>NW_022196905.1:131008282-131029276 GCF_008632895.1 Mastomys coucha
AAAAAGAAACAACTAATTCTGTGAAAGTGCTTGCCACCAAGCCTGACACCCTGAATTTAATCCCCAAGACCCACATAACAAAGCAAGGCATAATGGCCCACACTTGTAACTCCCATGTCCTGCTGGGAAAGCTGGCTGGCCAGCCACTCCAGGCAAATCTGGGATCAAATTAGGATATCAAGAGTCCAGGGTCTCACAAAACAAAGTGGACAGTGACTTTGGAAGGTCACCTAAGGTTGACCTCTGACCACCACATGCACGTGTGCATATATAAACACAAGCCAGTGTTTGTACATGGGTTCTGGATCTCCAACTCAGCCATACGACGGGACCATCCCACCAATGCCCTACACCCACCAGACCAAATGTACTTCCTTTACACATATGCAAATGACGTTTCCTTTAAAGCTCTCTATATTTCAAGCTATAATATTAAATATAAGATTATAATCTTTCAGGCTATAATATTAAATTTGAATAATTTTAATTTAGATTATGTCTGAGATAAGATTAGGAAGAATTTTTCTTTTATCTCCCCCACCACTGCTGGGCTGCTCTCGCTGCATACCTGCCTTCAGATCCCAGCATCCACATTGGGTGGCAAACAACCACTTGTAATTCCATATCCAAGGTATCTAACGCCCTTTGCTGGACTCCATGGGCACCTAAACACATGCATATGCTCACACAAACATACACATAAAATAATGAAAAGGAAATATTCAAGAAAAATCCATTGCTGTGGGGGGTGGGGAGCCCAGTGGCACACTCCTTACCCAGAACCAGAAGTGGGAAGTTGCCACGAGTTCAAGATCAGCCTGACTATCATAGTAATAACCAGGCCAATGAAGGCTGTGTAGAAAGGCCCTATCAAAACACCAAACCAAGCTGGGCATTGTGGTACACACCTGCAATCCCAGCACTCGGGAGACAGAGGCTGGCAGATCGCTGTGAGTTCGAGGCCAGCCTGGTCTATGTTTGGGTCTAACAAGAATTGAAAAGAAGTAGGGCCGGGCGGTGGTGGCACACGCCTTTAATCCCAGCACTTGGGAGGCAGAGGCAGGTGGATTTCTGAGTTCAAGGCCAGCCTGGTCTACAGAGTGAGTTCCAGGACAGCCAGGGCTACACAGATAAACCCTGTCTCAAAACAAAAAAAAAAGAAAAAGAAAAGAAAAGAAAAAAGGAAAGAAGTAGGGCTGGGGATGTGGTAAGGTCAGAATGTTTGCCTCGCATACACAAAACTTTGGGTTCCATCTCCAGCACCAGGTGTACTGGTAAGACGGTGCCTGCCTGTAATCCCAACACTTGCAGAGTGGAGGCAAGAAGATCAGGAGTCACATAGTGAGTTTGAGACCAGCCTGGGCTAAATAAGACAGACAACCCCCTCCCCTCAGGGTCATAAGCCTGTAATTCAAGGACTTGCCCAGCTAAATCATGAAAGAGGAGGAAAGATAAGAGGAGAGGAGGCGAGGGAAAGGACCATGTATCCACTTGGTGACCTTTGTTTCTTCTAGAGCTCCTGAGGTTCTGTCATTCCTCGTGGTCTATAGGTCAGGAAGCTTCTGGAGCATGTGGCACCTCTACAATGGGAACAAGATCTGCATCATCCGCTTCAGATGTGTTCTTGGTACCCTGGTAAGAGCAGGACCCACTTCACACAGAAAAGCAGTTGAACCCTCCACCCACTCCAAACTCAGATCTGTATGGAGCCTGGTATGGTCCTCACGAGAGGTCCTGAGGTGATCACTGGAGTGTCGGAAGCTCACCTGTCTTATCTTTATTGATGTCCTCTGTAACCCCTGAAGAGTTGCTTTAGGACCTGGTTATCATCCAATGGCTTTCTAGCCAACCCTCATGCCACGATGTGGCTCAGGAGCAGGTTTTTTGGACAACAGTATCTCTTCTGTGCTTCACAGAGCCTGGATCAGTGTCCAGTGAGTTTCCTGTGTGCTAGCCAGCTCCTTTTTAAAGCATACACAGGAGAGCCTTTCTCAGGGAGAGAGAGGGGTTGGGGGTGGGACTCAGTAGACTCGAGCTGGGGTTTCACACCTATGATCCCTGCACTTTGGGAGACGATGCAAGGGTATGGTGGGAGTCTGAGTTCAGTTTGACCTACACAGTGAAACTCTGTCCGAGACAAAACTAGGTGAGAGCCACCAGAGCCATACCCTCTCGGGACAGACCCCTGGCTCAGCACACCACGTAGCCAGGACTCTCTTCCAGGACTACAGCAACATTTGTTATACAAGTCACTGGGTGTGTGGTAGTCTCCAGCTTCTCAATGACTTCAGTGTCACTGACCAAAGCCGCTCTCCACCTGCCCAGCCCAGTGATGCACAGAATCGGGTTCTGGCTCCCTGTGCATAATTGGACATGCTGGGGCAAGTTCTTGAACTTCTCTGAGCCTCTGTTTCTCTATGAGTATCAAATAAAATAACGACAAGGATTGGGGTTGTGGCTCAGTGGGAGAGCCCCTGCCTAGAATCCCCCAGGGAGGGGCTGGGGGCGTGGCTCAGTGGTAGAGCCCCTGCCTAGAACCCCCCAGTGAGGGGCTGGGGCGTGGCTCAGTGGTAGAGCCCCTGCCTAGTACACACAGAGCTTTGGGTTTGATCTTGATGCCTAGATAATATATTAAAGAAATAGTAGGTTTAAAAGAACTTTGTAGATTACAGAGTGCTTAACACATAGAAGTTTTTAAATTATAATTTACATGTGGCTTTGTTTTTGTTTTTTGTTTGTTTGTTTGAAATAGGGCTTTGCTATGTAGACTAGGTTGACTCGAAACTTGTAATTATCTTAACCTCAGCTCCTGAAGTGTGGGGTCACAAGTGTGAGTCACACACTCAGCTCATTCCTATATATGATTTATATTCGCTCTTTGCCCAGCAACAGTATCAATCCCAGATTTCCCCTCTCTTTACCCTTGATCTTCCTGCAGTTGACCCAGACCTCTTCACACGGAAGCCACCAGAGTCCTCCTAAGCCTTGAGCAGCACCCCACCCTGTCTCACAGAGGCAGCTGTTCCCTGACGCCTACCAGGACTCTGCCCTTGGGGGTCATTAACCAACAACCCATCAGGCAGCCTCCAGCCTCCCCAGCACGTGCCAGCCACACCTTCCACTCAGCGGCCAGCAGAGCTCAAGTTCTTTCTCCCAAACCCCTCACAGCTCCCTCCCCTCAGACCTCTCCTCCTTCCTCATCCCCATCCCCCTGCCCCACCCCCACCAGGTGTGCGAAACTATAGTTGGTCAGTTTTCCCATGGATTTAAAAATCAAATGAGCCTAGAAAAGAAAATGAAGATGAGTTGTAATCTCACTAAGACTGTCATAGTTTATAACCTGCTTTCAACCCTCAGCAGGGTGTGGTTGCCCCTGTGTTGTCCCATAAGATCAGGAGTTGGAAAAAAAAAAAAAAAGAGGGCCTGGAAAGATAATTCAGTGGTTAGGAGTTCTTATCAGTCAGTCATGAGGACCAGAGTTCAGAGCCCAACACCTACACAAGCCGAGTATCACTCATGCCTGCAACCCTAGCCCCAAGGAAGGGATCAGAGGCAGAGAGATTGCTGGGACTTGTCAGTTCCAAATTTAGCTGAGACATCATGAGCCCCAGACCCCGCCTGTACACAACCCAGACACAGATGCACACAAATAATCTTAAAAAATAGTCTGAGCTGAGCAGTGGTGGAGCACGCCTTTAATCCCAGCACTTGAGAGGCAAAGACAGGCAGATTTCTGAGTTCAAGGCCAGCCTGTTCTACAGAGTGAGTTCCAGGACAGCCAGGGCTAACACAGAGAAACCCCGTCTCGAAAAAAACAAAAACACAAAGTCTGTTTCTAAAAAGGCACGGTGGATTGTGCCTTTAACCTCAGCACTCAGAGGCAGAGACAGTCAGATCTCTGGGAGTTCAAGCCAGCCTGGTCTACCTAGAGAGGTCCAGGCCAGACAGGGCTACACAGTGATGCCTGCTGTCAAACAAAAACAAAACAAAAAAAGCATCCATCTCTGGCTGTGGCTGTGGCATAGGATGGATGAATCACTAAACAACTAAGGGCTGGGGCTATGGCTCAGTCGATAGAGTGCTGATCTAGCATGTGAACCCCTGGGTTCCCTCTCATGTAGTACATAAACAGGACGAGGTGGTACACACCTGCAATCCTAGTGTTAGGAGTCGGGGCTCAAGAGCATCCTTGGTACTGGACATGGTGGTGCACTTGGGAGACGAGTCAGGTGGATCTCTTGAGTTTGAGGCCAGCCTGATCTACATGGTGAGTTTCAGGATAGCCAGGGCTATCCAGAGAAACCCTGTTTTAAAAAAAAAAAGAAAAAAGCATCCTTAGCTGTACAGAGTGGCCAGCCTGGGCTACAGGAAACCTTGTCTTAAATAAATAAATAAGGAGGCTGGAGAGATGGCTCAGTGGTTAAGAACACTGACTGCTCTTCCAGAGGTCCTGAGTTCAATTCCCAACAACCACTTGGTGGCTCACAACCATCTGTAATGGGATCCGATGCCGCCTTCTGGTGTCTCTAAAGAAAGCGACAGTGTACTCACATACATAAAATAAATTAATTAATCTTTAAAAGAGAAATAAGTAAATAAACAAACCAACAAAAACCCTGACCCCATTAAGATTATACAACTTAGACCTCGTACTGTATGCAGCAGGTACTCTCTGGGTCCAGAAGGGAAAAGGCTTATTCATGGACCTCTTTGTTGAGGTAACAGGATCACATTTGAATCTTCTGTTTTTAAGAGTTCACCTTGTCTTGGCAGCTGTCTAAAAGTTAATCCTGTGAAGGGACCTCAAGCAGACCCTCTGCGGAAGTCTCGCGGTGCCCATGTCGAAAAACATCGCAGCATGTTCATCTGCCTTCTGTTGGCCTCGGGATCTCCTGAAGGGAAAACTAGCTCCAAGCAGTATAGAAGAGGGAAGAACTCTAAAGGATACAAGAGTGACCCAGGTAAGTCCCTTGTCCCAGTCAGAAGACCCATTGAATGACAGTGTGCCTAATACATTAGAGAGTCTGAGGGAGGGGTTCTGTGGAAGCGGGGGCTGGGGGTAGGGGCGGTTTCTGTTGGACAGCTTGGCTGCCACCACCACCAAAGACAGAGAGGCTAGCTCTGCCTCTCACCAGAGCTGCTACTCCATTGCCTGGGAGAGAAAGTGCCGAACCATGAGTGTGAATTACTTCCTTCGTCCCCACAGCCAATCCCTGACAGGGCTGGTAGGATGGCTCAGCCGTTAAGAGCATTTGCCACCCTTGCATAGGACCCAAGTTTGGGTCCCAGCACCACACTGGGTAGTTTACAACCACCTAGAACTCCAGCTCCAAAGGGTCTGACACCCTTTTCTCGTCTTTGAGGTCACCTGCACACACAATGGCATACATACACACACCTACAGAAAGAAAGAGAGTTTAAAAATGTACTGTCTGATAGGAAGCAGCCGAGAAAGGAAGGGTTTCTTTAGGCTTTCGGTTTAGAGCAGCAGTTCTCAACCTGCGGGTCGGGAACCCTCTGGTCAAACGGCACTTAGGTCACCGGCATCATCTAAGACCATCAAGACACACAGATATTTAAGTTATGATTCATAACAGTAGCAAAATTACAGTTATGAAGTAGCAATGAAAATAACTTTATGGTCCAGGGTGAGTCAGCAGCACGGCACGAGGAGCTATATTAAAGGTTTCAGCATTAGGAAGGTTGAGAAGTGCTGGTTTATAGAGGGTTCCGGCCATCATACCAGGCAGCATGGCAGAGCTCATGGCAGCAGCAGGAATATGTGGCAAAGACTTCTCACATAGTGGTCAATAAGGAAGAGACAGAATCGCCTGGGACCAGACTTAGGAGAATCCTCAAAGGCCTGCCCAGAGTAACCTTCCACAAACCAGGCCCCTCCAACTAACAACTCCACAGCCTTCAATATAGCACTGTAAGGTGCTGGAGAGATGGGTTTCGCAGTGAAGAGCGCTTCCTGCTCTTGCAGAGAACCTAAATTTGGTTCCTAGCATCCACCTTGGGCAGCTCACCGCCACTCTGATGCCCTCTTCTGGCTTTCTCAAACATCAGCACTCATTAACACATAAAAATAGATCTAAAAACAGCAGCACAAGCCAGGGACTGGTCATTCAAAATGTGAGGACATCCCAGATTCAAACAGTAATTCCATAGATTGTGGGAACTTAGACAGCTGAAGTAGGAAGACCACAAGTTCGAGGCCTGCCTGGGCCAAATAATGAGAAGAAGAGAAAACAAAGATTCCCCTAAGGCTCAGCTCCGTTGAAGATTCCACAGACCAGAGACCTCAGATGACAGGACTCCAAGTATCAGAAGTCCCTGTCCCTTGTACTGTTCCTGGCCCTGTGCCACTGCTGTTCCACCCTGATGGAAGATTGACCCAAGCCCTCTGATCCAAGAAGATGCCCTCTGAACGACCAAGCTGATATGCTGATGGGGCTAGCAAGGGTTGGGCACAGAAGCCTGGCCTTGGCTCTGGGTTCCCGCAGGCATGATGAGCGCTGACTCACCTGCATAATCTAGACTCGCAGCTCAGACAAGCTTGTTTCCATTTAGCCCTTGTTTATTGTTTGTGTGTTCTTATCTCTCCCTCTCTTTCTCTCTCCCTTTCTCTCTCTCCCTTCCTCTCTCTCTCTCTCTCTCTCACACACACACACATACACACTCACACACACACACACACACACACACACACATACACATACACATACACACTCACACACACACACACACTCACACACACACACACACACACACACACACATTTTTACAACAGCACTTTTTATTTGTCGGGAACAGGGTTTCTTTGTAGCCCTGGCTGTCCTGGAACTCAGACTCTCCTGCCTCCTCTACCTTCCGAGTACTGGGGTTAAAGGCTGTGCCACCACCTGGCTGCAACAGCACATTGTTTATAGTTTACATAATCATCTCTGTGACTTCATAGGAAAGGCAGCCCCTCCCCTCTGCAGGTGTGTGAGCTGAAGGGACCCAAGGAACTAACCAGAGAGGACCAGTGGGCAACCCTTAGTCTGGATTCCTAACCGCCCCCTCTCCCGCCACCACCCACACACACCCATAGCTTTGTGACCAGCCTGGAGTGGAAGGAACCTGGAAGCCTCCTGAATGGTGGTTCATTGCCAGCATCCATTGGCTCATATTGCAGCCGCCTGGCTCCCTCCTAGATACCCCCTTGGGCCACTGATCTATTGTTTATCTTTGTGTGTTTGAGGGGTGTGTGTGTCTGTGCATATGTCTGTCTCTGTGTATGTGTGTGTGTGTGTCTGTGTCTGTCTGTGTGTGTGTGTGTGTCTGAGTGTCTCTGTGTGTGTGTGAGTGTGTCTGAGTCTCTGTGTATGTGTGTCTCTGTCTCTGTGTATGTGTCTGAGTGTCTCTGTGTGTGTGTCTGAGTGTCTCTGTGTGTATGTCTGAGTGTCTGTGTGTGTGTGTGAGTGTCTGTGTATGTGTGTCTGAGTGTGTGTATGTGTGTGTCTGACTGTATGTGTGTGTCTGTGTGTGTGTCTGAGTGTGTGTGTGTCTGAGTGTCTCTGTGTGTGTGTCTGAGTGTCTGTGTGTGTGTCTGTTTGTGTGTCTGTCTGCAGGCTTAGCATGTGCTTGCTTTGGGGAGTTGGCTCTTTCTAGTGTGGGTCCTAGAATCAAACTTAAGTTGTCAGATTTTTCACAGCAGTGCCTTTGCTCACTGAGCCATCTCGCTGGCCCGTTTTTCTTCTTTTTTACTTTTGTATTACATTTTCCCTGTTATGAACAAAAGCTAAAATACTAGTGTGAGAATTCCGAGCCTCCTCCCCAGACAGAAACCAGTGAGTGTTTTATCCAGGTCACCCTGAGACACTCCCAGCTCAGCCTGCTCTCTGTAACCTATAAGAAGCCACCTTGGGAGTGGGCATGAGGGCTCATGCTGTGAGATAGGCAGGTAGATCTCTATGAGTTTGTGGCAATTCTTGATTGACAGTTCCAAGGCAGCCTGTGAAACCCTGGAGCTGATGGGGGTTAGGGGTGGGGGTGGGGTCAGGTGGGGAAGAGATTTTCTTGGAAACAGAGTTGATAGCTCCTTTGGTAAAGTGTTTGTCTTAAAAGATTGGATCCCCAAACCACCTAGAAGGCCAGCCTGGTGACCTCTTGCTTGTGATGCCAGCAACGGAGAGCTAGGGCAGGACGATCCCTGGGGCTCGATGGCCACCCAACCTAACCTGATGGTTGACCACCAAGAGACCCTGCCTTAAAAGAGACAAGATTGGGGTTCAGACAAGATTAAGAGCACTAGCTGCTCTTCCAGGGGACCCTGGTTTAATTCCCAGCACCCACATGGCAGCTCACAACTCCAGTTCCAAGAGATCCAAAATCTTCACATGTGTGTGTGTGAATGTTTTTTTTTTCTTTCATAAAATTGGTTTATTGTAGACAATAGGCAGCAGTTATAAAATAAATATTATATGGAGATAAGTAATAGTTGATGACAGTAATAACCCAAGTAACATTAAGAAAAAAGTCTATTCAGAACACAATTTTTTTTAACTTACAAAAATGGCATTGAAAGACAATGTGATTTATTTCCATGAGTTAGTAACATTAATCACATGAAATATATGAATATTTGTGAGATTTTTCAACTAATTTATCTATCTTCATTTATAACAAAGACGGTAATCCATATATTTTACCCTAAGACCCAGAATGAGAAATGTGCTCATAGCAGTTTTCAATGAACTATCATCACTCTTAGATTTGCTGAGTCCATTCCTCTTTTGTTTGGAATGCTGAAAACTGACCACAATTTTATCAATATATAAACATGAAAATTACCTAGATGTGATTTTTTTTTCCAGTTGAAATATTGACCACTTCATAATGCATTCAACACAATTTTTTAATCTTAGGCACATTTACAACTTCTGTGAAAATATTTCATATGTACAGACATGAGCACCTTCAGAGAAGAAAAATTATTTTCCAGAGCTGGGAAAACTTAGTTGATAGAGTGCTTGCCTAGCACTCTACAGCTGAAGACATGATCTACACCCAACACAGCATAAAAATGGGCATGGTGGTACGCTCCTGCAATTCTAACATTTGAGAGTAGAGACTAGATAGAGGATCACAAAGTTGAACATACATGCAGGTGAAACACCAATACACATTAAATAAGTAATTAAATGTGTGTGTGTGTGTATGTGTGTGTGTGTGATAGAGAGAGAGAGAGATGGGGTTGGGGAGAGCATGGTGCCTGAGAAACAAGGCTGTACACACACACACACACACACACACACACACACACACACACAAGAGATCTTCATTTTGCAGCCTTGGGCTTTAAAGAAAAGAAAAGATAATAGAGCTACTCCGGCAGCTCCCCTTGACCTAACGACTCCAACTACCTTCCCACTCCTCCTAAGGATTGAATCTGAACCCCTTACCAGGGTCGCTGGGCCATACAGACCCTGACCCCTCCTCACCTCCCTCCCTCTACTACTACCTCACTCCCCCTCAACTCCCCGCCCCCCTCCCCGAGTGTGTGTGTGCGTGTTAGGGAAGGTCTCTTCACTACAAGGTGCTGGCTGGCCTAGAACTTGCTGTGTACGGCAGAGTGGCCTTGAGCTTGTGTTTTCTTGGCTTCCAGCCATACACCACCATACCTGCTTTCTTCTATTTCCTAGCAGCCTTAGTCTTCCTTTGGCCACCTTCACACTTGTCTGTCAACATCAGCTCTCACCATGCACTTTCTAGAAGATTCTTCCCTGCCTTCCACAGATGATGTCATTCTCCCCCGAGCTTGAGCTTCCACTTTCAAAACACTCAACAATCCAGACTGCCTGCCTTCTCTAATGGGAGCCCCAGGAGAGCCTGGGTCAGGCTTCTCTGTTCACTTCCCCAGGGCAATGGTCGCCTGGCTCCCCCGCGAGGCTCAGGTGAGGTGTGCTAAGTGGGTACATGTCCATTTCAGCCTTGACCTTCCCGTTCACGTGGCTTTCCAGTGTCCCAGAGTCTCTAGAAACATCCTGAGGAGTGGTGTTCCCAGTTCTGCCCCTTGTCTTTTGTGGCAATTGAGAGACCATGTGGTTTAATGTAAGGTTAAGTCCAGATTCAGAGACTTCCAGTGTGGGCTCTGCCATTCAGAGGCTATGCATAGATCATTTTCTTTTGTTTGGTTTTTTGTGTCTTTGTGTCTGCTTTTTGTTGTGATATTTATTTATTTATTTATTTATTTGGTTTTTCGAAACAGGGTTTCTCTGTGTAGCCCCAGCTGTCCTGGAACTCACTCTGTAGACCAGGCTAGCCTCAAACTCAGAAATCCGCCTGCCTTGTTGTGTTTTTTAAATAAGGCCTCACATAACACATGCTAGCCTCAAACTCACAACATAGCTGATGCTGGCTTTGAACCCCTGATCCTCCTCCCAATACTGTCCTAAAGGCTAGGATTACAGTCTTGATCCACTACATTTGACTGTACAGCTTAGGCTGGCCTGGAACTAAGATCATCCTGCCTCAGCCTCCACAATGCTGGAACTACAGGCCTGCACCACACCCCATTTTATTTCTGATATGTATAGAGTCCATGGCTGAGCTTCCAAAGAAACCAAGCGCAGCCTGACACACGGGTGCCGGCTACCGGGCCCGACTTCTGCAGTTCTCTCTTCTAAACCCTTTCCTGAAACCTTTGAACATAGGGACCTCTAGGGCCCCAAGACCACCTGGCTGGCCACTTGTAACTAGCCCTTCCTTCTTTGTCTTGTATCCCAGCACCAGATAGCACAGGTGCCCTGAAGATATTTACAAGTGAGCCGTCCACAGCAGCAGCTTCTGGAACACACGGGTGGCTAGGCCTTCCTGCCTGTCACAGGTAAACAGACTTCTTGGAGATATGAGGCATTAGGAACCCTCACATGACCAAGGCAAGAAACTAGAGAAAGGACCCAGAGCCGGGTAGTGGTGGCAGCACACACCTTTGAGGCCAGCACACCAGAGGCAGAGGTGGGCAGATCTCTGAGTTCAAGGACAACCTGGTCTGTGGATCAAGTTCCAGGATAGCCAGGGCTACGTGGAAAAAAAAATCACCGAAAGGATCCAGATTTTACTGAGTAATAAAGACGAGAGAGAGGCTGTGAAGAGAACATGTAGCCCAGAGGGACACGGAAGCTTCAGGAAGCTCAGAGCCTTGATTCTTGTCTTCTGTACAGGGTTGGAGACTGTTCGTGGACCCCAAGGGCCACCTGTGCAGGAATGGGTATCATCTGGGGCTCTTTGTCCTAAAGGCATCAGTATCCCTCAAACCCAGCCTTTCTGTTTCTGCTCGCCCTGCCCTCCCTGGCTGCCTTCCGCCCTGGGTCGCCTGTTGCCCAGACTGTCTTCATTTAAAATATAGTCCCAGGTGACCTTGAAGTTCTGTCTTCCAGTCACTACCTCCCAAATGATGAGATCACAGGAATGCATGCCTGGGCCATGTTTACGTGGTGCTACGGATAGAACCCAGGAACCTAGATCCTGAGCTTGGGTCCTCCCTGGGGAACCAGGCGACCGTGGCCCTGGGGAAGTGACCCAGGCTCTTTTGGGGCTCCCATTTGAGAAGGCAGGCAGTCTGGATTGTTGAAGTGTTTTGAAAGTGGAAGTGCTGGGCCCCGGGGGATCTTGGAGGAGAATGACATCATCTGACACCATGGAAGGCACAGAGACTTCTGGGAAGGCGTTCTCTGCTGAAAGGCAGGGAAGCCTTCCAGAAAGTACATGGCTAGTTTGAGGCTAGCATGGGTTCTGTGAGGGTTAGTAGAGTGGTAGACAAGCGCTCTACCAACTTAACCACGTTCCCAGTTTTGAGGCAGGGTCTCTCTATGTAGCCCAGGCTTGCCCCAAAGGCAAGGTAAACTAATTACTTTATAGTAATTAGTTTATTTACCTATACTACTTATTTTTTATTACAGCTATTTATGTGTGTGGGGTAGGGCACATCCTACTGTATGGGTGTGGAGGTCAGAGGTCATCTTGTAGGAGTCAGTTCTCTCCTTCCTCTAGGTGGGACCCAGGGACTGAACTTAGGTCATTCGTGCTGGCAAGCACCTTTACACACGGAGCCCCCATACCAACTCCACTCACCCATGACCCTTCTGCCAGTCTCCCAAGTGCTGGGATGCTAGCCTGCTCACCATACCTGGCTCTCTCTGTCTTGTCTGCTGCTGCTCTGAGCATGGAGACCATCAAGACTACCCTCTAAGTCCATCTCCCCTATCATGTATTTCTCCTGTGTGAGCACTTTAGGTCATAAGTGCTCTAAGTCTCCCCCACTGTCCTGGGGACTGGGGGTGGGGGGGGCTTCTTTGGTATCCGTCTTGTGAGATAGGAGCACCCCCAGAGCTTCGTCACCGATGATGAGCATCCACCCTCATTCCAGCCGGAGTCTTCAGCTCAGATGAATAAGTCTTGATTTGTCCCCTGAGCCATTACCACCCTCAATTCATTCCACTCAAAGGCTTTTCTCTCCAAATGGCTCATCTGACGCTGGGTGCAGTGGGGCCCCCTCGGAACTCCGCTTCCACACGTGGAGGATGTGCGTTCTCTCCTGTAATACTCGCCAGGGTGATGAGCTCTGACGTGGGTTCGAGCCTATTCGGGTGCTGTATCTGCCCTGTGATTTTCTCCTCTTTATGACTGCTCGCCTCCATCCCAGGAGCATCCTGCCTGCCTGCATTCATTGGGAGTCTCTCCAGTGTGAATTAGGGAGTGAATGGAAATTTTCCCTTATTCATAGTGTACAAAGATTCCCACTGCTGCGAAAATGTGTTGGTTTTCTGCTGAATCCCATCCAAATGTCTGGGTAGAGTGTGGCCCAACATGAGGACTGGCATAAATATCATGACCAAAGGCAACCGGGGAACAAAAGAGGCCATTGTCCCACAGGCTCAGTCCATCATCTAGAAACCAGGGCAGGAGCTCAATGCGGGAACCTGGAGGCAGGAACTGACACAGAGACCTTGACACAGTGTGGCTCGCTTCCCTTGGTTTGCTTAGCTACCTTCCTTCCTTCCTTTCTTTCTTTTTTAAAATTTATTTATATATGTGAGTCTATAGCTGTCCTCAGACACACCAGAAGAGGGAATCGGATCCCATTACAGATGGCTGTGAGGGTGGTTGCTTGGATTTGAACTCGGGACCTCTGGAAGAGCAGTCAGTGCTCTTAACCACTGAGCCATCTCTCCAGCCACCAGCTACCTTTCTTATACAACCCAGGACCACCTCTATAACCCAGACTGGTCTCAAACTTGGCCATTTCCCTGCCTCAGCCTACTGATTGCTGAATCAGGTAAGAAGTAGATGCCTCTCTGTTTCAAGCCTGTCCAAAGCCTACCTCTTCCCAAAAGTCTTCCAGGATTCTGTGAACCTAGGCATTGACACGTTTCTGAGGATTTGGTGTCTACAAAAGCTCTGTTCATCTATGGTCGGTTTATACCTGTTTTTCCTTCTTCTCTGACAGACAATGTTTGAAGGACAACCACATCTTGTATTTGCATTCTCCACGGAGCCTTCAAGTGCCGAAACACTGAGGGAAGGCCGTCTGTGCCGTGGTAACTGTGTCACTATGGACTCTGTGGTATAGGAGGTGGCTCTGGCCGTTGGCCTTTGAAGATGAAGTTCTCCTTTTCCAGATGGTTCTCACATAGGGCGGCAGGGGATTTCTCATTGCTACACCTTCCACCCTTGCCACCAGGCAGCCCAGCCATATTAACTCAGAAGATCCATAAAAGGGCAGGAGCCCATGGTCCATCCCCTCTGCTTGAAGATGTTATTAGTTAGTTAGAGCTGTGCTAGGACGTAGGACTGACCTTGGGAAGGGGCGCTGGTGTGTCAGCTCACACACCCAGCTTGCAGGGGAGGCTGGCTCACGAACCACCCTCAGGGTGACCTTGGAGGTTTGCAGGCTCAGCTACCAGGGCACCTAGACCCATACCTGTTGGGAAATGGTAATTTCCATACTTAGAAGGCAGACAGTTTATGGAGGCAACACAGAGACATGAAGGAGTACACTGAGCTGTCTCCCGAAGGGACCTCAAGCGCAGGTCACATCCCTTCCTTTCTGATTATGACTGAGTTCTGGGTCCCACCAAGGATAGAACTCCCCTTCCTTGTTGGCTATGAAAATTTCTTAATGTCTCTAAATCCCAAGTTCCCCTATGGCCACAGCCCTTCTTCCAACCAAGAATGTTAAGGGATAGAGATGTAGCTCAATTGGTAAGGTGCTTGCCTAGCATGCACAGAAAACCTCTGGTTCCCTTTTGCAATGCTTCAAAAACCAGGTGTGGTGGTGCATTCTTGTAATCCCAGTACTTGGGGACATGTGGGCAGGCTGCATCCGAATCCGTAGTCACCACATCCAAATCCCTTGTCTCCAGGGTCCTGTCCTCTGGCTCTGGAAATGTGTTGCTAGGATGTAATCTGTGCTGAGTCTCCAGTTGGACCTACAATGACTGTCCCAAGCCGCATTCAATGAGAAATAGCACAAGCAGATCAGAAGTCAAGAAAGTGCAGGCTCTTGGAGGAACAAAGGCCTAGGATGAAAGGTAATCCTAGGTCCATTCCAAAGGGGGCACTGGGCTTCTCGGAGCCTGCTCGGAGCCTACTCAACACATTAGTCTAGGGAGCGCTGAAGATTCCCCCTTGCTGATCTTGACAGCACACACCTGTAATCCTAGCACTTAGGAGATAGAGGTGAGGCAGGGCGCTCAAGAGTTCAAAGTCATCCTCGGCTACAAAGTGAGTTTAAGGATAGATAGCCTGGGCTTCAGACTTGAAATCCTTTCTCCAAACAAACAAACAAACAAACAAACAAACAAAAAGCTGTTTAGGCCCACATGCCGCGTTTCTGATTGCCCTACTTCCTTTTCTGATATCACCGGCAGGGCTCCCAGATGTTCCTTTTGAGCCAACTGCGTCTTCATTGAGGTCCCTGATTGTCATTCTATCATTCCCCCAACTTTGTGAGAGACTCCTTGAGTACTAAATGTGTAAGTCCCCACAGTGCCCACATGCCAGGCACATGCCAGGCACATGCCAGGCATCTTCCAGGCAGGGGCCATCATTAGGCCGGCTGTGTCTCATTGAATCTTCTCAATAAGCTTTGGAATAAGTCTTTTGTGGCTTCCTGTTACAATTGAGGGAATAGATGGAGAGAGCTTCATCAGCTTGCTCAAATCCATGCAACTCCTGAGTCGAGGAGCCAGGACTCAAATCTCCATCTCCTCTGCAACCGTGACCTCAAAAGTCCTAGTGTTGGATTGCAGGAGTTTCACTTCTGTTTGCTGGGATAAGCAGCCTGCTCTCTGGACTCTGTGGCCTTTTGAAAATGGTACTGCCTCTGCAATCTCTTCTTCATCCTGCCCAAACCTATCTAATGCTTTACAGGAACATATGTGCCCATGAGAGACACAAGCTTCCTACCAGCAGACACTAGCATATCTGCTGTGGGAATTGAGGGGATTCTTGAGTTGGGGCAGATTCAAGAGCTTCTGGTTATGCCATCAACTCCACAAGTCGGGCATTGTTATGGTTTATTTCTGCTACACTACGTCTGGGACCTCCCCTAGAGTGGCTGGAAATAGTGGACATGGTCCAAGTAGGGCTCTGTGCCTCCGTTCTGTCTGTGAGCTGGGTTTCTCTTCTCCCTGTGATGCTGTCTGGGGCTCAGATAATTTGAAGTGGCCCTGGCACACAGGTCCCTAGTGCCTCTACCTCTCTCGGAATAGTAGCCTCATCTTATGCTGTCTAGGCTATCAGAGCCCACACTATCTATATCCTTTTCCTATACCCTCCACTTTACCTATTCTACTTCTAGAATAGGGCTTTAATGGTCTAATGTTCTGGCCAAAATCACAATGAAGGAGAAAATTAGTGAGAAAGTTATGATACGGAGAAAATCCACTCACTGTGGAAGAAGAGAAAATAAACCTTTCTTTGGAACAGAGGAAAAGAAGAGAATGCTTAGAGCAAGGTCATGGCCTGTAAGCTACTACCCTACAACCCTGGAGCTCAAGTGAGCCCATCTTCACAGTGATGCAATGTGTATCACTGGACCAAGCTTGTATTTTTTTGCTTTTGCTGTTGATTGATGTAGTAGTGGTCATATAATTCAATTCTACTAATACACTTATGGAGAGATGTTTGGGATCACCTTGAATCCATGAGGCAACAAGACCAAGGGGAGACAACCAGCAAGGGATGACAGGACAGGTGATGAGCAAAAGGAGCCTGGGGTCCCTGGTGGCACCAATGAGTCACAATGCCTACACTGGAACCGTCTCCTTCCAGCCTGATTGCTGTGAAGTGAGTGTACTGTCTCCTGGAGCCTGAAACATTCCTAAGCTCTTCATAAAATGTCCCTGTCCTCACCACAACCCTGTGGATCTTTCTTACAGCTCTAAATGGAGAAAACAACCCAGGTTGCTTTTCCCTCTAAGTGTTGGTGCAAGAAAACCTGCATAGATGATAGGAAATGGACAGGAATGAAGGAAACCGTCCTGCAGTCTCTCTTCCCCCGTGGGTGCTCACGAACTGGGGTAGTTGAGTTTCTGTGAAAATAAGCGGGGCGGGAGACAAAGAACACAACACCAAGTAGCTTTATCAAGGTGTGTTTTTTACTAAAATGAACCAAGATATATATAGCTAAGGCAGAACAATCCTTCGGCTTTTAGCATAGACGTGAGAATAACATTGCAGTCTGTAAACCACCCTTCAAGCATGGGCTCCAGGCAGGGAAGCGGATTACAAGTTTCAGTTCCTTTGAAGTCTCGCGGCTACCAGGTCTGTCTTTGATCTCTGGTGCTGCCTCCGGTGATTCACACGTGTCTCGCAGGGCAGAGCAGCGCAGCGGGACACCACACAGGAACGACAACAATGAAAGGCAGGATTCTTCACAGCCAAAAGGACAGCCCCAGTAATTAGTCCCAACCCCTCACACCCAATGGACCCAGACCAGGAAAGATAATTCTAGAAATTTCCACATGCCCAAGTCTTCTCAGACAGGGCTGAGGAATAACTTTTAGAAAAAACATTGGTGGGGGTCGAGAAAAGGGAGTATACATGCCTAAGGTCCAGAGCCCAAAGAGTGAGAAGCCAGGTTAGGCCAGGTGTGGAAAAATTCTAAGACAGTGTCTATAGCTGGTTGTTGTGCAATAATGAATTGGAGCAATTTGTTGTAGCCGGAGCCAGCGGGTGCAAAGGGGTCGTACTCAGGAGACAGCCTTGGTGTCGATTGAAAATGCTCCTCTTGGAAGGAGGGCAGTGCTAAATGGTACCTGCTGCCCTGCTCTGTGCTCGGGCATGGGCCATCTTCCTTACCTCTCCTCCCTGCCCCTCCCTTTTTTCTTCTACCTTTTGTTCAAGTGAAGGCAGGAGCCAGAGGCACACACAGCCAACCTGAGTTCCTTTCATGAATCTAAGCATTGGGGGACAAGGAGGCTAGGGATTGGGCTCAGTTGGCAGAGTGCTTGCCTAGCAGGCACAAAGCCTGGCTTGGATCCCCAGCACCACATAGACTAGGTATGGTGGTAGACGCTTGTAATCAATCCTACCCTTGGGAAGTGGAGGCTGGGGGATAAGTCCAAGACTATTGGAGAAGCTAAATGTAAGGCCTGCCCCTTCCTCTTGGGAACTGTTTTCTAAATTAAAAAAAAAAAGAAAGAAAGAAAAAGTCAGGTTTCTCCTGCTGTCTCAAGTGAGACTGACACATACTCATTACCCCATTATAAGCAAACTCGAAAAAGCTGCCCTGCCTCTGGTATGTCTCAGAATAACTACAGGACCCAGGCACAGATGTGCTAAGTCAGAAGCTGTGACGCAGATTCGGACACTAGCCCTCAGTACACACCTTGTGCACCCCACACGGTCTACGGAGCTGGGTCCAGAATGTCAAGGCCAATAACTCACCAGCAAAGTGAGTCTCAGCTTGTAAAGTGAACGAGGGAGATGTGTCTCCAGAGAGAAAGAAGTCATGGCGATTAAATCTGGGCTTGGGGGCAAAAAAATGAAACATTTAAATGTGTACCTTGTGAAAGAATTATACACACGCACACACCCACCCCACTATCACCAGATTTCGTGTGTAAGGTACTGTAGGTTGAACTCTGGACCTCACACATTCTGGAAAGTACTCTCCCGCTGAGCCACGCCCCCAGCCCCTCACTGAGGAATTCTGGGCAAGTGCTCTACCATTGAGACATGCTGTAGCAATCTTTTGACTTGATTTTGAGACAAGGCCTTACTGAGTTGCCTAGGGTGGCCTGAATCTCACTCTGTAGCCCAGGCTGGCCTTGGACTCACATTTTTCCTCCGGCTTTGCCTACCAATCCACTGGGATCATAGATTTGCCTCATTATACCAAGCTTCTGCTACAGCTGATACCTTTAAACCAGTGTGTCTTCCCCTAGAAAGCCTCCCGTAGACAGCATAGCTTAGTGTTCTCTTAAATCCAATGAAGAGAACAGCTGCTTTTCCCTGTTCCTCCACATGAGGGCGCTCCACCACTCAGCTATGGGGTGATGTGTTCAAGCCTCTTCCACAATCTTTATGGGTGCATTTCTGTGTGTTCTCTGATGAGAAGCACTGGGGCATCTCTGCATGGTTTTTCTTGCCAGTTTCTCTTGTAGCTCTCTTCTTCGAGCAAACAAGCACATTCAGCGCACCCTCTATTTGTGCATTGCCATGGCCGTTCCTTGTGACTACTTTAGGAGCCAGATGACTTTAGCTGATTGAATGAATCAGTCTGAAATGAATGAGCTGATACTGTCTGCAAGTTAGGATTCTGACCAAAGGTTCCTTGAGGCTCTAGGGAAAGGGATTAATTGAGCATAGGGCTTTTCTCCAGTGTGAATTCTCTGACGTTGAATGAGTTTCATGATCTTGAAAGCCCTCACATGGTCATTGTTGTTGGTAGGTTTCTGTTGTGCCCGGGAAGTAGCCAGATTACACAGGATGCTGGCTGACTCCTCCCACACTCTCAGGTGAAAGTTGCCCCAGTGTTAAGCAGGTCCCGAGTCTCTAAACTGCTTTGTGTTCACAGCAGTCGACAATGTTCCGGCTGGTGCTAGTGTCACAGTGTTAAATAAACTTGATCCAGACTAACTCAACCATGCTTGCTTGCTTTCTTCCTCCCCAGCCCCCCACTTTGGTTTTGTTTGTTTGTTTTTTCGAGACAGGGTTTTCAGCCTCAGAGTGACTCTCATTCTACAGACCAGGCTGGCCTTGAACTCAGAAATCCGCCTGCCTCTGCCTCCCAAGTGCTGGGGTTAAAGGCGTGCGCCACCACCGCCCGGCCAAACACTGTTTCTTGAGTCATGGTTTCTCTCCATGTCTGGAGCCCACCATGCAGGCCAGTCTGGATCTCCCTGCTTGACTGACATGTTCATGCCACCATGCCCAGGAATTTCACCTGATTTCTAAGGATCAAACCAAGGACATCGTGCTCGAACAAGCATTTCACCAACTGAGCATCAGTAGCTGCCCTTGAGCCTGATCCTCCTGCCTCAGGCTTCTTTGTGCTGAGATGACAGTATGTGCTGCAAGGCCCAGCCTTCCCTGTGCATGCTCACATCCTTTCATACTCTATTTTGAAAATTTTAACATTTTTTTCAACTTTATTAAAGACTTGCCTAGAATTCCCCAGTGAGGGGCTGGGGGTGTGGTTCAATGGTACAGCATCTGCCTAGTATATGTAAGGCTCTGGGTTGGCTCCAGGTATAATAAGTACCAACTCTTCCCCTCCCTCCCATGATTATCCAATTGTTTCAATGTCATCTAATGAGTACCTCTTTCCCAACTATTTTGAAATTCTGCCCTCATTGTTAAATTCCTGTTCCAGTTGGCTACTTCCCTTGAATCTACTTGAACCTGCTCCAATACCTAATTATTTTTCGGTGTAATTTGCTTTGGTATCTGATACAATTGCTCTCCCTTTTACTGTTTCAAAATTCACACAATGAAAAACAGGCAGCTAATTTGGAGCTAATGAGAGTCACTCTGAGGCTGAAAAAATCTTAGTGAGCTGTTATTTATGACCAGTTGTCCACAGAGACAAGATACTAGGTTTTAAAACAGGGTGCAAGATAATATAATTAAAACAACAACCACAAAAAAAGCCACACGTAGTGGCACACACCTTTAATCCCAGCACTTGGGAGGCAGAGGCAGGTGGATTTCTGAATTGGAGGCCAGCCTGGTCTACAGAGTGAGTTCCAGGACAGCCAAGGCTACACAGAGAAACCCTGTCTTGAAAAAAATGAAATATTAGTTAACTAAACAAAAATTAATGTCAGGAACTGCACAAAAAGTCCAGTAGAGACTAGAGTCTAACAATCTTTTATTTTAAGCTATGGTTCTTTTATCTACAGTGTATTCCTGGAACCATTTTGTTTAAAAAAGAAAGAAAAAAAGAATGAGATCATGTTCTCGATAATGACCCTTGATGAGAAACTTAGTTTCAAATGAGATTTCGGTTTTAATACATCATACAATGTCGGAAGGTCATGTGACATGGCTCTGTCTCGGGATTTCACAGACCTCTGCACACGGCCCCAATGCCCAGACTGTCCAGTTTTTCTATCTCTTCTAGAAGTAGCCCCGTGACAAAAACCAAATGTAACATTGGCCATTGTGCGTCCCTTCTCAGGCTTCTGTGAAATTGTGAGAAAATATGTATCAGCTGCTCCTCTCGTTAAGCTTTTCCCAGAAAACAAATGCCTTTCTCTTGTCGTCTAACAAAGTTCCCTGAGGGCAGCCGGTGCCTTCAGAATTACCCCACGGGTCCTCACCATTGAGGAGTGCCTTATGTTTTTGCTGGGACAATACGTTTTCCATGGGGTTTTTGTTATTGTTTTATTTTTTGTTTCTTTGGTTTTTTGTGTTTTCTTTTTGGGGTGGGGGTGGTTTGAGACAGGGTTTCTCTGTGTAGCCCTGGCTGTCCTGGAACTCACTCTGTAGACCAGG
>NW_022196905.1:131029541-131036083 GCF_008632895.1 Mastomys coucha
GTTTTTTGTTTTTTAAGAGATTGTTTTTATTTTATTGTTATTGTTTTGCCTACAGGCATGTATAAGCACTGCAGGCTTGCCTGGTACCCGTGGAGGCCAAAAGAGGGCACTGGATTCCCTGAAATTGTAATTATGGCTGGCGAGGGCAACTGAGCCTCCGTCCTGTGTAAGAGCAACAGGTGTTACCAACTGAGTCATCTCTCCTGTCCCAGGACAGTAGTTTTGAGTTCAGCAAGCAATTGGACATGCGTGTATCTGTGTGTGTGTGTGTGTGTTTCTATATATGTCTGTGCATGTGCACAGGTGTTCCCCTCCCCTCCCCTGCCCTCCCCTCCCCCAACATCCTTTCTATCTTTGTATTCTGCCCCCTACAAAACTCACATGAGAGTAGTTTCATAGTTATGATTTATTTCAGCAAATACACTCAATGTAGACACAGCAGGACAGAGATAGAAATAGCTGCAGGGGTCAAGCAGGCACTTTCTTGTTTTAAGAGCAAACTGCAAGGGCTGGTTTGGGATGTCCTTGTCCTGGAAATCTCCCTTGAGTCCTAGAGTCAAAATTCTACACAGGAGTTGGTCCTGTGCCTGTTATGTGACCAGCAAGGTCCCATACAAAGCCACAGATGAGTATAGTGAATCGTCACGCCTTCTTTAAACATGCTGTGGGACCGGAGATATGGTTCTATGGGTAAGAGTTCTTGCTGCAAAAGCAGGAGGACCTGAGTTCCAATCCCCAGAGCCCACATAAAACAGTCACACTGTAACTGTAAGCCCAGTGCTGTGGAGGCAGAGACAAGTTCTGGGGCTTGTCAGGTGCCAGCCCAGCTCCAGATTCTAGGAGAGCCTGTCTCCAGGGCAAAAGGCTGAAGTTGATAGAGCAGGACTCTGGCATTTGCAAATACACATATACATACAAAGGCTAGTGAGAAGGCTCAGTGGGTAAGGGCACCAGTCACCAAGCCTGGCAGCCTGAGTTTGATCCCTGGGACCACATGGTAGAGGGAGAGAAACCAGTGCCTCCAGGTGGTCCTGTGACCTACATGCACAGTCAAACATAATCACACACACACACACACACACACAAAATCACAAATTTAAAAAGTAAACCTGCTGTGTTAGCTTTTGGTTAGTTCGACAAAACACCTGAGACTGTCAGCTGGAAGAGTGTGTTCAAGCTCGGGTTTCAGCCCAGTCTCTTGACTGCTTTGGGTCAAGGCAGAGGGTCATTGATGTCAGGAAGCAGGTAGGGAACAAAGCTGCTCTCCTTATGGAGTCTGGACCAGGTGATGTGTTTAGATGCTCTTAAGTCTTTACAGGTCCGAAGTGATGGACTGCCTCCAACCAGGCCCCACCTCTGGAAGTTTATCAGCTCCCAGTCTTAACCATGTGAGCCTCTAAGGACATCCCAGACCCAAACCAGACAGCCTAGTTCATCATTTTATTAAATTTCCTGTGGACATGTTTGTTGTATGTGCTCATGTGTGTGCAGTTGCACATGCCCGTGAGGAGAGGATCAGCTGTCCTACTTTATTGTCTTGAGACAAGGTGTCTCACTATGTTACAGGTGGAAGCTAGACTGTTGGCCAGCAAGCCCCTATGAAACCCTGTCCCTCTCCCATGCCCACCTACCGTCCTGGGGTTCCAGGCATGCAAAGAGCCATGCTTAGCTTCTTACACCGTGCTGGGGATTTGAACTAAGATCCCCACGTTTGCATAGCAAGCACTCTTGCCCACTGAATCCATCTTTCCAGCCCTTAGTTCATCTTTTTCTGCCACGGGGTTGTGTGTAGCCCAGGCTGGCTTCAAACTATGTAGTCCAAGTGAACTCACCTTCTTGCCTCCACCTCCCAAGGGCTAAGATTACAGGTGTGCCCCTCAATGCTGGTTGGCAGCCTGGTTCCTCTTGATTCTATTTTGGGCACAGAAAAGAACTTCTTACCAATCTCTCTGTAAGGATTCTAGTTCTCAGAATTTGACCAGGGGTCATTGCCATAGCTACGGAGATATCTGAAATTGTGCAGGAAAAAAAAAACAAAAACAAAAACAAAAACAAAAGCAAACAAAACAAAACAAAACAAAACAAAAAAAAACCCTGCTCTGTTAACTCTAACCTCACACTCAAACAAAGGAAATCTCCGGGCCTCACAGCTTCATGGAGGGGTTCTGCTCATATCTGAGGAAATATTAAGGGCCAAGCCCAGTGGTGCAAAGCCATGATTCCAGCTCTCCAGAGGCAGGAGAATTAAAAATTTGAGGCCAGCCCAAACTCTTCGAGGATCTTTTGAGATCTCAAAAGGACTCTTTTTTCTTTTCTTTCTTTCTTTTTTTTTTTTTTTTTTGAGACAGGGTTGCCTCACTTTGCAACACTGGAACTCTCTATGTAGACCAGGCTTACCTCAGACTCACAAGAGATCTGCCTGCCTCTGTCTCCTAAGTAGAGCTCTCTCAAAATGAATGTATAAAAGGTCTGGGGAATTGGCTTCTGGAGTACCATGCACGTATTACCCAATATGTGCAAAGTTCCATCCATAGTTCTGAAGAAGAGCTAAAGAATTTGGGGCCAGCAGAGCAACCAGACTCGACCATGGCCCAGTTGAGAGTTCTTACGTAGCATGCAGGAAATTCTGGACTCCAGCCCCACTACTACAGGATTGCGCATTGAGGCCCAAGCCTATAGTCCTGGTGCTCAGGATGTCGGGCCAGAGGATGAAGAGTTAAAGGCTAAAATGAAGCTACTTAGCAAGACAAGGTCAGCCTAGATTACATAACAGCCACCTCATACCATTACATAACCTCTGCTATGTCATGCCTGCAGTGAGGACTCTTACCTGAAATCATGGGCCAGACTCAGACTAACCTGTCTCCCTTGACTGGTCCTTTGTTGGGGGTCTGTTTGGTTTTTTTGTTTGTTTGATTTTGGGTTTTGGAGGGTTTTTTTTGTTTTGTTTTGTTTTGTTTTGTTTTTTTGGCAGGTGGATAGAGACAGGGTCTCATATGGTGTTTTAGCTGGCCTGGAATTTTGTTTTGTTTTGTTTTTTGAGACAGGGTTTCTCTGTGTAGCCCTGGCTGTCCTGGAACTCACTCTGTAGACCAGGCTGGCCTCAAACTCGCAGAGATCTACCTGCCTTTGCCTCCTAAGTGCTGGGATTAAAGGCGTGCGCCACCACTATCCAGCTAAAATTTCTCAGTGTTTAAAAAAATAAACTTTGGGTGTCTGGCAAGATGGCTCATTGGTTAAGAGCACAGACTTTTTTTTTTTGTCAGAGGACCTGAGTTGAGATCCCAGCACCCACACTGAGCAGCTCACAAGCATCTGTAACTCTAGCTCCAGGGTGAAACACCACTCTCCTCTGGCCTCTGTGAGCACTTGTGTTCCTGGACACAAATATAATTTTTCCTAAGAGATCTGTAGCTTCGATGAAGCCTCCTATGTCCCTGGTAGCTCAAGGGAGGACACCTGCCGTGTGAGAGGCTGAGGTTCCAGGATGAGGGCCGATGATCAGCACCCTAGAAATGGAAGCAAAGGGACTCATTTCCAGGCCAGCCCAGGCTATGCAGCAAGAGCCCACATCAAGAATAAAGAGAGCCCGCAAGAAGGCTCAGCAGGTAAACGTGCCAGCCACCAAGCTTGGTGACCTGAGTTTGATCCCCGAGACCTACAGAGAGAAAAGACGGCTGCAAATTGTTCTCTGACCTCCATCCTTATTCACTAGCACATGCGCACGTGCCTCTTCTCAACCACCCACACATAATAAAACAAAGAATAAAGGAAGGATGGGGGGAGAGTAGGGGTGAGGGTAGAAAGAAAATCCTAAATATAGTCTATTATCAGGTTCCACAATTAGGACTTCACTCTGACTTTGGGGATAGAAGATGGGACACCATTCTGCCTGTAACACATATAAAGCTCAGGGTTTTGTTCCATATTGAACAAAAACCTTCTAAATATATAGCGGCAGGGGCGGGGAACCTCTGCTACTGAGAGATGTGCTCGCAATTTCCATTGCCTTCATCCCATCTTCAGCTGGGTAAATCAATAAAAGTCTCTGTGGTTTAAAAATACTCAGACAACTTTGACACTGGAGAACACTCGGTGCTTAGACTCGCTCGGCTTGATGGGATCTCATTTTCCAGAGGAAGCAGCCTCCACTTAGCTCTTAGTCATAGCTGGTCTCCTAGAGCATCCTTCCTTAGCACCTGAACATTCCCCAGTGGTCGGGGGTGGCTGGGGCACTTGGGGTAACGTGACTATATCAGCCCTCCTCTTCATGAGTGATGAACTCCCCAGTTTTTCTTAAAAACCAAAACCAAAACCAGAAGCAGTTGTTTGCATTACAGAGACTTTTCCCCTCCCCAACAAGACAGGGTTTAGGGTTTCTCTGTGTAGCCCTGGCTGTCCTGGAGCTCACTCTGTAGACCAGGCTGGCCTCAAACTCAGAGATCCGCCTGCCTCTGCCTCCCAAGTGCTGGGATTAAAGGCATGCACCACCACCGCCCGGCTTATAGGGACTTTTCTTTTTCTAAGATTTGTGGTGTGTGGGTATGTTACTAAGAGGCCAGAGGAGAGGAGCAAATCTTCTAGAGCTGCAGTTATAGGTGGTTATGAACCACACCACAGGGGCATACACTTAATACACAGACATGTGCAGGCAAAGGAAGAAAAGGGCAAGGAGGAGGAGGGAGAGGAGGAGGAGGGAGAGGAGGAGGACGGAGAGGAGGAGGAGGGAGAGGAGGAAGAGGGAGAGGAAGAGGAGGGAGAGGAGGAGGAGGAGGGAGAGGAGGAGGAGGGAGAGGAGGGGAAAGAGGAGGAGGAGGGAGAGGAGGAATAGGAGGAAGAGGGAGAGGAGGAGGAGGAGCTGGAGCTGGATGTGGTAGCACACATCTTTAATCCCAGCACTCAGGAGGCAGAGGCAAGTGGAGTTCTGTGAGTTAAAGTATAAAGTGAGTTTTGGGACAGCCAAGGCTATTACACAGAGAAACCCTGTCTCAACACGCCCCCCTCACACAAATAAAATTAAATAAAAATTTAAAAAGGAGAAGAAATGGGGTCAGGGAGATAGCTCATTGGGTGAGGGAGCTTGCCATCAAGTCTGACAACTTGAGTTTTCTCCCAAATTGCACGTAGTAGAAAGGGAAGAACTGACTTGTGGTGCTAATGTGCTTGCCAACACAAGTGTGTACAAAAATTGGAAAAAAAATATTGCACTGAAGTGTGAATCAAGCACAAACTGTTAAAACTCATATACTTTAACTCACATTGCCCACTGAGGTTCCCTTACAGATGTAGAATTGTCACCCAGGGAGTGACCACGTGGCGTAGGGCCACAGGACACTTAGCAGCCACAGTCTGTTATGAGATCTCTTGGCCTTCATTTGTTTAGTGTTGCTGTGTCAAAATACACAAGACTGAACACCTCATAGAGCAAACAGATGTATGGACCTTGAATTCTGGGAGGCTGAAAGTCAGGGCCAGGCAGGACCACTGATGAATGCCTTCTGCGACCTGTGGGAGGTGGCACTTCATGGCAGAGTGGGTCATTGGTAAATGAGGAAGGAGACACTAGGGATCAGGGTCACTTCCAAAATGTTATATTCTCTTTTAAAGTATGTGTTTATGGAAGTGTCTATATGCAGATATGTTCAGAGAATCTTTTGTACGATGTACCGTGTGAAATATAAAAATAGAAAGCCGCCAGGTGGTGGTGGCTTGCGCCTTTAATCCCAGCACTTGGGAGGCAGAGGCAGGCGGATTTCTGAGTTTGAGGCCAGCCTGGTCTACAGAGTGAGTTCCTGGACAGCCAGGGCTATGCAGAGAAACCCTGTCTTGAAAAAACCAAAAAATAAAAAAAGAATAAAAATAGAAAGCCTATGGCCAATGAGCTGAGGCAGGATTAGAAGGTGAGACATCCAGCAGAGAAAGAGAGGGTTCTGGGAAATAGGCAAGAGATTTGCTCAGCCCCAACCCCTGAACGCTGATGGAGAGGAGAGGTAACTAACCAGGTGGCATGGCTTAGACTAGTTGAAATGGGATTGTTGAGTTATGAGCTAGTGAAAACGAGCTAAAGCTATTGGTCTTGGCATTTGTTCATATATAACTAAGTCTCAGAGTCATTATTTAGGGGAACAAAGAGACCAGGTTGGAAAGCCCATGGTTACACAGCTGCGTCCACGTGAGTGCAGGTGCCTGTGGGGGACAGAGAAGGCACTGATCCCCTTGAGCTGGAGTTCTAGGCAGTTGTGAGCCATCCATGGTCCACGGTATGGGTGTTGGGAAGAGAACTCAGGTTCTCTGCAAGAACAGAAAGTGTTCTTTCCAGCCGAGCCATCTCTTCCGCCCCCAAGGCTTGCTCTCCTCTAAGATCCTGTTCTCACTTCTGCAAGACCTAACTTAATCTCCTAGGTCATGAATCCCTTTACAAGGGTGGGCTGACCTATGTAGGCAGCCGTTTGGATACGATCTTCAGCGGCCGCCTAGACGATCGTATCCAAGATGGCGCTGGTTCCTGATACACTGTAGCAACAGACTATTCTGCGCATGCG
>NW_022196905.1:131036732-131037631 GCF_008632895.1 Mastomys coucha
CGTCGAGAGAAGAAGTCCAGGTGTTCGGTCGTTATTGCTGCTGGTAGGCAGCAGAAGCGCCGCACAGACCTAAATAGCCCCCACTAGACCTCAGATTTTTGGGTTTTTTTTTGTTTGTTTTTAAGATTTATTTATCATATGTAAGTACACTGTAGCTGTCTTCAGACACTCCAGAAGAGGGCGTCAGATCTTACGGATGGTTGTGAGCCACCATGTGGTTGCTGGGATTTGAACTCAGGACCTTCAGAAGAGCAGTCAGTGCTCTTAACTGCTGAGCCATCTCTCCAGCCCTAGTCCTCAGTTTTTAAAGATCCCACTAATGCAGTCATGAAGAGACCCACACTCCCAGCATATGAACCACTAAAGGGTCTTATGCAAGGAATATCAGCTATTAGCCAGGGGACAAAGGCTGTGTGCGTGCTAGTGTTTGCTCTACTTTCTCCATCCTGTACAGTCCCAGATCCTCCTGCCCAGAGGACAGCACCTTACATAATCAATGGGTCTTCCCGGACTGGAGACACAGTAGTTAAGAGAGCTTGCTGCACTTCCAGAACCCCTGTGTGAATGTTTGAATGAAAATGGCCCCAATGGCACTATTGGGAAGTGTGGCCTTGTTGGAGTAGGTGTGGTTTTGTTTAAGGAATCTGTCATTGGAGCCCACTTTTGAGGTTTCAAAGATGCTCAAGCCAAGCCCAATGTCATCCCAGAACACACTGCTCTGTTTCCAGCATCTGCCTGCATGCTGCCATGCTTCCTGCCATAACGATGAACTAAACCCAGCCCCAGTTAAATGTTTTCCTTTATAAGAGTTGCCATGAAGCCAGGCGGTGATGGCGCACACCTTTAATCCCAGCACTTGGGAGGCAGAGGCAAGCAGATTTCTGAGTTCAAGGCCAGCC
>NW_022196905.1:131037981-131041406 GCF_008632895.1 Mastomys coucha
ACACACACACACACACACTAAAATAAACACATAAATATCTTTTTAAAAGGCCACGCCTTTAATCCCAGCACTTACAACAGGCAGGTGAATCTCTGTGAGTTTGAGGCCAGGTAAGCCTGGTCTATACAGTGAGATCCAGAAGCAGCCAGGGTTACATAGCAGAATCCTGTCTCAAAAAACAAAGGAAAAAAGAAACAAACAAACAAACAAAACAAAACAAACTGTGGTGGTTTGAATACGCTTGGCCCATTGGGAGTGGTACTGTTAGGGACATGGCCTTGTTAGTGGAAGTGTGTCACTGCGGGGTGGGCTTTGGGGGTCTCCACCCAGTGTGCAGAGAGCTGCTTCCTGCCTGCCTGAGGATGACCGTCTCTCCTGGCTGCCTTCAGATCAAGATTTAGAACTCTCAGCTCCTCCTCCTCATGTCTGCCTGCTCACTGCCATGCTTCCTGACACAGTGATAATGGACTAAACCTCTGAATCTGTAAGCCAGCCCCAGTTAAATGCTGACTTTTATGTGCAAGAGTCAACGGGGGTGAACTTAGCTCTGAATCCCTACATTGGAGATATGGAACCTGAAGAACCCACCTCTTGTAGCCAGGCAGGAACCCCAGTGGAGCGATAGGAACATAAACCCATCCACAAAACTTTCAACCCAAAATTTATCCTGTCTACAAGAATTGCAGAGATAGGAGGTGGAGGAGAGACTGGCCAACCAATAACCGGCCCAACTTGAGACCCATCCCATAGGCAAGCACCAATTCCTGACACTATTAGTGATCCTCTGTTGTGCTTGCAGACAGGAGTCTAGCAAGGTTGTCCTCTGAGAGGCTCCACCCATTAGCTGACCCAGACAGACACAGAAACCCACAATGAAATTGGGAATGTAGCTTGTGAAGTCTTATGGAAGAATAGGAGGAAGGAATATGGGCCTAAGAAGATAGGGAACTCCACAGAAGACCAGCAGAGTCAACTAACCTGGACCTTCGGAGCTCTCGGAGACTGAAGCACCAACCAAAGAGCATACACGGGCTGGACCTAGGTCTCCCCCACTCATATGTAGCAGATGTGTAGACCCTCATGTGGGTCCCAAAAAATTGGAGCAGGGGCTATCCCAAAAGCTGTTGCCTGTCTGTGGGATATGTTCTTCTAGCTGGGCTGCCTTGTCTGGTGTGGGAGAGGATGCACTGAGCCACGCAGAGACTTGATGTGCCAGGGTGGGGGGATACCCAAGAGGGTCCCTACCTGCTCAGAGGAGAAGGGGAGTAGGGGAGGGCATGCCAGGGAGGAGGAAAGGGAGAGGATGTAAAGTGAATAAAAACAAATGTTTGCCTTTATAGGAGTTGCCTTGGTTATGGTGCCTTTTCACAGCAATGGAAACCCTAAGACAGAAACAAAGAAAGAAACAAGAAAGGAAAACCTGATTTCCCACAATCAATTAACCTAGTTAGGACAATCCCTCACGGAAAGGTCAGAGGCCCATCTCCCAGGTGATTCTGTGGTGTTGAGAATTAACCAGTTGTCACACTGCACAGGAAGCAAAGACCAGGGCTGTGTAACCTTCAAAGACCAGTCCTTCACGACCTACTTCCTCTAGCTATGCCCACTTCCCAAAGTGTCCAGAACCTTCTGAGACAGCTTCACCATCTGGGAGCCAAGCATTTTGGCCAAGTTCAGGTCCTGTTGACCTCGATGTGGCATCCCCAGCCGGGTCAGTACAAGGGAAAACAAACAAACAAAAAATAAACATGCAGGTGCAGGGTCTGAAGAAGCCTAATGCATGCTGGGAAATACCCTTCTCCCCTGAGACAGGGCTTCCCTGCGTAGTCCTGACTGTCCTGAAACTCACTCTGTAAATCAGGCTGGCTTCAAACTCTCAGACCTACCTGCCTCTGCCTCCAGAGTGCTGGGATTAAAGGTGTGCGCCCACCACCACTAGGGGCTCTGTTGTTAATTACAATTTATATATTTAGCGCACTAGTGTGTGTGTGTGTGTGTGTGTGTGTGTGTGTGTGTGTGTACTGTGGAAGTAGAACAAGAGCAGAAAGCTGAGGCTGAAGAAGGAAAGCTGTAAAAAAAAAAAAAAAAAAAAAAAAAAAAAAGTTCTGACACTGGAGCTAGAGAGAGAGCCAGCAGTGAAGAACACTAGCCGCTCTTCCAGAGGACCTGAGTTCAGTTCCTGGTACCCACATCTGGCCCTGGCAACTACCTACAAAGGATCCACACCCTCTTCTGGCAATTTTGGGCACTTGCACACATATCCACTCAGGCACACATTAAACAGATCTAAAAAACAAACACAGGCACCCATCACTGCAGGAGCCTTCAGGGAGCCACCTCGCCTTAAGAGCCAATGTCTCAGACACTCCAGGCCAGAGGACAGTGACATTAGTGATGTCAGGAACAAGGGGATACTGAGATGAAGCATCAGATGTAAGGAGTTGGTCAGAAGCACCAATGCCATGGACAGATAGACAGCCACATAGAGCGCAGCACGGTGGGAGCTCTGAAGTGCTCCGAGGGCCGTTCAGCAGGAGCAGGCAGCTTTCTTCTTACGTGTTCCTGAGGATGGGGCAGGTTTCACAGCAAGAGCCTGTAGCCAGACTCAGATTCCCAGGCAGGAGGGAGGAAAGGGCTGGGAGCCGAGCGTGTGGCTACCCATACCCTGTGACTTAAACTCACTTTCTGGGTGTGTTAACCAGGGACTCACACTGTTTCCACAGGGTGCCTGACTTTGGATGTAGGCGTGTGTGTGTGTGTCTGCGCATGGTGGAAGGCAGGGGTCAGGGGCACTGCTGCAGGTATCCCACAGCCAGCAGCTGGATTCTAACACATTCCTAGCTGTTCTAGGAGCTGAGGCCCCGCTAACAGATACTGCCCCGATGCTTACTGTTGCTAGAAGCCAAAGATTACAATATTTGTCAAAGGCCAGTGGCTCTGCTGGTTAGAAGTCAGAGCAGTAAGCTGTGAGCTGTGTACCTAATAGCCAAAGTCACCGGCTTGTAAAGCCTGGAGCCGCAGGCCCTTGTTGTTAGGGTTTAGGGTTCTGGATCCATCAACACAAGGGAACTTCTTCTCAGCTACCCACAATTCCTGCTGTCTGGTAAAGCAAAGGACCCTACCCAAAAAGCTGGAGATGACGGCTTCTAAAAGTAGCTTCAGGTTTCTTAGTGATTGTAGGAAACTGCTGTCAGCTTTCATCCCAAAAGGGTGGGAGTCAGCGTTTTGTGATCTTGCCCCTATGAACAACCTATTTGTTCTGAGCTGGGGAGATGGCTCAGTTGGTAAAGCGCTGGCCACACAAGCTTGAGGAGCTGAGTTTGGATTCCCCGGAATCCACATAAAGAGCTGTGCATCGTGGTGGCGCACACCTTTAATCCCAGCACTTAGGAGGCAGAGGCAGGCGGATTTCTGAGTTTGAGGCC
>NW_022196905.1:131041455-131061787 GCF_008632895.1 Mastomys coucha
AAAAAAAAAAAAAAAAAAAAAGAACTGTGCATCATGAACAAGCATTTATAATCCTAGTGCAGGTGAGGCAGAGACAGGGATAACTGGGGCTTACTGTCCAGACCAGTCTACTCAGTGAGCTCTAGGTTAGAGGATTACTTGCCTAAAAGCCTCAGGGAGACTGAAAAGCTCCACAAAGGAACACTGACTTGACTTGTAAGGAGACCCACATACTAAACCCATGAATATCTACTACTATCTTGAAACTGTAGGAAACTGCCCTGTACCTAGACTCTTCAATACCCTAAGGTCTTGCTCCATCCTGTAAAGCCCTCACCCCCACCCCACCCCGTGCTACATTCACACAGACCCACTTCCATGGAGAGATTGTGTGGCCCTTCAGTTTGTCCCCTGGATCAAACTCTGACACAGCTTCATTGAGAAAACCAGTCTCAAGAAACCGACCTGGTAGTGTCCTCCCTTAATTCCAGCACTGGGGAAGCAGGGACAGCAGATACCTGTGTGTTGGGGGCTAGTTTGGTCTACATTTGGCTACATTTAGCACTCCAGGCCAGACAGTACTTCACAGTGGGACCATCTCAAAAATAAAAGAGAGGGATTGAAGAAGACACCCAAGGCTAACCTGTAGTTTCCACAGGCATTAGGCAACACACACACACACACACACACACACACAATTTAAAATAAATCATTTTGCCGGGCGGTGGTGGCACACGCCTTTAATCCCAGCACTTGGGAGGCAGAGGCAGGTGGATTTCTGAGTTCGAGGCCAGCCTGGTCTACAAAGTGAGTTCCAGGACAGCCAGGGCTATAGAGAGAAACCCTGTCTCGAAAAACCAAAAATAAAAAAAAAAAAATTAAAAAAAATCATTTTTATTACATTTTATTTTGTGTATGTGTGTTCACCACGAGGTGGAAGTATGGCTCTCTCAGTTCACCATAAGACTCCTGTGGGGCTGGAGAGATGGCTCAGCGGTTAAGAGCACTGATGGGTCTTCTGAAGGTCCTGAGTTCAAATCCCAGCCACCACATGGTGGCTCACAACCATCTGTAATGAGATCTGACGCCCTCTTCTGGTGTGTCTGAAGACAGCTACAGTGTACTTACATATACCGCGGAGCCATTTCATGGGTCAGTAAGTATCTTTTGAAAAATCTCAGGGAAGGAAAGATGCTCTTTCCAGCATCCAGGAGCACCCTGCCCTCCTAGTATTGCCCCGCCCCTTGTGGAGAAGCGCCTGGCCTGTTCATTGGCCAGCGAGGTCCTCTCGCTCCGCCCTTGGGCGCTCGGTCCCGCCCCCTTTGTTGGGCAGCTACTGCGCAGACTCTTCTCTTCCCCGAGGAGCAGCTCCGAGTCCTCCAGAGCACGGAGCCGACTTCCTAGAGAAGCCCCCAAGGAGGCCCCCCCCACCCGGAAGTTCAGGCTTCCCAGAGGGACCCCAGCGTGCTTTCTGTAACGCCTGCCGTTACTCCTTCCACCCCAGGCTGTCCTCAGGGGGCCGTCCTTTGTCGGGAAAGATGAATGAAGCGTGGTAGCTGTAGCGCGAAGGGTTACAGCGTTGCGTGCTAAGGGATGAACACCCACTGTAGAGAACAGCCCTGGGCCTACGTCCTGGCTGCCCTGCAGGATGAAAGACTCTAGCTGATAGATCGCTACGGATAAAAGCCAGAGGCGGCTGTCATGAGATCATCCTCGGGTGCAGGGTTACGTGGATGCCCAGAGATGAAGCTGCAGGGTAAGTGAGTGGGGTCGATCCTGTTTTTCAAACACTGTCTTAAGTAGCTTTGATTTTTTTTGAAACAAGATCTTACCATGTAGCCTAGGTCAGCCTGGAACTCACGAGTACCCCGCCGCAGTCTCCCAAATGCATGGTCTTCCAAATCATAGGCATGCATCACCACCACTTTCTGCTGTCTTTCATGAGAACATCAACGCGCTGATTGTGACCATGAAATGTGGCTGGAGCCAGGCTGGGTTGGGCTGTGTTGATGGGCTGGAAGCAGGAACTGGCTGATTATATAATATGTATTCATTAGCAGTTCAGGCTCTTTCACAACGGTGTACCTCCGTGAGAACAAGAGTTCTGTTCTGCCGGCAGTGATGGCGCACTTGGGAGGCAGAGGCAGGCGGATTTCTGAGTTCGAGGCCAGCCTGGTCTACACCGTGAGTTCCAGGACAGCCAGGGCTACACAGAGAAACCCTGTCTCGAAAAAAACCAAAAAAAGGGGGGGTTGGAGAGATGGCTCTGTGGTTAAGAGCACCAACTGTTCTTCTGAAGGTCCCGAGTTCAAATCCCAGCAACCATATGATGGCTCACAACCATCCGTAACAAGATCTGAGGCCCTCTTCTGGGGTGTCTGAAGACAGCTACAGTGTGATTACATATAATAAATAAATAAATCTTAAAAAAAAAAATAGAGCAGACAGACAGAGGTCCTGCCCTTACAGATCTCCCAGTCTAAGTCAAGTGGCACAGAGCAAACAGTGTCCCTAACAACGAGGATGGCATCAGGTTTACATACAGTCCCCATAGAACTGGATATGACAGCATGCGGAGTGACTTTACTACTGAACCACCTTAAAAAGTAGCCCCTGGGGACTGCTCTGCCTTTTGGGGTTTAGAGTTAACCAGCCCTGTTCCCCCCCACACACCCCCTATGGATCAAGGTGAAGCCTGCAGTTAGTGGAAGTGAAAAAGTAACTACAAACTCAGGAACTGGCAAGATGGCTCAGCTGTGTGCTGGTTAGCTCTTTGACATCTTGACACAAGCAAGCCAGAGTCATCTGGGAATGGGGAACTTGAAGTGAGAGGATGGCTTCATTAGATTGGCCTGCCGGCAAGTCTGGAGGACATTTTTGTGGCTTTTTGATGTGGGAGGTCCAGTCCATTGTGGGCGGTGCCAACCCTGGAGCAGGTGGTCCTGGGTTCTACAAGAAAGCAGGTTGAGCAAACCAGGACGAACAAGCCAGTAAGTAGCATCTCCCATAGCTTCTGTTGGAGGCCCTGCTCCTTCTCAGGTTCCCTTGGTTATAGACAATGTTGCAAAAAACAAACAAACAAACAAAAAACCCTTTCAGCCGGGCAGTGGTGGCGCATGCCTTTAATCCCAGCACTTGGGAGGCAGAGGCAGGTGGATTTCTGAGTTCGAGGCCAGCCTGGTCTACAGAGTGAGTTCCAGGACAGCCAGAGCTACACAGAGAAACCCTGTCTTGAAAAAAAACCAAAAAAAAACAAAAACAAAACCCTTTCCTCCCTAGATTGCTTTTGGTCGTGGTCTGTTACAGCAATCAAACCCAACTAAGATAACTAGTGTAAAGGTGCTTGCCACCACACCTCTCGGCTTGAGTTTGATCACCGCATGGTGAAAGGAGAGGAATGACTTGTGTGGATTTTCCTCTGACCTCCAGGTACACACCAGGGTGTGCGCATGCACACACACACACACACACACACACACACACACGCACGCACGTGCACACACACAAATTTGCCAGCCATGGTAGCATACACCTTTAATCCCAGGGAGGCAGAGGCAGGTGGATCTCCATGAATTTGAGGCTAGCCTGGGCTACATAGCAAGTTCTAGGCCAACCAGGACTGCACGGTGAGACACTGTCAGGAAAAGAAGAAAAGAAATTACAGAGTGAGGCATTTATTTTGTTATAGAGGAGTAGCCAAACCATATGTAATGAGTTGTGTTGACTACCTCTTGTTTGGGTTCCTCTTTTGGTAAACACTATTTTGGGGGTTTTAACCCCACTTAGACCATAAAGTTCCCAAATAAAAGACATGAAACCTTTATATTTATAAAAGCCTAAAAGCATTGGAGCTGGGCAGAAATCAACCCTCTACAATATTTTTGTCAATGTCCCTGCCACTAATCCTGAGATATCACTTGCTGTGTTCGTCCTGGGCTTCCTGCTCCATCCTGCTGGCCTCATGGCCATGCGCTCATAATCCATCTACCCCATGGTGGCGTCCTCCTTCCACCATGTCCTTTTCCCCTCCTGGGGTTCCTGGCCTCAGACCTTTGCTCTGCCCTCTTCTGCCCACTCCAGGCTGTAGACATCCTTATTGCCTAATCAGGGGTAACTTGGGGGGTAAGATTTACATAACAAAAGTTGGTATATGTGAGGATCTCCTCACCTTAGAGCAAGACCTTGGGGTACAGAACTTAGCATTTGTGTATATAGCAGCATCAGACCAACCCACTACATTTCCCTCTTTCTGTCTAAATAAAAAGGCGCTTTGCTTTCTCTTATAAGCATACAGAAGGAACAATTATGAAACAATTATGAAAACTATTAGATGAGAGTTATGTTAAAAAAAATCCAGTCTTTTTGTATTTAGCAGTCTGTAGATAAAATATTTTATTATCTACCCTATCTTGGTAAGTTCAGATTTCTCTATCTAAATCATTTTTCATTACCATCTTAAGCATTTAAATTCTCTAATTTTCATAACTTATAGTTACCGACCTTAAAACATCTGCTTATAGTTTCCATTACCTTCATAATTTAAATATATCACATCCTAAAAAACATCTCCTTAGATCTTAAAACATTTTCCTAGGTCCTTTATAATCTAATTGTGAGACTACAACTATCTTCAATTCCTTCAGAGATCTGAGAAGGAATAAATATTACCTGAGTATACAGGAAGTTCAGAGCAGCAGTTTCCAAAAGTATAGAAATGAGAAGACAGCTGGTTGCCAGGCTCCAAGCACACGGTCCCCTTTTGTCTCTTCATGTCTGAAGTAACAATAAGAATCAGGTATAGAAATGAAGGCAGCTACGGTTCAAAGCAAATAGAAAAGGAGGCTGCTGGGGGTGTAGCTCATTGGTAGTGCATCCACTTGGCACGTGTGAAACCCCAGCACCACATGAAGCAGGACTGATGCTACCACACCTGTAATCCTGGTACCCAAGAGGCAGAGACAGGAAGATGGGGAGTTCAAGGTTATCCTCAACTACGTAGTGATTCAACGCCAGCCGGAGCTAGAGACTGAGAAGGAAGAGGAGGGAGGGAAAAAAGAAAGAGAAAGAAAACCTTCTTAAAGGCAGGACTTGGACTAAAAGTCCCAAGTCCAGGGTTAGAAAGATGGCCCAGCAGGTAAAGAACTTACTGAACAGGCCTGATGCACGGGTTTGACACTCCTTTCCCCCGCCCCCCTGCCCCACCATTGTAAAGCTGGAAGGAGAGAACCAACTTCACAAAATTGTCCTCTGACTTCCATACTTGTGTATGTCAAGGCTACAATACATTAGACACACACATGAGAAGAGAAATATAACAAAAACTGATGATAATGGGCTGGGTTTTAAAATGATAACCATAACAAACTGTTAAACCCAATAATATTAAAATTAAAAATAAAAGTAAAATTCTCTGTGACATTGGACAGGTGACAGATCTTTCTAGTACCTGTTTCTTTGTGGCTCAAAAGGCCTACCGACACCAAGGAGGCATTGCATAGGTGCTCACTGGGTCTGCCAAGGCAAAAACCTGTTTGTCAACCTGCTTCCCTCTCACACAATTTCACCAACTCTCTGCTACTCAGACTTCCTGAAGTCCTTGTTTGTTTTTGTTCAGTGCTGCAGGTGGAACTCAACATGTGCAAGGCAGGTGCTCTACCAGGAGCCCCGCCCTCAGCCTCTCCCTGGGGGATTCTGGCAGGGGCCTTATAACCAAGTTTCATCCTCAGCCGTTTGTTTGTTTGTTTGTTTGTTTGTTTGTTTGTTTGTTTGTTTGTTTTTGAGGTAAGATCTCTCTATGTAGTTCCAGCTAGCCTAGAACTCACTATGTAGACCAGGCTACCCTTGAGCTCATAGAGGTCGTCCTCCTGCTTCTGCCTCTGCCTCTGCTTCTTGAGTGCTGGAACTAAAGACATGCACATACCCAGCTTTTGTTTTGTTTTGTTTTCTAAATATTTTATTTAGGGGGCAGGAGAAATGGCTCTACAGTTAAGAACACTTGTTGCAGGGCTGGCGAGATGGTTCAGTGGGTAAGAGCACTGAGTGCTCTTCCAAAGGTCCTGATTTCAAACCCCAGCAACTACATGGTGGCTCACAACCACTTGTAATGAGATCTCTTCTGGTGTGTCTGACAGTGTACTTATGTATATTAATAAATAAATCTTTGGGCCTGAGCGAGCAGAGTTGACCGGAGCAGGCATGGCCTACTGGAGTGGGCAGAGGTCCTAAAATTCAATTCCCAACAACCACATGAAGGCTCACAACCATCTGTACAGCTACAGTGTACTCATATATATAAAATAAATAAATACATCTTTTAAAAATAAGACAAAACAAAAAACACTTGTTGCTCTTACAAAGGATCTAGGTTTAATTCACATGACCCATGAGGTGGCTTGCAACCATCCATAACTCCAGCTTCAGGGGATCTGATCCCCTCTTCTGAGTTTTAAAGGCACTCAGGCATGCACATGCTGCACATATATACATGCAAACTAAACATACATGTATAATAAAGCCAGTTATTTTGTTTTTCTTACTTGTATCCATGTGTATCTGTGTGTGTGTGTGCTCATGAGTGCAGGTGCCCTTGGAGACCAGAAGAGTCTAGCATATACCCTGGAACAATTGGTTGCTGGGAACCAAAGTTAAGTCTTCTGCAAGAGAATTAAGTTCTCTTAACTGTTGAACACCACCCCCTCTGTCCCTCTCCCTTTCCCTCTTTCTCCCCTCTCTCTCTCTCCCCAGCCACACACACCTTTTATTTATCTTGAGGTGTGAGCTCATTCAAGGTCTCTTGGCCTTGAATTCACTCTTTAACTGGGGTGTGCCTGACTGGTGATCCTCTTCCCTGCTCCTGAATAGCAGGATTCGGGGCCCACGACCACCATAGCCCATTCGCCTGTGCCCTTGTCTGCCTGGAGTACTCTGCCATTTACCTGTGTTGCCCCTTCCTTCACGTAGCCGTGGCAGGACTCTGCTCTTTCTGAGTGTGTCACTGAGTCCCTGCATGTCCTCTTTCTCCGTAGTCCCTTCCTTGTTACTTTTCATGTGCTTTCAACTCTCCAGATTACATCATGGGTTTTGTTTTCATTTGCCGTGGTCCCTCCCTGTCCCCACCACACACACTTGTTCATCTGTTGTGGATGATTCACATGCTACAGTCTGAGTGCAGAATGAGAAGACAATGTGATGAAAGTTGGCTCTTTCCAACATATGGGTCCAGGGACAAAACTCAGGTTATTAGGTTTGCCAGCAAGCATCTTTACTGACTGAGCCATCTTTCTGTTCTGTGCTAGTGACCAAGTGCATGCTTACTAGACAACACTCTGCACCCTGAGCCCCCGCACCCCCCAAGCCCCATCATTTAAACGAGAAAATGACTTCTCCCGAAACATCTACCCACACTTGAGTTCTCTGGATCCCAGGTGATGCTCCACTTCCTGAACCCTATTTCGGGGGTGAGGGGAAGTATCTGTTCAGTTCAGTGCTGACACTGTCTCACGTGAGCTGGCATCTGAACCCACAGGTTAGAAAGCCTGCTTCCGACAGCTCTCACAAGCCCCAGGTTGCCCCTGGTACTTCTGGGTGGCTGGTTTCACATTGAAAGCTTCTGGGTAGATAAAGAGCTGTAACAGCTGGGCACTCAAGGAAGCACTTGCCACCTCTGATTTCTTAGGAAAAGGTATAACTCAGCATTGGGCAATTGGACGAAGTGCATGGGCTGTGTATGGGGACAGAGATTAATTCATGCAGTTTTCATGGTACTTCCACATGATTACCAGCACAGGAGCTCTGACTTCCACAGTTGAGAGCCTTTTATGGGAGGCTTCGCTTGATTAATTATTGACTCTCTCCAGCCCTCTCCCTTCCTCAGTGAATGAGGGGTGGGTAAGACACAAAGTTCCAAGCTTTTCATCCGGGCTTGGTTCTTCTGTGACCAGCCTCCAACCTGAAAGCTACCCAGGACCTGCCAGGACCCATTTGATGAGAATTAAATCATTCTCATTCCTCAGGAAGATGCAAGGGATTCAGGACTATGGTGATCCTGTGACCCCCATCAGGGGTCCTATCTGGGTGTGGTAACTCACACCTTTAATCCCAGCACTGGAGGCTCTTAGAGGTAGTAGATTTGTATGAGTTTAAAGTTATTCTGGGCCAGGTAGGCCATTCCAGGTCAGCCAGGGCTACATAGCTACATAGTGAAAACCCTGTCTTATAAAATCCAAAACCAGCCGGGCAGTGGTGGCACATGTCTTTAATCCCAGCACTTGGGGGCAGAGGCAGGTGGATTTCTGAGTTGGAGGCCAGCCTGGTCTACAGAGTGAGTTCCAGGACAGCCAGGGCTGTACAGAGAAACCCTGTCTTGAAAAAACCAAAAACAAAAAACAAAAACAAACAAAAAAACCAAAACCAGGGATCCTAGGAACCTTGGGTCAGAAGCCAAATTTATCTATCACTTTGCCACAGTGGTTGAGATTTTGTTTGCTTTTCATTTTCAAAAAGATGTACTTTAAATTACATGTATGTATGTATGTATGTATGTATTCTGTGTACATGTCAGGTGCCTACAGAGGCCAAAGGCATCTGATCCCCAACACTGGAGTTCTAGGAGGGTGTGAACCACCTGACAGAACTGGGAACTGAGCTCAGGACTTCTGGAAGGGCGGGTTCTTTTCTATTCTATTCTATGCTTTTATTTTATTTATTTTGGTGTTTTAAGACAGGGTCTCTCTACATTACCCTGGCTATCCTAGAAACTCACCCTGTAAGCCAGGCCAACCTCAAATTCAGAGATCTGCCTGCCTCTGCCACCCTCGTGCATCAGATAAAGGTCCCAAGTGATGTGTTAAAATACTGCCTGGACACGGCACACTAGGCCAAGACAGTTCCACGTGTACGAGGTTTTATTGGGAGAGAGAGGGATAACTTCATTTTACTTTTAATTATGTGTATGCACATGTCAGAAGAGGGCATTGGGTCCCCTTAGACCTGGAATCCAGGCAGTTGTGAGCTACACCATGTGGGGGCTGGCAACTGAACATGGCTCCTGCAAGAGAGCCATCCATGGGCCTTTAACCCCCTGCATTGTGTTTCCTGGCCTGTCCGCTTTTCTTCAGAATCCTATTAAGAGTGTCTATCCACTGTGACCATGTGACCCAAGTTTATGGAGGTGGGGAGGTTGGGTGGGTGCATGGGGCATGGGAAGGGTATAGTTACCGATTCGTCTTGCTTTGTGTTACACTGACGCCCTCTGGCCCCTGGTACTCATTAGGATTTTATTGCAAACACTGAGGATAATCCAGGGTCCTAGAGTGAGGGGTTCTTAGACTGGTTCCCTAGGATAATGTGTGATCCTTGGAGGATCTAGGACATCATGGGAGTCCAGAGAGCAGAGGATCCCAGCATAGGCTCTAGCGCCCCCGCCGGCCCCAAGGCACAGGAGGAAGGGGCGGGGCCTCCACAGGTCGATGCCGGAAGTGCCTCTACGCCCCTGCTACTGGACCATGGAGACCGTGGCCCAGTAGAGACCTTAGTGTGAGGCTTGCAGGGGCGGCGGCCATGGAGGCCGTGCTGAACGAACTGGTGTCTGTGGAGGATCTGAAGGTAATAAGGTCTGGGCCGGAGGAAAGGAGGAGGGCAGAATTGGAAAGGGCAGTTCTTAACGAGAGCTGACCGAGGCCAAACAGTGCCGGTTTCGTCTTTCTGGGGAAGCCGAACTACGGCTCCCAGCAGCCTCTGCGACATCCTGCTTCTTGTGGGAATCTACATCGTGTCCCTAGGCCTGACGGGAGTTGTAGTTTCCAGGGTTTCGGCCACTCAGACCTAGGCCTGGGGTCTTAGCGTCATGCAGAACTGGGAATTTGGGGTACTCATGCAGGGATGAAGTAGCACAGTTACTGGTGTAACGTTTCGCTAGTGTTTAGTCCCGCACGGTGCTATTTTCACCGCACCCTTGTAGCTGTGTTTTCTTTCCTCTCCTAGAATTAAAGTTAAGGCAGATCCAGGCCCAAAAGAGTAGAGTGGGACGGGACCAGCGGCCTCAAGGGAAAAGCCACGTAGGAGGTCGTTTAGCTCTGGGACAGTATGTTTACTCTTCAGCTACTTGGGGTCAGCTGGTTCGGGAGCAGTGCCAGCAAATGCCACCAGGTGGCATCTCCTCTTGGTACCACTAGGGGCTGGATTCAGGGACCTTCTGAAGGGGAGGACACAGAGCATGGGACCCAGGGATGGAGATGACAGGAGATGGGCTTTGGGGGTTCCAAGATGTACAAGGGAAAGGCGGCAGATAGGAAATTGTGGTCTAACTGGGACTTAGACATCAAGTAAGCTGGAGAATGGTGGATGCCCTTTGTTTCTAAATGATTACTCTTCTCTCTAATAACAGAATTTTGAAAGGAAATTTCAGTCTGAGCAGGCAGCTGGTTCTGTGTCCAAGAGCACGCAGTTTGAATATGCCTGGTGCCTGGTTCGAAGCAAATACAATGATGACATCCGAAGAGGCATCATGCTGCTGGAGGGTAAGGCGCTGGGTCCCCCACTTCTAACTGCCAGCCCGTCAGCCAGCCTGCCCTCTACTGTTCTTGACCTCACCCCTCCAGGATCCCTCCAGGATCCCTCATCTTATAGCACATTTGTCATTCAGTAACCACCAGTAAATTCACAGCAGCAAGGGGCTAGATTGATTCTCTGTATCCCCAGTTAAAACATCTGAACATTCATTCAGATGGGAAATGCTGTGGGGAAAAACGTTCTCAGGCTGGGGAGATAACTTAGTGCATCCTGTTCAGGCATAAAGGCCTGAGTTCAAATCCACAGTACCCACAGCAAAAACTGAGTGTGGCCATAAGTGCCTGTGTAGAGAGCAGAGCTGGGGTGAGCAAGAGATGGCTTGCTATGATCTTAGCACAGGTTCAGTTAGAGACCCCGTCTCTAGGGGATGCTGTGGAGGGTGAAAGGAAGACACCAGACATCCTCTGGCCTCTGTGCTTCCATCTGCACACACATTATACACAAGCCACTTATGGTTAAGTTACTAATTGCTGTTAATACAGCGTTTCCATTGTATTGGATGCAGAAATTTAGAAAATGGTAGAGATTTAAAATACCTGAGGGGCTGGTGGTACCAAGGACATGTGATCCCAGCACTCCACAGGTGAAGGCACAGGGGCATAGTTCAGTAGTAGAACATTGACTGCAGAGATGGAGGCAGGAAGATGAGAAGTTCAAGGCCAGAGCCAGCACAATCTGACCAAATTTGAGGTCAGCCTGGGCTACATGAGCTCCCTGTCTCAAAAAAAAAAAAAAACTATCTTTGGGGAATATAGGTAGGTTCTATGCAAATACTGTTTATAGATGGGCCTTCCATCTGTAGATTTTGAAATCTGGGCTCCATCTTGGCATAATCCCAAAGGCTATCAAGGGACAAAACTGTAGTGACAAAAGATTGCTGTATCATTTAGTCAGTTTTGGTTTTGACACAGGATCTCTAAATAGTTCACATTGCTTCAACCTGTTCAGTCACCTTGGTGCTGGGAACTCAGGGTGCCACCAGCTCTGGTGGCTTTGTAAAAGCAAATACTGTCCCCCTCCTTTGATCAGTTTGGTTTTTAGGTTTCTTTTACAGTAGAGCACAGCAGTGGGAGTGGTCTCAGAACATTTGAGTCTTATTTGGGGACACAGTGCAGACCCTGAGGGGGCTGCAGCACCACACAGCTAGTTAGTGCCAAAGTGTGGCTGCTGCACGCCCTAGAACTCCAGCGCTGGAGAGGCCGGGACAGCCTGATGGGAAGTTTGAAATAAGCCTGGATGGCAGAGCGAGTGCCCATCTTAATACCTTCACAGGGACATACACAGAATGAAGTGAAAAACAAGTCAGAACCGGGCAGTGGTGGCGCATGCCCTTAATCTCAGCGCTTGGGAGGCAGAAGCAGGCAGATTTCTGAGTTCGAGGCCAGCCTGGTCTACAGAGTGAGTTCCAGGACAGCCAGGGCTACACAGAGAAACCCTGTCTCGAAAAAAAAGAAGAAAAAAAAAAAAGAAAATACCAAAAGAAAAAGGAAAAACAAGCCAGGCAAAGGTCACTCGGGGAAGCTGGTTAGGAAAGGGGCAGGTGTGGGCCAGAGTGATGATCGTGCCTTTGATCCCAGCACTGCACAAGCCAGCAGTGTCTTGTAGCACTCAGGAGGCCCCAGCAGGATTACAGGTCCGTCCGGCCATCCTCGGCAAGATGAGTGTCAGGCAGGCAGGAGGTGAGCGTGCAGTAAGACCCAGTGGGAGTGCGCCCATCCATGCTGACTGCACTGCTGGCTCCTGGCATTCGCTTACACCACCTGCTACCTCCGGGCTGTAACTGGAAAGCTGCGAGTGATAGGAGCTGCTAATGGAGGTCCATGACAGTGACCCTCCCAGGATCCTAGAGTGAGTCAGCGTAGCAGGACCCAAAGAGACTCCATCTTTCTCCCCTCCCTCTTCTCCCTCCCCCCTCCAGAGCTGTTGCCCAAAGGGAGCAAAGAGGAACAGCGGGATTATGTCTTCTACCTGGCAGTGGGCAACTACCGGCTCAAGGTAAGGCTGCAGAGCCCTTCCTGACCCTTGTTCCTCCTCAATCCCCACCAGGCAGAGGGCCCTGGCCCTCAGGAAGCTAGCAAAGGGCAGCAGGCTGGGTGATGGTGGCTGTGTGGGCTTACAGTGATCCCAGGGTAGATTCTGAGGGAAGGTGAAAGAGTATCGGGGTGTGGGGACCACGCTGACGTCAGGTTGGGGTGCAGCCCCGTGCCTGGAGCTGTTATCTCTGCTAGCTTATCACCCCCCCACAGCTGGGCTGTTTGTGAACTCTACTCTGTGGGGTGGGGCTGTAACGGGTGGAGGAGGAGAAAGGATGAGCTGGGCCAGGGAAGGACACCCTGGGTGGGGGGTGCCAGGGGTAGCATTCCCAGGAGTGTGTGGTTTGAGGTGTGCCTTTCTTCTGATTGCAGGAATATGAAAAGGCTCTAAAATACGTGCGAGGACTGTTGCAGACTGAGCCCCAGAACAACCAGGCCAAGGAGCTGGAACGCCTGATTGATAAGGCCATGAAGAAAGGTGACAGGCCTCTTGTCGGCTGCTCTTCCTCCTCCCTTGTGCCCGGGGCCCTTGGGAACACACACACACACACACACACACACACACACACACACACACAGAGTCCTTCATCAAACCTACCTTCCAAGGTCTCTGTAGCCCTGGAGTCCCAACCCGCAGACTCTGGGTATGGGTACCCCTCTTCTGTGAGGGGAGTGTGGTCAGGGGTCTAGGGGTGGGACTGACTGCTCACACCTCCTTCTTCCTTTTCCAGATGGACTGGTAGGCATGGCCATCGTTGGTGGCATGGCCCTGGGTGTGGCCGGCCTGGCTGGACTCATTGGACTGGCTGTCTCCAAGTCCAAATCCTGAAGGCAGCCTCACCTGCTCTCTGCCCCCAGACGCCTGGGAGCCCGGGGGACACTGGAAGAGGGGCCTGTCCATCCTCACCATCACCTTCCCTTTTCTCCAGCACCCCTGTCCTCCACCTCTACAGTCTCCATGACCCCCAGCCTCCCACCCCGTGCACCTGCCGTTTAACCCTGTCATGCTTAGCAATGAGTGTAAATAAAATTGGGCCATGGCTTGGGAAGCTGTGTGTGTGAGCATCAGTTGAGGGAGAAGCAGGTTCACCGGGTGCACAGAGGCCCTCTCTACCCCACTCCAGGTTCCTTTGCCAGCATCTCAGCCCACACCCTTCCTTCCTTCCCTATCCTGGATCCACTTGGAAGGAACAAGGAACCTCGCTCGAGGACACAGGTTTTCCACCGCCCCAGAATCATGGGAGAGAACAGTGAAGGAGGGACAACGAGCTGGGATTTATGACTCTGGTCTCCTCTGACCCACACAGCTGCCTGGGAGTTTTCCACTGCAGGGGCCCCCACTGGGCTTCCTCAAAAACCTCCGCCCTTCCCTCCCTTTGTCTTCCTGCCCCCTCCCCTTCCTCTGCCCAGTATTTCTCCTTTGGGGGACACAGATGACGGATGACGTAGGGTGAGAGAGGAAGCTGTGTGGCGATGGCAGGGATTGTGGGGGTTGTTGAGCACAGGACACCGCAGTCCCAGCCCGTGGGATGGGAGACAGAGATCTAGAGCTCACCCCACGCCCCTTGTGCCAGGCTCTGCGTGGGCCTGTTTGACTTCCCTGCATTCTTGTCATTCCACAGCCCCTGGCAGGCTCACTGGGGGTGGGAGGAGGTGCCTGAGGGGAGCGTGGAGGGGCCTGATTCAGAAAAAGGGGATGCAGAACCACAGTTGGCATAGCTCTATCTCAGAAAGGGAGCCTAGGGCTGACTTCCAAGCAAGACCAGGAAGCGGCCAAGAAGGGAATCTATGCTCTGGCAGGTGCTCGGCTAGGGTTGGCGTGGAGAACCCAGAGATTTCCACTTATCATAATTAATAGAGCTGGTAATGGGTCCCGGTAAGTGGACAGTTAGAGTGATTACCCAGAATCATGCCTTAGGCCTGTGATTGGCCCCCCACCCCTGGGCCCCTGGCCCTTGGCAGGGAGATCAAACCCAGTGCCGAAGAGTCAAAGGTCAGCTGGAGGGACAATTCAAGTTCAGGAAGTTTGGAGGAAAGTAGAATTCGATGGCCTCACCTCAGCCCTGTGGCATTTAGATCCAAGCAACCGCTGGGGCAATGAGAGTGTGCCCAGGAGCTATGATCTGTGGTCCTAACTCCCATTACAACCCCAAAGCCAATAATGTTGTGTCAACAAGGCTGAGAGCCAAAAAGTCAAGCTCGGGGCCCCGGGAAATGCTGGAGTCTAGTGGGAGCCAGGTTGGCGGGGGTTGAGAGGTCCTGTCACCACCAACTCAAACTTCATGGTCCTTGGCGATATCCGTGTCCCATCCGTGGGGTCTTCAGGGTCCTAGGTTGCTCTCAGGTGCTCTTAGTCCATCGTGGAAGGCTATGGTGGGCCTGTTGGAGGTTTTCTCCTCTAGACATTCTGGTCTTTTGGGTACCTAAAACCCTCTGTCTCTCTAATTTCATTCCCTGGCCCTGGTGACAGCTGAGTCAGAGACAGGCCACTTCCCCTGGATTCCTAATGGCTCCCTTGGGGGCTGCTCCTTGGCTGTATCCCTAAGTCTCCTAGTAAGTCCAGCCTCCCCACTCCTAGGGCGGGGAGTCCCGGGCTAGGCCAGAGGCCGGGGGAGGGGGTGGACTTTTGGCCCGTTTATTCCCTCCATCACAGTCAACAGCTGCAGAGCGGAGCAGGCTTGGCTCATTCCTCTGACCTGCCAGGAAGCAGATCCTCCCAGAGACCGGGCAGAGGCAATCAGACCCGACCTCCAGAAGACGGCAGACAAGAATCGCAGCTGGATGAGCTGTCCTTCAACCTTCTCCCTCCTCAGTCTTCTTAACATCTCTTTCGGGCCAAAGCCCCAAGAATTCACCTGGAGGTGCCACCTCTATCTCAATCCCTGGGGCTCAAGCCCCCTTGGGGGACCTGCATCCCAGCATGTCGATAGCTGTGGAAACCTTCGGCTTCTTCATGTCAGCCCTGGGACTGCTGATGCTGGGGTTGACCCTTGCGAACAGTTACTGGAGAGTGTCTACCGTCCATGGGAATGTCATCACCACCAACACCATCTTTGAGAACCTATGGTACAGCTGTGCCACCGACTCCCTGGGAGTCTCCAACTGCTGGGACTTTCCGTCCATGCTGGCCCTCTCTGGTATGGGGTGAGGGAGGCTGTAGGGGACAGAGAGAGGTTGGAGTAGGGGGACTAGGTGGAAAGATCCTTGGGGAGAGGGTGGAAGTGGTTGCCTTTGGGCGCCATAAGGACACAGGATTTCAGATGGAGCTCTTGCTTCTGGACAGCTACAGCAAAGGGTGCTGCATGATCCAAAATGGAACCGGGGAGAGTAACACACACTGTTCCCTGCCCTAACCAGCTAAGTGAGGCTTCCAGATGTGATTCGGGCCTTTGCTAGCTCTGGACCTCAGGTAAATGATGGAATGAATTTGGTTGTAGCCACCTGCAAGCTAACAGTAGTCCTAGTGCTAGTGCGCTGGTGGTCACGAGGCTCCTCCACAGCAAAAACGTGCAGGCGAGCACGGGATGTTGACTGTATTTTAGTGGCTTCTTCTGGGAAGGGTTGGCTCAGTTGGCAAGGCTGAGACCAAGACTCCCATCTTGTTGGTTGAATGCCAGCCTCAGTAGCTCCACAGTCCGGGGGTCTACGTGCCCTACTGAAACTCCAGAGGGCTCTGGACTCAGTTTGGTTGTTTTGGAAGAGAGTCTACTAGGAAGTTTAAATGGATACTGGAGAGGTGGTTACGCAGATGTGTATGTGTGTTTGGGATTCAGAGTGTATTTCGTTTTGCTTTGTTTGATGGTCTTACATGGCTGCAGCCTGCAGCGCTAACGAGGGGCCTAAGTCCTCCGATGGTGCCTTTTCCTGCCCCCTCCTTGCTCACCTGCACAATACCTCCCTCCCTCGCCTACCATCATCCCCTCCCAGGAATTCCCAGACACACATAACACATGCACCAGTCCAAACCAAACAGTAGCTCCCCAAACTGATTACGTGTGTATGTGCACACCATCACCTCTCCAGCATCTGCTAGACATCCTTGTCTCCCCCCCACCCCACCCCACCCTGCTACCAAGACTAAGAGTCAGTGAGCATGAACCCTCTGTGGTTGCTCCTGCCACTAGATTCTGGTCTTGCTTTTCTGGGATCCCAACTGCAGGTGATGAGTGGGTAGGGGAATCTGAGACCTGCCCAGGGTGGGAAACAGAACATTGTGAAATGGCCTCATATCTGCAAGATGCTCTGGGCCGAGATCATGTCTAGGTGAATCTCTGGTACACCGCTTTCCCCAACTCTCCTGAGGTAGCGAGCATCTAGGATCTCTGACTATGCTCCATACCCAAAGCTTTAGATAAACGGAATCTGTTCTGGGCCACAAACTCAGAGCAGTAAGTGGCCAGAGGGGACCATGCAGAGTCAACTCAGCAGCCAGCCAGCCTAGTGTGCAGAGGGCATTTTGCTGTAAGCCTGGCACATGAGGGACCTTACACGGTATCGCTGCTCTTTGCCTGTAAGAGAACTTGAATTTGGAGGAAAGTCACATGGGAGTTTGCTGGGGGTGAGGGAGGAGCCTATGTTCTTTGGTTTGGATTAGTGTGTGTGTGTGTATGTGTGTATGCATACATCGTTTTGAGACACGTCCAATCTCTAACATTATGTAGCTTAGGCTAATCCTGAACTGGAAAAGATCCTCCTGCATCAGCTTCCCAAGTGCTGGGATTCCAGGTGTGCACCACAGTACCTAGGTTTTCCTTTCACGTGGGTATTCGCCTTCCCTTCTGCAGTCTATGCTTTTCAGAAGTGTTTATGCCGTTAGCCTCATTCTGTCAAAGCTGGGCCACTCTGCAGAGTTAAGCAGCCTGCCTAGAGGCAGGGGAAGTGGAGAGGAAGCTGTGATTTCAATTTACTGTGCCTGAGCCGAGGGCCACTCTATTCTGTGGTCTGCTGAGTTCCAAGAGGGATCCTCCCCCCACACTTCCCCCTACCCCTTGTACTTCTTATTAGAGATAAAACTAAGAACCATATTTATACTAGACCAGCATGCTACCACTGAGCTACCCTCTGTCCTTGAGTGGAGGAGTCTAGGTCCGTGTGACACCACTAAGAGCCACCCCAGCCCTCACTGGGAATTGCAAGCAAAATGCTCTACCTCTGAGCTACAGTGCCAACCATCTGTTTCTTTTCTTTTCTTTTTTTAAATCAGAGCTGAGGACAGAACTCAGGGCCTTGCGTTTGCTAGGCAAGCACTCTACCACTGAGCTAAATCCCCAACCCTGCCAACTGTCTTTTTTTTTTTTTTTCCCCGAGACAGGGTTTCTCTGTGTAGCCTTGGCTGTCCTGGAACTCACTCTGTAGATGAGGCTGTCCTCGAACTCAGAAATCCGCCTGCCTCTGCCTCCCAAGTGCTGGGATTAAAGGCGTGCGCCACCCCCGCCCGGCTGCCAACTGTCTTTTTATATTTCATTTTGAGACACTCTTGCTGAGATGCCCAGGCTGGCCTTGATCTTGCAGTCTCTTGCCCCAACCTCTTGAATGCTGTGGTGGTTTCAGGCATAGCTCACCTAGCCAGGTCTAACAACCAACTAATGACTTTATAGCCGTGCAACCTCTAAACTATTCGGGCACTCTCTGGATCCACATACCCGTAGGCCCTTCAGTCATCTTTCCTTTGTCCGTTAGTGTTCTCTGCAAATTAAGAATTGGTGGGAGAACTCTCTAGAAGGTGTGGCTAGGAGTCATAATGTCCTCTCAGAGAACTTTGTCCCCCCTCCGTACCTCTTAACTCTAGGCTACTTCATCTCTTCCTGGCAGAGACCCAAGCCTTTTGCCTTCCGCACCATGTGTGTGCTATGGGCCCCACCCAGAGAAGGGGTACAAGGTTCCGGAGAGTGTTTGACAACCATCAAAAACAGGAGGAGGAGCCAGCAGCTTCCCTTGGCTTTGAGAAAAGGGAAACCAAGGCACCAAAAGATTATGAGCTGAACTGAATGGGATGGGTTCCTAGACCCAGGTTTCCCATCTTCCATAGTCTCCTACCCTCTGCCCTGAATCATTGCTGCCCCCTGCTGGATACTCAATTTACTGTGCCTGAGCCGAGGGCCACTCTATTCTTCTGTGGTCTGCTGAGTTCCAAGAGGGATCCTCTCCCCACACTTCCCCCCACCCCTTGTACTTGAGTAGCCACAGCAGAAAGTCCTCACCTAACATAGATGATGGCTCACAGAACTGAAGCCCCTTCCCTAGTCTTCCCCATGTCCATCCTAGCCTCCTCCTGAGATCCTAGCCCTCATGCAATTAGGGCAGAATTGCAAATGATTGGAGAGGTGAGTAGACACTCAAGTGTCAAGGGTTCAATGACTCTTCCTATCCTGTCCTTCCCTCTTCCTTCCTTTCTTTTCTTTTCTTTTTTAAAGATTTATTTATTATTTATTTATTACAAGTACACTGTAGCTGTTTTCTGATGCACCAGAAGAGGGCGTCAGATCTCATTATGGGTGGAAGATACTCAGCTCCAACCCAGAATGTCCAAGGTGTTGTGTACGGTAGCATAGGCCTGTAATCCCAGCAAACCCAAGGCTGATGCAGGAAGATCAAGAGTTAGCTATGTAGTATGTTTGAGGCAGATAGATAGGTAGGTAGGTAGGTAGGTAGGTAGATAGATAGATAGATAAGCAGACAGACAGACAGACAGACAGGTAGCTAGCTAGCTGGGTGGTGGTTTATGCCTTTAATCCTAGTGCTTGAGAGGCAGAGGCAGGCAGATTTCTGAATTCGAGGCCAGCCTGGTTTATCAAATTCCAGGACAACCAGGACTACACAGGGAAACCATGTCTTGCTGGGTAAGGGAGAAAGAAAGGTGGGGGAGGAAGGAAAGAAGGAAGGAAGAAAGGAGGGCTGGAGAGATGGCTCAGCGGGTAAGAGCACCGATTGCTCTTCCAAAGGTCATGAGTTCAAATCCCAGCAACCACATGGTGGCTCACAACCACCCATAATGAGATCTGATGCTCTCTTCTGGTGCATCTGAAGACAGCTACAGTGTACTTGTAATAAATAAATAATAAATAAATCTTTAAAAAAGAAAGGAAGAAAGGAAGGAAGAGGGAAGGACAGGAGAGGAAGAGTCATTGAACCCTTGACACTTGAGTGTCTACTCACCTCTCCAACCATTTGCAATTCTGCCCTAATTGCATGAGGGCTAGGATCTCAGGAGGAGGCTAGGATGGACATGGGGAAGACTAGGGAAGGGGCTTCAGTTCTGTGAGCCATCATCTATGTTAGGTGAGGACTTTCTGCTGTGGCTACTTTGGGGTTAACCATCCTCCTGCCAGTAAGGGTTCACTCATGTTCTCGTAAGGTGGCCCGATAAACTTGTACCCCAAGGTAACATTTGATGGTGTCCTACTTTGGTTTGTTCTTGGGATGTCTGGAGGAAATGATTTATACTCCACCAGGGACACGTGGGTTGCATCCCCAGCATTACATAAACCAGGCCTGGTGGTGTGTGCCTGTCACCCAAGCACTGTCGAGGCAGAGACAAATGGATCAGAAGCTTAAGGTCATGCTCAGCTACTTTAACAAGTTTGGGGTCAACCTAGACTACATGAGGCGTAGTCAGGCTGCAGGGTAAGAGAAAAGGAGCAAAGATGGAGCAAAAGAAAGAAGGAGGGGCCGGGCGGCAGTGGCGGGCGGCGGTGGTGCACGCCTTTAATCCCAGCACTTGGGAGGCAGAGGCAGGCAGATTTCTGAGTTCG
>NW_022196905.1:131063772-131092233 GCF_008632895.1 Mastomys coucha
ATCCTGAGGGGGGAAGGTGCTAGGAGTTTGAAGGAGGGGATCCTGAGGGGGGAAGGTGCTAGGAGTTTTAGGTGCAGGAGACGGGCAGGAAAGCCGGTAGGAAAAGACTGATGGCTTTCCCCTGTACACTCCCCAGGGTACGTCCAGGGCTGCCGAGCTCTCATGATCACTGCCATCCTCCTGGGCTTCCTGGGCCTCTTTCTAGGCATGGTGGGGCTCCGCTGCACCAACATGGGCAACATGGATCTCTCCAGGAAGGCCAAGCTGCTGGCCATTGCGGGGACCCTCCACATACTTGCTGGTAATGGGGGAGAGGGGACACTCAGGGTGGGGTGTGTCTCAAGGCTTACCTCCTTGTCTCCTGATCTCAGGGTTTGTCTTCCCCTTTCGGTTGATCCCAGCCCTCTGTGGCTCAGCTCTCCCCGCTCTCCACCCTGTCCTTACTCTGCAGATCTCTAGACCACAACTCACTGTCCAAGATAGGGTTGTCTGCTCCCGACGGAGCCGAAGCCCAGGCAGACCTGAGAGACTATTTCCTTCCAGAGTTTATGGCTGGCTGAGGGATCAGAGTCAGGGCATGTACACACATACATATGCACATACATATGCACACATATAAATTTATATACAACATATACATACACACACACATATATATATACATATCACACATACAACATACACAATCACATGTACACACATATACACACATCACACCTACACACCATACACATGCTCACTCATAGTAATAATGTACAGATGGCCTATTACTGGCCAGCTTGTTTCATTTCTTCATGATAAACCATGCAGGGCTGGCGAGTAAAGGCACTTTGTGGTGACCCAAGATTGATCCAGAGATCCCCAGAGTGGATGGGAAAAAGCAGCTTCTGAATGCTTTCCTTTAATCCATATGAGCGCCTGCACTCACGTGCATAGACCACACACATGATCATCATCATCATAATAACAACAATAATAATTCTTATAAGACATGGTAGACCACCACCACCACCCGGCAAGCTGGGCTTTCAAGATGGCTCTTGTTACCATCTGGGGGTCATGATTGGATCATTTCCTCTGCCAGTTAAAGAATTATTAAACCGGGCGGTGGTGGCGCACGCCTTTAATCCCAGCACTTGGGAGGCAGAGGCAGGTGGATTTCTGAGTTTGAGGCCAGCCTGGTCTACAGAGTGAGTTCCAGGACAGCCAGGGCTACACAGAGAAACCCTGTCTCGAAAAACAACAAACAAACAAAAAGAATTATTCAAAGGCAGGGAAAAAATCTCATGCTGGATAGTTAGCAGCGGAGACATTTTGAACACAGCAGATGAACCCACAGTTGAGGAAAAGCTTTTATTGGGGATAAGGAGACACACCCATGCAGCAGATACACAGCGAAAGACTCCACAAAACAGCGGGGGATGGAGAAGCCAAAAGTCCAGTCAAGGGCTGAGGTTTGTTTGTTGGTGGTTTTTTTTTTAGTCTGAAGAGGCTTCCTAAGTTAGGGTTGGTCAGTGTGAAGAAAGACAGGGCAGCTGATTGGCCCTCAATTGTTGTGTAACATATCCTGATCGGGTGTTGAACTGTTGAGTCAGTCCATCAGCGGGGGTGTGCTGGCAGGAGAAGAGAGTCCACAAGGCCTTTGTTTTAAGCGCCAGGCTTTTGTCTCAGGTTCAGAAGGGAGGTAGAAGCTGGTCATCTTAGAAGTTCACCATCTTTATTACCCAGGCATGGCCGTTCTCCTTATCTCCCGGGGAATCTGTTTAAATCTTAGTACGATTGAAGGCTAGTGTCCACTATGTAAACTCTGTGTGGTGGCTCATGACTAGACACTCAAAAGGTAACAGGATCAAGGTTATGCCAGGTCACATGGTGAGTTCAAGGCCAGCCTAGGCTTCCTAAGGTCTTGTCTTTAAAGAGATGCCCTGGGACTTGTGTGACCTGACGGCTGTCGTTTGAACCTGTCTGAGGAGAGGAAGCCTTACTCTTGGACATGATGCTCCACCCCTGCTCCAGCTCGGCCTGTCTCTCAGGCCCCTCGTCGCTCTGCTTGTGGGGGATGGGATGGTTTTGTAGCGTGAGAGGGGCACTTAGGACGAGATCCTCCGACCTTTCCTCCAGGAGCCTGTGGGATGGTGGCTATCTCTTGGTACGCTGTCAACATCACTACCGACTTCTTCAACCCCTTGTATGCTGGGACCAAGTAAGTGAGGAGCCTTGCCCTTGGGGACGGTGGGTGATTCTCAGCCCAAGCTCCTCTGGGCTGGCACTCACCTCTTCCACTTCTCCAGGTATGAGCTGGGTCCCGCCCTCTACTTGGGGTGGAGCGCCTCCCTGCTTTCCATCCTGGGCGGCATCTGTGTCTTCTCTACCTGCTGCTGTGCCTCCAAGGAGGACCCTGCCACTAGGTGAGGGGACGAGCGGGAGGAGGATGCGGAGTGAGGACCACAACATCCTATGATCCCTGTGACCCTGCCATCTTCTTCATTCCACAGGGCTGGGCTTCCCTACAAGCCTTCTACAGTTGTGATACCCAGGGCCACCTCGGATGACAGTGACATCAGCTTTGGTAAATATGGCAAAAATGCCTACGTGTAGGAGCTCTGGCCTGGTGGACACTGTTTCTTGTCCCACTGTGCCCAGGTCCTGTGGGCAGACCAGTCTCCAGTTTATAACCTCAGGACAGGACAAATTTCCAGGCTTCGCCATATGCCTGGAAGCTATTACCCACTCTGGGCACACCTTATCTGGCACTCCAGCCTCTCCCAGGGACAGAAACTTCAGGGGCAACTTGCCTGCCTCCTACAACTGGACACAAGGGGGCAGAGGTGTCTGCGGCCTGTGACTCCATATAAATATGTGCATAAATAAATGTATATTGTGATTGTTCGGGGGCACCAGGGGTCGTGACATTACAGGCACCTAAGGGGTCTTTTTCAAATCATAGACTGTCAAGCCAAGACACCACTTCAGGGCTGTCTCATCTAGTGAAATAGTGTTCCAGGGAGCTGGGGAGATGGTTCGGTGAGTTAAGAGTGTTTGCTACACAAGTATGAGGTTCTTGAGTTCAAATCTCCAGTACCTGTGTAAAAACCGGGCTGTGGACACACTCCTGCAACCCAAGTACTGCTAGGGATGTGCGCTGAGGCTTACAGCTTCCAACCTAGCTCCAGGTTCCATGTGAGACCCAGTCTCAAGGGAATGAGGTGGAACGTGATGGAGCAGGGAGCTGGAAGCCCTCCTCCAACCTTCGCAGCAATGCAGACTTGTGCATAGATGACCCGTGCATGCACGAGTGTGCGCACACACACACACACACACACACACACACACACACACACACACTCTCAACAAAAGGATTTGAAAGGGGGAATCGCTAATGACTGCTCAGTCACCCACCTCAGGAGACTGTTAATAGCTGTGATGCTCCTGGCCCACTGAAAGTTCCTCTCTGTTGACTCCTGACCTATTTTCTCATAGCCTCACAAAGGGGCAGTTGATCTAGAACGGGCGTTGGTGTGTGCATGTGTGTTTGAAGTTGATTTGGAGTTTAAAATAAAGATATTTTAAAAGACACATTCTTGGCATGAATATGTGTGTGTGTGTGCATTGATGGTTATTAGGTGCACCATGTGCCTACAGGTGCCCGAAGAGACCCAAAGAGGGCACCAGATCCCCTGGAACTGGGATTATAGGAGGTTGTGAGCTGACCCATGTGGGTGTTAGAAGCAGAATCCTGATCTTCTGTCAGATCTGCAAGGGCTTTTAACTGCTGAGCTGTCTCTTCAGTCCCCTAGCAGAGATATTTTAATATAGGCAGAAGCTTGAGGGTCCAGAAAGAGGAGCTCTTAAGAAAATGGTACCCAGACAGGCTCAGTAGGCTCCTCCCAGCACTCCCCAGGAGGCAGAGGAAGGCTGATCTCTGTGAGTTCGAGGACAGAGAAACCCTGCCTTGAAAAACAAAAAACAAAACCCCAAAACAAAACAAAAAAAGAAAAGAAAAGAAAATGATAGCCAAGATTATGGATATTGCTGCTGGGTGGTGGTGGCACACGCCTTTAGTCCCAGCACTTGGGAGGCAGAGGCAGGGAGATTTCTGAGTTTGAGGCCAGCCTGGTTTACAGAGTGAGTTCCAGAAACCCTGTCTCAAAAAACCAAAAAAAAAAAAAAGATTATGGATATCGGCATTTTTAAGGAATCTCAGAGAATAAGACATATGGTACAGGCTCCTCAAAAGGGAGTCCCTGGGACAATGTTTTTTGTTTGTTTCACCTACGCCTGAGTGTGCTCATCAAGAATGGGCCAGGCCTGATATGGACACATTTCTGTGGAAAAGCTATAATATCTTTCAGAAAGAGGCTCTGAAGGTCCATGTACAACATAGCTGCTTGGCGTGTTGTGGGCAGCTTATTGTGAGTCTTTTGGGGTCAAGTAGAGCTGGTACCTGATTAGGTTTAAAAAAAATGAGTCTGGGTGTGGTGGTGCACCCTTGTGACCCCAGCACTTAGGAGTCAGAAGCACGAGAGTCAAGAGTTCAATGTCATCCCTAGCTATATGGTGAGTCTGAAGCCAGCTTGGGCTACATGAGACCATGTCTTTAAAAAAGTAGCAGAACTTAATTAGGGAGCTAGCTCAATTGGTAAAGTGATTGCCTTTCAAGTACAAGGACCCGAGTTCTATTCCCAGAATCCAAATCAAAAGGCTAGATAGCTGGGCAGTGGTGGTGCATGCCCTTAATCCTAGCATTCGGGAAGCAGAGGCAGGTGGATATCTGTGAGTTCCAGGCCAGCCTGCTCTACAGAGAAAGTTCTAGGACAGCCAGCGCTACACATAGGAAACCCTCTCTTGGAAAAAAAAAAAAAAAAAAAAAAAAAAAAACTAAAGAAAAAGAAAAGGCTAGGTGTGATGAGTCACCCAGGAGGAAGAAAAGGGTCCTAAAGGCAGGCAAAAGATTCAGAGACAGTCCCTGCTCCCACAAGAACACCAAGCTACAGACTACAACTACCAAGCTGTCTTAGGGTTTCCATTGCTGTGAAGAGACACCATGACCAAGGCAACTCTTATAAAAGACAACATTTAATTGGGGCTGGCTTACAGGTTCAGAGGTTCAGTCCATTATCATCAAGGCAGGAGCATGGCAGCATCCAGGCAGGCATGGTGCTGGAGGAGCTGAGATTTCTACATCTTGATCTAAAGACAATCAGGAGAGACAGCCTATCTTCCATAGGCAGCCAGGAAGAGGGTCTCTTCTGCCCTGGGCTGACCTCAAAGCCCTCCTGTTCAGTGACTTACTTCTTCCAACAAGACCACACTTCCCAATAGTGCCACCTCCTATGGGCCAACCATATTCACAACCAAAATGTATATGCAGAGGACAGTCCTGTGCAGTGCACTGAGGCTCCATGACTCCAGGTCAGCTGATTCTTTAGGCCATGTTCTTGTGATGTTGACCCCTTGGCCTTCTCCAATCCTTCCTCCTTGTCCTCCTCTTCCTTCTCGTCCTTCTCCTAGGGACTCCTAGAGTTTGTCAAGGCCAACTTTAAAAAATATTATGTATTTATTTAGTGTGTGTGTGTGAGAGAGAGAGAGAGAAAGAGAGAGAGACAGATAGACAGAGAGAGGGAGAGACAGAGAGACAAAGAGAGAGAACATACGTACTCCTGTGTGTGCTACCACATACATGTGAAAGTCAAAGGACAACTTGTGGGAGTCGGTCCCAGGAATCAAACTCGGGTCATCAGACTCAGCCACAAATCACGTTGCCTTTACCCATTAAGCCATCTCACCAAATCAAAATTTTAGTGAGAACTTGTCTTAAAAACCTCAAAAAATGGGGCTGGCGAGATGGCTCAGCAGGTAAGAGCACTGATTGCTCTTTCGAAGGTCCTGAGTTCAGATCCCAGCAACCACATGGTGGCTCACACCCACCCGTTAATGAGATCTGACGCTCTCTTCTGGTGCGTCTGAAGACAGCTACAGTGAATTACGCTGGAGCGAGCAGGGCCGGAGTTCAATTCCCAGCCACCACACACATGATGGCTCATGACCATCTGTACAGCTACAGTGTACTCATACATGTAAAATAAAGAAAATAAAATAAATCTTTAATAAAAAAAAAAAACCAAAAAACTCAAAAAACCTTGCTGGATCTCACTAGTAGCTAATTATGGTCGTTCGCCCAGCAAATCCTTAGGTCCGCTCCTGCGGTGTGCTTAGCAGGGTAATTTTGAGGATTAGGTGGTTACAGCCTGCAATCCACTTAGACAAGTAGCAGGTCTGGGATCCTGCAAACACCATGCCAATCTCAGCAGCGAGCGCCACCAGCAACAGGTGGGAACCCCCAAGTCCCCCCCCCGTGCTTCCCAGGAGTGTCTTGGTCCGCTGCTGGCCACAAGTCTCCGTACCCCACTTCCGACATCCTGAGTGTCCCTGCACACTAGTAGCATCAGGGACAAGTGTCAATCTGACTGGTCTCATTTCGTAAAGTATCAGACACAACTATCTGGTTCCCTCTCACAGCATTTCCCAACCCTCCTCGGCCCTCACCACACCTGCCCAGTCAGTCACTCAGCCCTTGAAGCTAGCTCAAACCTGAAATTACAATCTGCTAATGGAAACTATTCGGGAGGCAGAGGCAGGAAGATTATGAGCTCAAGGCCTGCTGGAGCTACAGAGTTCAGTTCAGCCTAGATAACCTAGTGAGATCCTGTTTCAAATTATGAAATAAAAAGTGAGCTGGGGATGTAAGCTCAGGGTCCAAATGCTTACCCAGAATCCTCCGATTGAGGCCTGGAGGTGAGTTTCAGCAGTTGATTGCTCATCTAGCCTGTGCAATGCCTTAGGTTCTAGAAAAAGGGGATGGGGCACAGAAGGGAGGAGAAGACAGAAAAGACGAGGGGGTGGGAGTGAAAGGGAGAAGACATAAAACATAAACTCAGAACCAGAAAAAAGGAGAAATTAAAATATTTCCTCTCAAGCCTAGGCACAGTGGTGCACGCCTTTAATCCCAGCACTCAGGAGGCAGAGGCAGGCGTATCTCTGAGTTCCAGGACAGTCTGATCTACAGAGTGAGTTCCAGGACAGCCAGGGCTATACAGAGAAACCTTACCCTGTCTCAAAAAAACAAAACAAAACAAAAAACCCAAAAAACAAAAACCAAGGAAAACCTACAGCTTAACCAACAGCAGGTGAAGGATCCTGATCCATCCCCATGGCTGATGCAGCTGGCCTAGCTGGCTAGGTGGTGTCCCCTTCCTCCTTGACCACTTGATAAGCTCTCAGAAGTAGCTCAGAGCTCTGGTAAAGAGGATGGCTGCTCCTAGGTGAGGAGGAATTTTTAAAATCTTTTCTCCTTTCATTTTTTACATGTATGTGTTTTGTCTGCATGTATGTCTGTGCACCCCATGCGTAAGTACCCTCAGAGGCCAGAAGAGGGCAGCAGATCCCCTAGGACTGGAGCTACAGACTTGTGGGCTGCCATGTGGGTGCTGGGAATTGAACCTAGTCCTCTAGAGGACCAAACAGTGCTCTTAACCACTGAGCCACCTATCTAACCCAAGGGGAGTTTTTTTTCAAGGGTACATGAGTGGCTGTGCTTCCCTGCTGGGCCCTCCAAACCAGCTCTTGGGGTCCATCTGTAGGAGGACATACAGTTCTCAGGCTTTCCAAACACCAGACGTGGGCAGGAGACAGCTGAGTGGGTAAAGACACTACCCCTGAAAGCCCGATGACCCACGTTTGATTCTTAGGACCCACACATGCCATGGCTCTTATCTGTAATCCTAGCATGCCTGCAGCAAGGAAGTAAGAGAATCACTTGGAAGCTTGTGGGCCAGCTAGTCTGAAGTCCACTAAGTGAGGAGCAGACACAATAAAAGTCCTGTCTCAGCAGGGCAGAAGGGGAGAGCTGATTCCCTCCAGAGTTGTCCTCTCACATCCACATACTCACTATGGCGTACGTGTGTGTGCGTGCACATACACACACACACATGCACACACACAGAGAGAAAAAACTTCAGATATATGTAAAGAAGCACTATTTAAAAAACATCACTTGGGGCTGGAGAGATGGCTCAGTGGGTAAGAGCACTGACTGCTCTTCCGAAGGTCCTGAGTTCAAATCCCAGCAACCACATGGTGGCTCACAACCATCTGTAATGAGATCTGAGGCTCTCTTCTAGTAGTCTGAAGAGAGCTACAGTATACTTATTTATAGTAATAAATAAATCTTTAGGCTGGAGCGAGCAGGACCAGAGCAAGTGGGGCTGACTGGAGTGAGCTGGGTCAACCAGAGCGAGCAGAGGTCCTTAGTTCAAATTCCCAGCAACCACATGATGGTTCACAACCAGCTACAGTGTACTCATATACATAAAATAAATACATAAATCTTTAAAATAATTTAAAAAAATAAACAAAACATCGCTTGAGAGGCAGAAGCAGGGGCAGAAAGATTAGGAGTTCAGCCATTCTTAGCTATATATACAGTGAATTTAAGGCTAGTCCGGGCTATGTAAGACCTTGTTTCAAAAACCAAACTAAAGCAGCAGCTAAGAAAGGCAGAGATGACTTGAGAGTAGCTGGAGAATGGGACATAAACCTCTCATGACACAGAGGGCCGGTCATGGAGGTTACAAGAAGAAAGGTAGAGCCTATGCAGGCCTGACCATCAACCATGGCCTTCACCTCCAAATACCCCAGAATGAGTAGGCAGGCGCTCCTTTCATAGGCCATTTATTATCACAGCACTCTGTGGGCTGGACCACCCCCACAACAGTCTCTGGGGTCTGTGTGACCTTCCTTGGTCGGCAGGACACAGCTCCGCTGGGTGAATGGGTAGTTCCTCTTTGTCTGTCCCTTGTGGATGAGCTGGGGTGGGTTGAGGAGGGCAGGGGGTACTTCCTCTCCCCGATGGCAGGTTTACACAGTCCACTTCAGACACCTGCAGAGAGAGAGAGGGGGAGAAAAGCCCGTTGGAGAAGGATGGAGGTCCTGGGAAGCTAATGGAAGAAGACTGTAGGCATGGCTGGGTTAGGCTCGGGCTCACCTGGTCTCCTGATGGGTGCCCAGGCAGCGCACTGTGCAGTACCGGGCACCACAGCTTACACAGGTATACGGGGATGGGAAGCCACACACAGCACAGAAGGGTCGCTGGGGCCGGGATGGGGGACCTGCACAGGCTGTCAAGTAGTTGGGGCCCTCAGATGCACTCAGGTTCTGCAGGGACATGAAGGGACAGCTATCTTTAATTCTCCAGTCTGCCATGCAGCTGGTGTCCACCAGGGGTGCTGAAGAGCAGGGGCTCACTCACCACCTTGCTCTCTAGGGTCCCCTGACCCCAGGCTGAGCCCTCTCTCACCTGCTCCTCCAGCAAAGCCTGGAAGTTTTTCCGGAAACGAAGTTTAAAATGGTCACCTCGAGTCTTCTTCTTTTTCTTTCCTGGGGGATGAAGGACACTGGGTTGCTGGATAGCTGCTGTGGCAGTCACGTAGGGGATGCCCCACCCACACCTCACTCGGGAGTCTGTCCCTCCCTGCCTACATCTGCACTAAACTGACATCTCCAATCCTGCTCGACTGTCAGCTACTGAAAGTCCAACCTACTCCATCTTTTTCTTTTGGGGACAGGAACTCATGTAGCCTAGGCTGGCCATGACCTCACTCTGTAGACAAACGGTGACCTCTGATCAATCCTCCTGTTCCCGCCTCTCAGGGACTGAGACTGCAGCGCTTTGGTTTTGTTGTTTTGACACAAGGTCTCACTACCTACCCCAAGCCGACTTCAAACTCACTTTATAAACCAGGTCGACCTTAAGTCTTTAGCAGTTCTCCGGCTTCAAACTTTCTATGTGCTGGGCCTCTATATGACATCATACCTGGTCACTCCATCTTTTTTATTCTGCACATTAGGAAGAAACTAAGGCACAGAGAGGGAGGACAGATGCTTCCAACAGAGGAGCTAGTTATTGGCAAAGCCAGAAGTAATTCCCAAGTCACCTCCCTACTGTGAGCCTTCCCACATGGCCCTCCATAGCCCCAGCTCCTTCCCTTTCCTCTAGCCCAGGGCAGGGATAGTTTATGCTCCGTAGAATAAAGACACACTTGAGCCAGCAAGATGGTAGGTAAAGGCGCTTGCTGCCTATCCTGACAGCCTGAGTTCAAACCCAGGCACTCACATCACGAAGGAGAGAACCAACTCCTGGAAGTTGTCCTCTGACCTCCACCAACATGCCATGCCATGGCATGCATTTGTACACACACATGCACATGTACACATATGCACACATAAAACAAGAGAGATTGTTTAAAGTTAAAAAAAAAACCTTGCTAGGTGTGGGATCACACCTTTGACCCCAGCACCTGGGAGGTAGAGGCAGGCAGACCTCTGTGAGTTCCAGAACAATCTGGTCTACATAAAGAGACCCTCTCTCAAGGAACAAACAAACAAAACTGTCCTTACTACAAACAGACCAGAGAACAGGCACATACCTGTTATTTCTAGCCTAGCGTATATAGCTGTTCGTGGTTGGTTAGTGGAACTAACCCCTCCGTCCCTCCCTCCCTGTCAGGTGGCCTTGACACCAGCAGACACTAACTTGACTCAGTGGTTCAAGAAGTACAGGAGCCCAGCCCAGCCCAAACAAGTACACAGGATGATAACCTCAGCCATCACAAGTCTCAGCGCTGTAGCTGACACCTGGCACAGACGGGAAGGGTGAATGTCAATAAACCTAGATGATTGACAGCCTTTGGTCTCTGTCTATAACCTGCTGACTGGACATGGTTTTGTGTTTGTTTGTTTGTTTGAGAAAGAGTTTTTCTGTGTAACTCTGGCTGTTCTGGAACTTGCTTTGTAGACTAGGCTGGCTCACAGAAATCCACCTACCTCTGCCTCCCTAGTGCTGGGCTTAAAGGTGTGTGTGTGTGTGTGTGTGTGTGTGTGTGTGAGCACGCAACCCAAATAACCACAGAGTTTCAACTCTAGAAGGAGAAAACTAACTCCTGTAATTTTTTTTTCCGACCTCCACATGCAAGAGTGCTCAGAAATGCACAGACATACATATGCCTGCACACAAAATAAGGAAGTGTAAGGAAATTAAAAACACAATAAAGATGTAATTCCTATCTCTGCTCATTGGCGTCATCTGCACTTACAGGCCTCAAGGAGCTTCAGGACACAGTCCTGCTCTTTGTTCCCCAACCCCATCTCACCTGTGTCTGCATCGTCATCAAACTGAGGTAGCCTCTTGCCCAGCTGGGGGAGGCCGGCGTGGGGGTCATCCTGGAAGTTGTCATTCTCTAATGCCTCCAGCTGTCGATTGATCCGCCGCTGCCTGGCTGCCCGGTCCAGCACCCGCCGCTGTCCAGGGTCCTGGGAGCGAACTGGATAGGGCAAAGAGAGTTAAGGGGGTCAAGAAAGGAGGAAAGTTGTGCTGGCGGGGCCTAGAGCCCCGGTCTCCCTGCTTTCTTCTATCTTGAGAAGCCTGTTCCAGCCATTCATGCTGACTCTCAGTCCTCCCAGCAGTAACTGCAGACACAAAAAAAATTGCAGCTGGAGAGATGGCTCTGTAGTTAAGAGCACTTCCTGCTCTTGCAGAGTGCTAGAGCTCAGTTTCCAGGACCCAGGACCATCAGCCACCAGGGTGGTTCACAACCTCCTGTAATTCCAACCACGTCTTTGTCCTCCGTGGATATCGGCACTCACTCGCACAGAGCAGCACACATACACAGATTAAAATAAATTAAGAGTGCATTTGAGAATTGACACAGAATTGACTTCTGGCTTCCATTATTCATGACACCTCAGTGTACATTTCTAGAATGTTCTTTCTGCCTGAGATGCACGCCTATGCCCCATGACTGCACCAACTACCTTCCTGGACTAAAAACGTCTCCCCAGTGTGATTCCCAGCTGTCCTCCTCTTTGGGGTACACTTCCTATCCCCACGTTGGCCCTTCTCTAGCTCTCGAGGCCACTTCTGCCTGTCCTTCTTTCACTGGTAGCACTCTTTGGCCTGTCCCTTTCTCACCCCCACAACTCTCAATAGGATCTTGGGAAGCCCAGGCTGGCCTGAGACTTTCTATGTAGCTGGATGACCTTCAATGACCTCCTGTGCACAGCCACACCAGGCTAATGTGATGCTGGGGATGGGACATGCTAGACAAGCACCGTATCAGAAGAGGCATCCCTAACCTCTTTTTCTTGTATTTCTTTCTTCAAAAAAATTCATTTATTCTGTGTGTTTCTGTGCACATGTAGGTATTGCAGTACACGTGCGGAGGTCAGGGGACAATTTATGGATGCTTTTTTTTTTTTTTTGGTTTTTTGAGACAGGGTTTCTCTGTGTAGCCCTGGCTGTCCTGGAACTCACTCTGTAGACCAGGCCGGCCTCAAACTCAGAAATCCGCCTGCCTCTGCCTCCCAAGTGCTGGGACTAAAGGCATGCGCCACCACCGCCACCGCCACCACCATCCGTACTGTACCATCTCACCTGCCCATTCCTAGTGCTTCTAATCCAAACACAGAGCTGTGTTTCTCCTAACACGCCAGTCTCAAACCAGAACTCCTCCAAACCACAGACTCAGTTAGAGGACATCAAGAGACTGGGGCAGCCTAGGCTACAAAGTGAAACCTGTCTCATTAAAAAAAAGAGAAAAGAGCTGGGCGGCGGTGGCGCACGCCTTTAGTCCCAGCACTTGGGAGGCAGAGGCAGGCGGATTTCTGAGTTCGAGGCCAACCTGGTCTACAGAGTGAGTTCCAGGACAGCCAGGGCTACACAGGGAAACCCTGTCTTGGAAAAAAAAAAGAGAGAGAGAGAAAGGAAAGAAGTGTGTGTGTGTGTGTGTGTGTGTGTGTGTGTGTGTGTGTGTGTAGTACCCAATGCCAAGCCCTTAGATTTTCCAAGCTTCTCTATCCCCTCCATCCGGCATCCAGAAGCTGGAGGGAAGTGGGCCAATGGTAGTGCACACCTCATCCAAGCAGTGTGGAGGCAGAGACAGGCAGATCTCTGTCAGTTCGAAAGCCAGCTTAGTCTACAGAGCGATTTCCAGGACAGCCAAGGGTACGCACTCTGTCTCGAAAAGCAAAACAAAAACAAACAAAAAACAAACAAACAAAAACACCCAACGCAGAAGCCGAGGTGAGTTCAACTGCTCACAGCACCCAGCCTTTGGAGTGACGAGACATCCCTCTCCATCCCCAGAGTCTGGCTTGAAGCCATCACAAAATACGAATGAATAGTTCCGAGACCGCTCCAAGCTGAGCGAGGGGGACCTGTGAAGGGATTGGACGTGGAAAAACCAGACAGGGAGATGTTAGGCTGAATTTGAACTTGGGATGCACAAAAGGGCGAACCACTGAAGGCTCACGTACCGGAGGGTTTCTTCTCCACCATTGGCCCAGCACAGAGGACGGATGAGCCTACCGCGCACGCGTACTAAACACCAACCCCTTGCACTAACCGCATCCCTTCCGGTGGCGTGCACACCTACGCGTGCGCAGACCCGCCCCTCCCCGCTTGAAGTCAGTACGTGACGTTCCCCCGGAGACCAGCCAGCTATCCGCCATCTTTGATAAGGGCAAACCCACTTCCGGTCGCGTTGTGGTTCCAAAAAAAAAAAAAAAAAAAATTTGAGAGCCTCCTGCAGACCGTTACTTTTTTTTTTTTTTTAATGGTGCGGGGGCCTTTTAGGGGTGCGTTCTTGTCCCTGTGGCCCTTTGGCAGCCCCGGTGCGTGTCCTCGCACTGCGGGAAGGGATAGGTGGGTTTGGCGGCTTCGGGGAACCCAGACCCGTGGGGATGTCCGCGCGATCGATCCCGCCTCCGGCTTCCCGGCGCCTCCGGGCTCGTCGCCCCCGCCGCGCGCCACCCCCAGGCCTCGCCGTCCAGTTTTCCTCCGGGTCAGACTTTGTGGTCGAGACCCGCCCCCGCGTCGCCTGGACCCTCCTCAAAAGGTCACTTCCCCTCCCCGGCGTGAGTCGCGCGGTGCCCCGGAGCACGGAGCCGACCCTCGCTCGGCTCCTCCCCGCCCTGCAGCCCGCGCCCTCCGCACAAGCCTTGCCTTGTCTCGCCGTCTGCATCTCGGGTTTTCCGTGGCTGGCCTCGGGTTACGCCTTTTTTCCAGGGCGGAGTCCGGAGCACAGCTCCTCCTCTCAGCGGGCTCGGCTCGGCTTGCTTCCCCTTTTCCCAGAATCTTCCCGGGGAGTCGGAATCCGGGCGCTCAGCTCAGCCCGGCTGCGGGCCTGGGTGTCGCCTAGGGCGTGCTGCTAGCCATGGCTGCGTCAGCCCCGGAACCCCGGCTTCTGCTCCTGCTCCTGCTCCTGTTGCTGCTGCCGCCGCTGCCCCCGGTCACTTCTGCCTCCGATCGGCCCCGGGGCGCCAGTCCTGTCAACCCAGGTGAGAACCCCGGAGGCCAGTGGGCAGGGTCGACACGTCTGCCAGCCCGGGAGGGAGTGTCCAGCCTCTCCTCATGCAAAACTAGGGGTTCCAGCCTCCCCAGACAGACAGGAACACCCCAGCCCCCCATTCGTGTATGTTACTCTCACCCGGCTCTTCTGGAGACCAAATGTACTGAAGGAACTTTAGTGAAGTAACATGGTGGAGGGGATACAGAGGGATATAAACACGTGGGACGTCAAGCCATGGGTCTTGAGTGCCAGTTCCCTGGCTGTGACAGACAAATTGCTGGTGATCACTGTGGCCACGGCCGAGACGGAGGGGTACCGGCGTTTTCTGCAATCTGCGGAGTTCTTTAACTACACTGTGCGGGTAAGTGGGGGGACCCATGGAAGAAATTCCATCCATCCGGAGAGGGCAGGGGTTGTAGGGATTGGTCCATTTTCCTCATCTGGGCCAGCTGAACCTCTTCCACGGCATGGGGGGTGGGATCTTTCCTGCAGACCCTGGGCCTGGGACAGGAGTGGCGAGGGGGTGATGTCGCTCGAACAGTTGGTGGAGGCCAGAAGGTCAGGTGGCTCAAGAAGGAAATGGAGAAATATGCAGACGAGGAAGACATGGTCATCATGTTTGTGGACAGGTAAGGGGGTCTGGAGTGGAAAGAGAGGGAAACTGGTTATAGGGAGAGAAAAAGAGACTGAGGGTCCTTCGTGGCTCTCGGCTTCCCCTTTCCTTGCCCAGCTACGATGTGATTCTGGCGAGCAGCCCAACAGAGCTGCTAAAGAAGTTTGTTCAGAGCGGCAGTCATCTGCTGTTCTCTGCTGAGAGCTTCTGCTGGCCTGAGTGGGGACTGGCAGAGCAGTACCCAGAAGTGGGCACAGGGAAGCGTTTCCTCAACTCCGGTGGTGAGTGGCAAAGTTCCCAGGACAGATTTGCCCCCTCCCACCTTTCCCTCCCCGAGTGGAGCGGGCATTGCATGCTCTGGGTCCTTGAGTGGGGGACCCTGGGAGTCTCGGAGGTCTAGCTCACTTCTGTCTGCCACCCCCAGGATTCATTGGCTTCGCTCCCACCATCCATCAGATTGTCCGCCAGTGGAAATACAAAGACGACGATGATGATCAATTGTTCTACACTCGACTGTACCTGGACCCGGGGCTGCGGGTAGGGGAGACTCAGGGACAGGAACCCCACCTCCTCCCCAGCTGAATGAGAGGGAAGTTGGAGAGAGAGAGATGTAGTGTCACCTATCCCCTCTCAGTGTACTGTTCCATCTTATGCCATCTAGGAAAAACTCAAACTTAGTCTGGACCATAAATCCCGGATCTTCCAGAACCTCAATGGAGCCTTAGGTAAGGATGATGGTTAGAGGTGGGTGATGAGGGATGGGTTCCTGCCAGAACTGGGTTGATCTACAGCAGACCAATGGCTCACTTACCCAACACCTAAGCATGTATGTTAGCCATAGTGAGGCTGGGAATGTGGCTCAGCAGCAGAGTACAAAGGATTTGCCTGTGGGGGGCTGGGGGCGTGGCTCAGTGGTAGGCAGAGTCCCTACCTAGAGTCCCCCAGTGAGGGCTGGGGGTGTGGCTCAGTGGTAGAGCCCCTGCCTAGACTCCCCAGTGAGGGGCTGGGGGTGTAGTTCTGTGATAGAAGGTTTGTCTAGCATACAGAAATCCTAGGTTCAATTCTTTTTTTTTTTTTTAAGATTTATTTATTATTATACATAAGAACACTGTAGCTGACTTAAGATGCACCAGAAGAGGGCCTCAGATCTCATTACAGATGGTTGTGAGCCACCATGTGATTGCTGGGATTTGAACTCAGGAGCTTCGGAAGAGCAGTCAGTGCTCTTACCCGCTAAGCCATCTTGCCAGTGCCCTGGAGAGATTCTAGGACTCTCTTAGCACTACCCAAAACAAAAAGAAAAACTGGTGTTTGGAGCCCAGGTATCTATCTACGAAGCACGCGTGAAGGTACCCAGTCAGGAACCTTGCCTACCACTGTGATTTCATTAATTGGGAGCTTTGGCAAAGGCCATGTTCCCTGGCTTCCAACATTGGAAGATCCTTTCAGGGGAGGAAACTGACTCTCTTAGCCCAGTGAGTTATCCCAGGCAGCTCAGATAGAATAGTAGAACTCTCTAAGCCACCGATAGCCTGGTCAGACTTAGAAAAGGCAAGTGTGATGCTCTGTCCCCAATCTCAGATCTCAGAAAGTTCATGCAGGAAGATCTCGAGTTGCAGGCCACAAAGCGAGCGCCATCACAAAAGGGAAATAAGGACCCCCTAATTTTTTTTCTCATGCATTTGCTTTGGAGGGAAGGCGAGTGCCGTGGCCCCTGTAGAGGTCAGAGGATGACTCCCGAGGCACTGTTCTTTCCTTCCGCTGTGTGGTTTCTGGGTGGCAGGAGCCTTCATCCGCTGATCTACCTCACCACTTCTGTTCTAACACACTATATAATAACTTAAAAAAATAAAATAGGTGCTGGAGAGATGGCTCAGTGGTTAAGAGCACTGGTTGCTCTTCCAGAGGACTTGGATTCAATTCCTAGCACCAACATGGCACCTCACAGCTGTCTACAACTACAGTTCCAGGGGATCTGATACTCTTGACACAGACAGACAGACAGACATGCAGGCAAAAATTGCACATTAAAAATAAATAAATAAATAAAGTTATTATAATGAAGTTTCAGCTCAACAATCAAAAGCAAAACACTATCCTGACTAAGCTGCAATCCAGGGACCTTTGGGCCTACACACTGCTCTGACCACTGAGGAGCCCTCCCCTCACACTTTAAAGAATCTCTTGCCTCATGATTCCCAAATAAAGGAACTCTTGAAAACCTTCTCCTTCCCCCCCCAGATGAAGTGGTCTTAAAGTTCGACCAGAATCGTGTGCGCATCCGAAATGTGGCCTACGACACGCTTCCTGTTGTGGTCCATGGAAATGGTCCCACTAAGGTGACCCTAGTGCCCTTAGCCCTTGTCTCTCTCAAGCCTTGGTACCCCCAACCTTCTTTGACCTCATCCCCCTGGTTTTCTCCAGTCCCAGCAGAAAAGGTTGCTGGGTTGGGGGGTGCTAGAGAGGATGGCTCAATGGTTAAGAGCATTGACTGCTCTTCCGAAGGTCCTGAGTTCCAGCAACCACATGGTGGCTCACATAAAAGAACAGAAATGGTGTGGGGACGGCTGCCTCCTCTCTGTGTTGACTGTTTCCTGAGCCCATCGTCCTTCCCATCTGTCCCCAGACACCTCCACTTTAGCCACTCAACACTGTCCCAACAGCTCCAGCTCAACTACCTGGGGAACTATGTCCCCAATGGTTGGACTCCCAAGGGAGGCTGTGGATTCTGCAACCAGAACCTGAGGACACTCCCGGGGGGGCAGGTGAGGAGAGTTGAGATGTAGGCAGAGAGCAAGCTGGGCAGCCTCGGGGGCAGAGCTCCTGCACACCCTGACCTGGCAGAGTGGGCAGTGAGTGACTGGCTGGCCAGGGCCATGGGCAGAGAGAGGTCTGTGTTTGTCTGAGCCTTGTCCTGTGGTGTCCTCCAGCCTCCCCCCCGGGTGCTTCTGGCCGTGTTTGTGGAGCAGCCTACCCCCTTCCTACCTCGGTTCCTGCAGCGCCTACTGCTCCTGGATTACCCACCCGACAGGATCTCTCTCTTCCTTCACAACAACGTGAGATATGGGGAACACGAACTCCCACCCCCAGCCCACTGCACCTACACCTCTTCCCATCTGTCCTCCCTGATTGCATCCCTCGTGTACCACCTCTCTGCCCAGACCGTCAGCCCATCCCTGTTCCCATCCATCTTCAGGAGGTGTACCACGAGCCTCACATTGCAGATGCCTGGCCACAGCTCCAGGACCACTTCTCAGCTGTAAAGCTAGTGGGGCCAGAGGAGGCCCTGAGTGCAGGGGAGGCCAGGGACATGGCCATGTGAGTGAGTCGGCCACACTCAGCTCCCCTCCCCCATCCTCTGCTATAGACAGTGAAGCCCCTGAGGAAGGAGACACTGACCCTTGACCTCCTCCCAGAACGAGGAAAGCCTCGTTCATCCCCCCATCCCTACTGCCCTGCCTCCGTGTCCCATTTGTGGGTCTTCCTCTGCAGGGATAGCTGTCGGCAGAACCTTGAATGTGAGTTCTACTTTAGCCTGGATGCTGATGCTGTCCTTACGAACCCGGAGACCTTGCGTATCTTGATTGAGCAGAACAGGTGATCAAGTCCACCCGTGCATGGAGCCCCAGAAGAGCCTAGGAGCTTCCCCTGGGTGGGCCATAGTCCTGTCCTATCTTGTCCATTAGGACAGAGGCCCACCCCTCACCTGTGTCTTCTCTATAGGAAGGTAATAGCTCCCATGCTTTCCCGCCATGGCAAGCTCTGGTCCAACTTCTGGGGTGCCCTGAGCCCCGATGAGTACTATGCTCGCTCCGAAGACTATGTGGAACTGGTGCAGCGGAAGCGAGTGTGAGTCCCACCCATGTGTACTGCGCGGGTCCCACTCCACAGCCTCCTACGTAGTCATCAGACACCGCTGTGGGTAGGGTGATGTGATGGCTTCAGGCTCGGGATTCTGGGGACCCTGAGAAGGAGCCTCTGCAAAGGGTAAAGCATAGTCCGAGGGATCCACCTGGCTGACCATACCTGGTGCCTGCAGGGGCGTGTGGAATGTCCCCTACATATCCCAGGCATACGTGATCCGTGGCGAGACCCTGAGGACAGAGCTGCCCCAAAAGGAGGTGTTCTCCAGCAGCGACACAGACCCAGATATGGCTTTCTGTAAGAGCGTCCGGGACAAGGTGAGTGGGGTGGTTGGCATGGGTTGCCCAGTCTGGGGACTCGACGCTGTGCCCACAGCCTCTTGATGTCCTCCTCACGCATGCCCACCCTTTACCCCACTCCAGGGCATCTTCCTCCACCTCAGCAACCAGCAGGAGTTTGGCCGGCTGCTGGCTACTTCTCACTATGACACAGACCACCTACACCCGGATCTCTGGCAGATCTTTGACAACCCTGTGGTAAGAGGGGACCTTTGCTCCCTGCTTCTAGCCGATAGCCCCCACCACCCTTGCCCACCATGGGAGGGACAACCCAAGGGTAGGCGTGAAGGATCTGCTCAAGTGCCCTAACCCTCCCTACAGGACTGGAAAGAACAGTACATTCACGAGAACTACAGCCGGGCCCTGGATGGGGAGGGGCTGGTGGAACAGGTAAGCTGCCCCAGGACCTTGGCCTGCGTGAAGCACCCACTGTTGGTGTTGGTGGGTTCTAAGCTGAGCTCCCAGGGACCGGGGGAGGCTAACAGCCGCACGCAGTGTTAACGGCCTGTAATCTTAGACGTCTGGAAGCTGATGCAGAAGGATGGAGAGGTTCAGGCTAGCTTGGGCTACATAATGGGTACCAGACCAGCTATGGTCAGATGGCAAGACCAAGTCTCAAAAAAAAAAAAAAGATGGGCAGAGAGATAACTCAGTGGTTAGGTGCTTCAGGCATAAGCTTGAGGACTTGGTTCAGATCTCCAGAGCCCAAGGAAATGCCAGATGGCTATGGTGGCCACCTGCAATGCCAGCCTGGGAAGGCCGAGACTGAGGATCCTCAGCAAGCTGACTAGCAAGGCTTGGCTATATCAGTAAGCTCTGGGTTTGATTAGGAGATCCTGCCTCAGTGGATAAGGTGAAAGGACAATGGAGCAGTTCTTGATGTCAACCTCAGACCGCCACATGCACACCCCCAACACAGCTGTGCCCAACTTACACACAAAAACAAACGGAGATGGAGAGATGCCTCAGCGGTTAAGAGCACGGACTGCTCTACCAGAGGTCCTGAGTTCAAATCCCAGCAACCACATGGTGGCTCACAACCATCTGTGATGGGGTCCAATGCGCTCTTCTGATGTGTCTGAAGAGCTACAGTGTACTCATATAAATAAACACAAACAGAAATGTGGTACATGCCAATAATACCAGAGCTGGGGTAGTGGAGGCAAGAAGATAGAGTTACAAGACAGTCTTAGACAAGTAGCAAGTTCAAAGCCATCCTGGATTACATAGTACGACCTTGTCTGAAAATAAGTAAATGAGCTGGAGCTGGAGCTCAGCTGGTAGAGTGCTCGCCCAGCATTCACAAAGCCCTAGGTTCAGTCCCCAGCACCGTATAAACTGAGCTTGAAGTTGCACGCCTTTGTGATCTCAGCATTCAGGAAGTGGAAGGAGGAGGATCAGGGTCAGCCTCAGCTACGTAGCGAGTTTGAGGACAGCCTGGGCTACAAAAGACCCTGTCTAAAAAAGGAAGAAAAAAGACAGAACAAGATCATTGTCCTAGATGCTGGGGCTCCAGGCTCCCTGTTCCTGCCCTCCTCTGCTGTGGCCTCATCACTGAGAACCCCTCCTCCAGCAGTGACCTGGAGAGTGCGGGTCACCCCTTCATAGATCCTCCCCTGTATGCCTCCCCTCCCCGTCCTTGTTGCCTGTCCCACCTCTTGCCCTACTTCCATGAGCTTCACCTTGCCTTGTCCCTTGCTGCCCTGCTTGATTCCTAGCCATGTCCAGATGTGTACTGGTTCCCACTGCTGACGGAGCAGATGTGTGATGAGCTGGTGGAGGAAATGGAACACTATGGCCAGTGGTCTGGAGGCCGGCATGAGGTGAGGGCGGAGGGCTCCCAAGGGCAACAGTGTGGGCCTGAAGCAGGACAGTGGGATTGGGAGATCCAGGGGAATCACCGGGGTGGGGCTTATGAAGAATATACTAGTTACTTGTTACCAGGAGAAAGTATCTAAAGCAACTTGAAGAAAGGGTTTCTTCTAGCTCACAGTCTGCAGGCACAGGTCTGTCATGGAGGGAAGGCATGGCAGCAGGAGGGAGAGAGTGGGTCACATGGTCACATCGCATCATAGTTGGAAGGCAGAGAGATGAGTGCTGTTGCTCAGCTCTCTTTCAGGCCTGAACCTTAGCCTAGGGGATGGTGCCACCCACAGTGGTCAGGTCTTCCCAGCTCTGTCAACCTAAGCTAGATGGTCCCCTCCCCAACCTGCACAGAGGCTTGTCTTCTAGGTGAACCTAGGTCCATCAAATTGACAGTCAAGGTTAGCTATGACACGGAAGGTGCTTTCATGGGCTACGGGTATGAGATAGCACGGCTAGGTGGCATGGATTCACAGCAGAGCTAGCAACACCAGAGACTAAAAGGCCGAGGAGCAGTGAATCTGGCTTGACAATAGAAGAGAAAACTGCTTCAAGATGGCAGGGACAGAAAGAGACTCCGGCCGGGCAGTGGTCTGCACGCCTTTAATCCCAGCACTCTCCGCAAAGGCAGGCAGATCGCTGAGCTCAAGCCCAGCCTCGTCTATAGAGCAAGTTCCCAGTCAGCCTGGGTTACACTGAGAAACCCTGTCTCAAAACAAAGCAAAACAAAACCTGGCAGTCAACAAGAAGAAGCTGGTATTTTCCCTGAGGGAGAATGGGCTAGCCTAGGGATGTGAGTAGCTCAGTGTCTGTTGCCCACAGGATTCCAGGTTGGCTGGAGGATACGAGAATGTTCCCACCGTGGATATCCACATGAAGCAGGTGGGGTACGAGGACCAGTGGCTTCAGCTGCTGAGGACGTATGTGGGGCCCATGACAGAGTACCTGTTCCCTGGCTACCACACCAAGGTAGGCTATCCCAACCACTGCTGTCCCTCTTCTTGTACCCCAGTCTCGGAAGGCTCTATATGAACCCCCTGCTCTCAGCCCTTTTAGCAACTAAGGCGCCGTGGACTTGGGGCCTAGGATGGACTTGGGCTGCTGCACTATTAGGAGAGTCACAGGCAGGGCATGTTGACACTTGCAACCTCAGCACTTGGGAAACTGAGGCAGGAAGATGGAGTTTTAGGAGAGCATGGACTGTGCAGTGAGAGTCTGTCTCAAAACAGAAGAGAGGAGCTAGGGGTATGGATCAGTTAGCGCGCTTACCCAGCATGCACAAAGCCCTAGCCTCCATCTCCAGCACTGCATATCCTGGGGGTAGGAGCACAGAACAGGCCTGTAATCACAGCAGGAGGATCAGAAATTCAGGCTCGTCTGGAGCTACATAGTGAGTTTGAGGGCAGCCTGGGCTACATAGCACCTTATCTCAAAAAAATGGGCAGGAACAGGACTGGGGTAGCCAGTCTGTAAAGTGTTTGTCGTGTATGTGTGATGACCTGGGTCTATGCCTTCAGCACCCATGTAAAAAGCTGGACATGGTATTGCACATCTGTAACCACAGTGCTGGGGAGGAACCCAGGGTGGAGGAGGACAAGTAGACTCAGGTGTGGTGGCACATACATGATCTTACCACCAAAGAGAACTGAGTTTGAGGCCAGCCTGGTCTACACACCAAGTTCCAGGCCAGCTGGGGTTACATAGAAAGACTTAGTCTCAAAAAATAGAGAAAACAAGTAAAGGGCTAGCGTTGGCATTTCCTTCCCTCCCCGTGCCTTTCACCTCGTGTCCCCATAGACACGGGCGGTGATGAACTTCGTGGTCCGCTACCGGCCAGATGAGCAGCCCTCACTTCGGCCACACCATGACTCGTCTACCTTCACTCTCAATGTCGCCCTCAACCACAAGGGTGTGGATTATGAGGTGAGTCAGGTCCTTCCTGACTTGGGGTACTTCTGGGCTCCTCCACACCCTTCACCATGGCTCAGCTCCTTCCCTGGCCTCTGGTTGGGCTTTGTCCAGTTTCTCAGTAGTTTCCTGTCATGTCTTGGCTCAGCCACTGTATTAATTAGCTTTCCACTGCTGTGACAAATCACCATGGCCAGAAGAAACTTAGCGAGGGAAAGTTACTCTGCTTAAGCGTCCCCATCACAGTCCATCATGGAGGAAGCCAAGGCAGGAACTCAAGCAGGGCCAGAACCTGGAGGCAGGGGCTGATGCAGAGGCCATGGAGGGGTGCTGCTCACTGGCTTGCTCCTCATGGCTTGCTCAGCTTAGCTGTTTTCTTAGATACCCCAGGACCACCAGCCCAGGGATGGCCCCACCCCCTGTGGGCTGGGCCCTCCCACATCAATCATCAAGAACTGCCTCCACTGCTCACCTACAGGCCAGCCTGACAGAGGTATTTCCTCAGTTGAGGCGCTTCCATCCCTGACATCCCAGCTTGTGTCAAGCTGACAGAATCCCAACTAGCACAACTGCTCTCCTTCCTCCTCCTGCTCCCTTGTCTCAGTGGTTATGTCCCTGTTGCTGCCACACACTCCCTGACAAAACAGTGGAAGGAAGGAAGGAAGGAAGGAAGGAAGGAAGGAAGGAAGGAAGGAAGGAAGGAAGGAAGGAAGGAGGGGGGAGGGAGGGAAGGGTGGGTCTAAGTCTGAGGGACGGTACCTCATGGTAAGGCACAGCAAAGATTGAGGCTGCTCGTTATGTCATGTCCAAATCAGGAAGCAGAGGGAGAATCCTGGTGCCCAGCTTGCTTTGTCTTTTTTATTCAGTCCTAGAAGCCAGCCCATGGGATGGCACACCCTGATTCAGGGTGGCTTTCCTCGCCCCCTTTAACCCATTCTAGAAATTCCCACTCAGGCCAGGCGGTGGTAGCGCATGCCTTTAATCCCAGCACTTGGGAGGCAGAGGCAGGTGGATTTCTGAGTTCAAGGCCAGCTTGATCTACAGAGTGAGTTCCAGGACAGCCAGAGAGCTACACGGAGAAACCCTGTCTCGGGAAAAAAAACAAAGAAACTCCCACTCAGATATTGCCAGAGGTTTGTTTCCATGATGGTTCTAAATTCCAGGTTGACAGTCCAGATTAAGAGCCACACAGCCTCCCTTGCCTGTCTCGCCAGCCCGTTGGATTGGTTCCTCTCCTACCACAGCCGTTGCCCCCCTGCGCCCGCATCGCCATGTGAGCTAACCTTAGTTTTATTTTCATGTTCTCATCTCCCCAGGGAGGCGGCTGCCGCTTCCTGCGTTACGACTGCAGAATCTCATCTCCGAGGAAGGGCTGGGCTCTTCTGCACCCTGGCCGCCTCACACACTACCATGAGGGGCTGCCCACCACCCGGGGCACTCGATACATCATGGTGTCCTTTGTTGACCCCTGACACTCAACCAGTCTGCCAAACCTCTGCCACTGTGCCTTGTTGGGAACCTGGGTTGCCATTCGCAGAAAGGGGAACCTGCCCTTCTTATCTGAGTGTATCTGTGTGCCTGGGATGGAATGTGCTGGCCCTGACAGCCCTCAGGAGGTCCCTGGAATCTTCCACTTTCGCACTGACCCCATGGACTCAGGGGGAGTGAACTTCTGAGGGTCCCCTGCCTGATAAATTATTAAGCTTCCTCAGCCTCACTTTCAATAAAAGGATGTTTGTAACTGTTGGGTCCATGAGTCATATTCATAAAGACAGCGTCTCGTGTAGCTCAGGCTGGCCTCTGTCTCTCTATAGGGATTACAGTTGTATGCTGTCATGTCCACTTTATTCGGTGTTGGGGATCAAACCCAGGGTCCTGCCTAGGAGCAGGTACACTACCCACTAGGATACATCTCCCCCTCTTCATTAATAACTTAAAAAGAAATTCTCAGCCAGGTAATGATGGCGCACGTCTTTAATCCCACTTGAGAGGCAGAGGCAGGTGGATCTCTGAGTTCAAGGCCAGCCTGATCTGCAGAGTGAGTTCCAGGACAGCCAGGGCTACACAGAGAAACCCTGTCTCCAAACCCCACCTCCTAAAAAAAGAAAGAAATCCTCTGTATGCGTGCGTGTACGTTGTGCATGGGTGTAGGTGTCCACAGAGGACAGAGGTTAGTATCAGGTCCTGCAGGAACTGAAGTCAGATTATTGGGTTGAGAGCCACCTGCTTAGGTGCTAGGGACCAAACCGGGGTCCTCTGCAACTGCACCAAGCACTCAACCTCTGAGCCATCTCTCCAGTCCCCACACCTTTTATTACATTTATTAATTTAGCATATTTGTGTCTATGTACATGTAAATAACGTGTAAATAACTCTGGGAATAGGTTCTCTCCTACCACGTGTGTGCCAGCTACTTTATGTCTGCCGGGAGCCATGGCCTGGTGGAAAGTTACTAGCTTACACATACAGCTCTGAGAGAACATGTGTAGTCTAACAGTAAGAATATTTGTGGATGTGGAGGACACTGTGACCACTGGTTCCAGAGACTAAAGATTGCCACCTGGACTTCAGAAAGCCCTTCTGGGCTCTTCCGCCCTCCTTGAAGCATCTTCTTGTTTATGCTTATATTGCCATTCCTGAAATTAAGTTTCCAGAGCTTGATCACAAAACTGTCTTGCTCTCATGCTTCATGTCTCTTGTCGTCCCCCCCACTCAGTGTCTCTCCCCTGCCCAAGGTCCCTGCTGAACGCTCCGCCAGTCGGGGCATATATCAACCTGACACAAGTTGTAGTTATCTGGAAGGAGGGAGCCTTAATTGAGAAAATGCCTCCCTAAGATTTGGCTATAAGGCATTTTCTTAATTATTGATCAGTGGGGGGAGGGCCCAGCCTGCTGTGGGTGGGGTCATTCCTGGGTTGGTTCTAGAAGAAATCAGGGCGAGCAAACCATAAGGAGCAAGCCAATAAGCAGCACCCCTCCATGGCCTCTGCATCAGCTCCTGCCTCCAGGTTCCTGCTCTGTTCGAGTTCCTCTTCTGGCTTCCTTCTGTGATGAATTATGATGTGGAAATGTAAGCTGAATAACTCAACTTGCATTTGGTCATGGTGTTTATCACAGCAGTGGAAACCCTAAGACAAGACGTAGAGATCTAGAGACGTAGAGATCCAGAGATCCAACTCAGATCATCAAGCTTGGTGGCAACACTGGCCTTTCTTAGCTTTTTGAGACAGAATCTCTTTGTGTATCCTAGGCTGGCCTTGACTTTAAGACGATCCTCTTACTTTCACCTCCCAAGTCCTGGGATCACTAGCAGAAGGTACCATACTTGGCTTGGACAACTTTTAAAAATGGAAGCTAGGAAAGGTAGGAGTGTAATCCTAACATCCAGGAGACAGGCAGGAGGGCGTGGTATTTAAGACCACCCTGGGCTACAGAGTGAGCTATCTCGAAATAAAGATGACAATAGCTGTTGAGATGGCTCGGCTGGTAAATGTGCAGGCAGCCAAAGCTCTCTAAAGGACTAAGACTTAGAGATGTCCCTCAATGCTAGGGTACTTGACCAGCCTTCCTAAGGTCCCGCGTTCGATCCTTAACATTGAGAGAAGACAAATAAGAGTCAGAGAGATGGCTCAGAGCTACATCATGGGGGGAAAAACAAATTTCCCCAAGTAGCCCTTTGACCTCTATAAGCACACACCACAGAATGTGTGCTCTTCCACAACCCAACACACACAAGATAAATATTTTCTAAAAGTTAAAAGGAAAGAAAATGTAGAACCAAATAGACTAGGTCACCAACTGTACATTTCCTGCCTCTGAACACTTCCTTGCTCAGCGCCTGAAAGTCCCTTCCTCCCAGTGCATAAACCGATGACGAGACCACTCCACCCCTGCAGCCCCAGCAAGAGGTCAAGGTCATTCAAGGTCATTCTTGGCTACAGAAAGAGTTTCATGCCAGCCTGAGCTTTAAGAAATGATATCTTGGCCGGGCAGTGGTGGCACGTGCCTTCAATCCCAGCACTTGGGAAGCAGAGGCAGGCGGATTTCTGAGTTCAAGGCCAGCCTGGTCTACAGAGTGAGTTCCAGGACAGCCCAGGCTACACAGAGAAACCCTGTCTTGAAAAAAAAAAAGAAAGAAAGAAAGAAGGAGAGAAAGAAAGAAAAGAAAAGAAACGGGCTGGAGAGATGATTCATCGGTTAAGAGCTTTGACTTCCAGAGGTCCTGAGTTCAATTCCCAGCAACCACATGGTGGCTCACAACCATCTATAATGGAATCCGATGTCCTCTTCTGGTGTGTCTGAAGAGAGTGACAATGTACTCACATAAATAAAAAGTAATAATTTAAAAAAAAACTTTTCGTAAAATGTTTATTTTTTATTTGTGAGTGTGTGTACTCATGCATGCATGTATGTGTGCACACATACGCATGCATGTGTCCAAGAACAAACAGGAGCCTGTGGAGGCCAGGAAAGGGCAACATGTGCCTTGGAGCTGGAGTTCCAGGTGGTTGTGAGACACTTTACGTGGGTGTGGGAGTTGACCTTAGGTCCTCTGCAAGAGCAGTTAGGCGCTCATAATTGCTGAGCCATCTCTCCAGATTCTCTCTCCCACCCCCTTTTGATGAACGACAGTTATTTAGCCAGATTGTGTGTAGATTGTCCAATGTGCATTATCTGATTTCAAGATTGTAAGATCATTCGTTGTGCCTGAAGACAGAGTATATAGTATGTTCCAACAGCTGGGCACTAGAACCGGCCCGAGATGCCAGTTTTCTCTTGATGCTCACAACCTGGGGAACTCGACATTAACTAGACCCAGACAGTGACTATGACTATGGGGTTTTCAAGCTTGTTCTTGTAAAGGCCCCGGGGCCATCACACTACATCTCAGATCTCTCTACCTATGGAATCCAAAAACATTGTCCTAGGCTCCTGGCTACGCCCCAGGTTCTTCCCACTCCATAGTATTGGTCGGACTCCTGCAAGCTCAGGGAGGGATAGCCCTGCCCCGGTTCACAGTTCACTGTCCACGTGGCTCAATGTGTAGGTCAGAGAACGGGGGTGAGTGGGGGAGGGGGCAACAGAGGTGGGGGTGGGCCCAGGCCCAGGGGTTAAAGTCAGATCAAGTTAAGGTGGATGTGTGTACTTAGGCTGTGGGTTGCTATGGTGCAGCTCCCCTCTGAAGCATGGAAAGTGCCTCCAGGCCGCTGCACCGGAGTCTTCAAGTGTTTGCTGTGCTTCAGTGGGTCTTTTCCTTCTTGGGACTTGGTGAGTCCCCGAGCCCCCGGAACCAGAACTGGCTGTTGGTGCTCTGTTCCCCATGATCCTAGTGAGGTAGAATAGGAATTTCTGGAGTTCTAATGGAGTCTAGAGCTTAAATACCATAGGACTGAGAGGGTGGGCAAGAGGGGAGGAAAGGGCTTACACATCTGGGTTCTTTTTATTTTATTTTATTTTATTTTTTTTTTTTTTT
>NW_022196905.1:131092324-131102948 GCF_008632895.1 Mastomys coucha
GCCTCGAACTCAGAAATCCACCTCCCTCTGCCTCCCAAGTGCTGGGATTAAAGGCGTGAGCCACCACTTCCCGGCCTGTATTCTTTTTAAAAATATTTGTATTGTGTATATTTATTTGTGGGGTAGTATATTCATGCAACAGCAAATGTGTGCAGAACAGACAGCAGCTTGGCCTCTCCTTTCGCTCTATGGGACTGGGGGATGGAACTCAGGTCCCCAGGTTCCGTAGCATGCACCTTTACCTGCTATCTTGCCAGCCCTGAACACCTGGGTTCTTAGCCTCGCTCTCTATCTTGCCCTCCAGCCCCGCTGTGCCTGGTGACATTGATTCTAGCCTCCCTAGGCAGGGCTTGGACCCTTGTGGTCCTCTACCTGCTCTGGCTGTATCGAGACAGACACACGCCCAGGATGGGGGGTCGCCGGTCTGCTTGGGTCCGCAACTGGGCAGTCTGGAGGCATTTCCGAGACTACTTTCCCATCACGGTGAGGGGGGCCCCAGAAGGTGCGCTGGGTTGATGGATGGGTGGGGCTTCAAAGTAGGTAAGTGTGGCCACCCCTCTCCCATCTCCAAGGCAGTTTCTCACTGGAGCCTCTGTTCTCTAGCTCGTTAAAACGGCCGAGTTGAATCCATCCCAAAACTACCTTTTTGGTTTTCATCCTCACGGGGTCCTGGTTGTTGGGGCCTTCAGCAACTTCTGTACAGAGGCCACAGGCTTCTCCCGTCTCTTTCCGGGTCTCAAGCCACATCTACTCATGCTACCATGTTGGTTCCAAATGCCTCTCTTCCGAGATTACATTATGACCAGTGGTAAGGAAGATCTAGGGCACTGGTGTCACCGGACCCCTCTCATCCTGGGGTGGAGGTGGGGGGCTCCTTTGTTTACCTCTGTCTTGGTGGCGTCCATCCACCCAAGCCTTTGTCCTTCTTTCCTAGGGTTAGTCTCTTCTGACAAGGCTAGCGCTTCCTATCTCTTGTCCCACCCTGAGGGTGGCCGGGTGGCCGTTCTGGCTGTGGGAGGTCCCCTGGAGGCTTTGGAGGCAAAGCCTGGAACAGTGAGTTTGCGGCTCCGGCATCAGAAAGGATTCATTAAGTTATCACTGGAACACGGGTGAGGAGTGGGTGGGTGGTGGCGGTGGCGACAGGGGCGTATCCACCGGAGTTGCCCTGCCTGAGAGGAACGTGAGCCCGTGATCCCGTATCTTCAGGTCCCCGTTAGCCACGTGTGTGTCTGTTCCTCCTCCAGGGCCTCTCTCGTGCCGGTCTTCTCCTTTGGAGAGAATGACCTCTTCCAGCAGTTTCCCAACCCGCCAGGCTCCTGGATACGGAGGATGCAAGAGGCACTTCAGACGATACTGAATGTGGCCCTGCCTCTCTTCCATGGTCGCCTGGGTCTCCTGATACCGTTCCGTGTGCCCATCCACACTGTCGGTGAGTCATGTATCTCTCTCCCATCGTCTCCCAGCTGGGAGGACCGTTCACTTAAAGCCTGACATCTTAGCTCTCTGGTTCACGTGCCTGGCACTCATGCCCCGAGCTGGCCTTGACCTCTGTCCTGGCAGATCCCCAGTTAGTGGGACATCTCAACAATCAATCTTCTCCCTTCGTGTTGCTTCCACAGTGGGCGCCCCGATTCCAGTGCCTCGAAGCCCCAGGCCCAGTAGGGAACAGGTGGACCAGCTGCACAAGTTATATGTAGAGCGTCTCACGCAGCTGTTTGAGGACCACAAGATGTGCTATGGGGTCCCTGCTGATCAACATCTTGTCCTGATCTAGGCGTGTCCATGTCCCTGTGTCCTGGCTTTCCTGAGAGACTGCAGGGGGGTGGGATTGGGGAGGTGATTAAAGGAGCAGATAAGAAGTGTTTGTGTGTGTGTGTGTGTGTTCTGGGGGAAGGCAGTGGGTGGGGTGGGGTGGGGTGGGGCATTGTTCTCAATGATTCCAGCAGCCAGGACCACTCCCAGGATCTGCCAACAGATTGCATGGCAAGCGCTTGCCTGTGTGTCAGGGTCCTCAGCCCTGCCTGGCCTGAATGTTAGAGACCACAGTCTCAGGTGGTCACCGTTGCCTGAGACTGTGACCAGCGGGCAGGCCAGCTGCTTCCCTACCTCAGTCACCAGGGAGGCAAGCACCTTCCCTTTGCCATAGTCTCTCTTTCCCGCTCCAAGCTCAAGGAAGTTCAAAGGTCAGTCCAAGAAGGAGCCTAGAAAGTTCTGGGTCTCCAGGTCTAACATCTGATCACTCCAGAAGCGAGCTGCTCTCCAGAAGTTCATGTCCCCAAACTTTCACCCTCTGTTTCCTGGATCTTGGAGTCCTGGTGATGCAATGGGAGCTATTAGGATGGATGTCTCCACGTCCCTGCTCTTCTCTCTCATCGTGAAAACACCTCTGAAGCAACGGCTTAATGTGATAGGCAGCTACTCACGTGCACTTTTCTCTTCATGGGTAAGACGACTGGAGAGGTGTGGGGGTGGGGCAGGCATGGGAGCCCAGAGACAAGGGGGCTAGGAAAGTGGGATTAGAAGACACATGGCTGACCTATGACCCTTGTGGGTTCCAGGCACGAGGAAAGGGCCAGACACTAGGCTGTTTGGCAGGGATGGAGGGGAGGGAGCCGATTGTATTGACTGATAAGAAACACGTGTCTTTCCCTCTCAGCCACACCCTTTCTTCACCCTTCACTAGAGGTGATTCTTTGTAGTCTGTGTTTGTGCACACGCATGCAGTTTTGTTTGTTTTCAACTGTGTGTGGGTAAAGGTGTGTAGGCTCGTGTGTGTGTGTGTGTGTGTGTGTGTGTGTGTGTGTGTGCATGTCCACGTGTTGCTCCTGGAGATCTCAGGTTGAGCCCGGCACTCTTTCGTCTTACTCACTGAAACAGGGCCTGTCAATGAAACCCAGAGCACACGCTATGACTGTTCGTGCTCGCCGGCTCACTCTGCGGTTTCCTCTCTCCACCTTCTGAGGTTGGAACTTCAGGAGGCTTCCATGCCCACCTGGCAGTTGCATGAGTTCTGGGGATCTGAACTCCGCTCCGACAATTGCGAGACAAAAGCTTGGCTTGACCCCTGAGCCATCTCCCTAAGTCCAGAAGATATGGTTTTCCTGTCATTCCTGCCCCGTCTCTCTGTGTGCAGGTGGAAGGCACTGAAGGTGGATGAGAACGTGGAGAATTTGTATTTCCCTATCAAGGTAACCAGTTTAAACTCTTTTTTGTTTGTTTGTTTGTTTGTTTGTTTTTTCAAGACAGGGTTTCTCTGTATAGCTCTGGCTGACCTGGAACTCACTCTGTAGACCAGGCTGGCCTTGAACTCAGAAATCTGCCTGCCTCTGCCTCCCAAGTGCTGGGATTAACAATTTAAACTCTTGAAAGACAGTCTCCTTCTCTGCCACCTACTCGGCTTCCTCCATTCTGGAGCCTGCACTGGATCCCTGAGCTCTCAGGGATGGGGTGATAGGCAAGGACCTCCTGAACCCTGGGTCCCATCTTAGGACCTTGAGGTAAAAGACCCGTCTTTCCAGAAGTTATCTTATTTCCTTATATTTTAACTTACTACATAAAATAGATATGAGACTAGATAGATAGGGACTAGAGAGACGACTCAGTGGTTAAGAGCACTGTCTGTCTGCTCTTCCCGAGGTCCTGAGTTGAATTCCCAGTAACCACATGGTGGCTCACAACCATCTGTAATGGATCTGATGCCTTCTTCCGGTGTCTGAAGACAGCTACAGTGTACTCATCTACATAAAATAGATAAATCTTAAAAAAAAATTTAAGTTTACATTTTATTTATTTGGGGCTGGAGGAGCTTGTGCACGCGGTAAAGTGCACATAGCAGTCAGGGTGGGTCTCTCCTTCTGTCACGTGGGTCCCAGGGGTGGAACTCAGGTTGTCAGGCCTGGTAGCAACCTTCTTTACAAGTGAACAGTCTCACCTGGCCTTCGCCCTGCATTCTGTGCCTCTGTCTCCTGACATCTTCCACACACCTCAAAGCTACTGAAAACCCAAGAGCTGCTTGCTGGCGGGAGCTACATGCTCGGGCCACCCTCACTAGGATCATGAGAACAGGAATCTTTTGCAGTTTTCCAGTGACAGCAAGGCCTTCTCTCAGCTCTTTCCCAGGCTTAGGCCTTAGGTAGCCATGTTGGCTGGACTGTATCTTCTTATCTATGGAGAATACCTGATATTCAGTGGTGAGCCATGTCTCAACCAGACACAGCCTAGAGCCATTTGAGAAGAGAATCTCAGTTGAAAGATTTCCCAGCTTAGTTTGGCCTGTGCTTTTGTGGAAGACTGTCTTAATTGTTAACTGATATAGGAAGGCCCACTGTGGGTGGCACTGTTCCCTAGGCCTGTATAGGAAAGCTAGCATGAGCCTATAAGTGAGTCTGTAAGGAAAATTCCTCTGTGGTTTCTGCTTCAAATTCCTGCTTTAGTTCCTGCACTGATTTCCTACAGTGATAGACTGCAGCCTACAAGCTGACACAAATCCTTCCCTCCCCTAAGTTGCTTTAATCAGAGTAAATACAGAGATAAAAGCTGGGAGTACCCATGGTTCATAGGGCACCCCCTTCATAATTAACAAGATCCATCCACAGATGGCTCCCTCCCTGGGGAAGAAAGTTGACATGAGCATGGGTTCTACTCAGAAGGGGGCACCGGGTGCTGAACAGGAAGCAAGGAAGGGCTTAGAAGGATCAGGACATAAGGCTTGCTCTTGCTGTACTAAAAAGCAGGGCTGGGGGGCTGGGAGGAGAGTGGCGACAGCACCCCACGTTTGTCCACAAGGCTGTGTCCTGTGAGTCCCCAGAGTCTGGACTTCATTGCGTCACAGTCCTGGCTTGGCCAGGTATCCTGACTGCGGGTGCACCGGAAGCCCTAAGGCATGAGTGAGCAGGGCTGCAGATTCTTTTCAGGTTAGATGTTTTGCTTTGTAAGAGGGTCTCGTGTAGCCCAGGCTGACCTCAAACTCACTAGGTAGCCAAGAATGACCTGGAGCTACTGATCCTCTTGCCTCTACCTCTTGAGTACAAGTGTGCACCATCAAGTATGATCAAGTATGCAGTGTTAGGGATAAAACCCAGGGCTTTGTGTGTGTGTGTGTGTCCATATACATACACACACATATATATGTATATACACATATATATCATATGTGTGTTATATAACACAGCACATATATACATACAGACATATATGTATACATATACACATAAACATATGCATATAACTGTGTTATAGCCCCAGCCCACAAACCCTTATTGTCTAGAGGGATGCAGTTCAGTAATTCAACTAGCATCTAAAGGGATCCATTCGGTCTGTGTTATCTGTGGGTTTTTCTTATTCCTTGACATCCAAGTCCATACCCTCTACTTACATACCTTTACAGGTTCCTGTGACTCTTGAGTTTCCTACTCTGTGTCCAGAACGTTCCCAGCTTGAGTGAGATAGGGTCTCAATATAAAGGCAAGCCCTGCCCTTCCATTGGGACTCAAAACACCCTCCTGTGCATGTGTGTGTGTGTGCGTGTGCGTGTGCGTGTGCGTGCATGCGTGTGTGAGAGAGAGAGAGAGAGAGAGAGAGAGAGAGAGAGAGAGAGAGAGAGAGAGAGAGAGGCCATGAGAAGGCATCACAGCCCCTATCTAAAGTTACCAGTATCCATAAGCCGTTCAACACAGGTGCTTCAGGTCCTCTGTAAGAACAACAAGTACTCATAACTTCTGAGCCATCTTTCCAGCCCCACACCTAGATTTTTCTTAAAATTTCTTTTTATTTTTATGTGCATGTGTGTTTGCCTGCATGCATGTATAAAAAACCTCTTTTATTCTTCTGGTAATAATAGTCTTCGAGGCTCAGGACCTCCATCTGTTAACCTAGGCCTAGTCCTGGAAACTTCTAGCTTCTGTACAACCTTATCTAGGCCCAGAATGTTTTTAGTCTGAGACTTACTGTTGAAATAGCTCTCCCCTTTCTAACTCTTTCTGATCTCTGCCTGGCTGGTCAACTCAGCTGTCCTGGCTCAAACTGCTCTTTATACTAACGGATTCAATCTGGCTTCTCTCTCAGCCTCTGACTTTTAGCTTAAGCCTCAAACTAACTCTGGCAATGTATTCTAATCTTCTGGTTCCTTCTCTCTTCGCCTGTGTTTAGATTGTTCTCTCTGCCACCTGTCTCTGTACAACTGTCCAGATAAAGCTGTCTGCTCCTTGCGCTGCTTTGTCTCTCTGTCTCTTTCTTCCTTTCTTTCTTTCTTTTGGTTTTTCGAGACAGGGTTTCTCTGTGTAGCCCTGTCTGTCCTGGAACTCACTCTGTAGACCAGGCTGGCCTCGAACTCAGAAGTCACCTGCCTCTGCCTCCCAAGTGCTGGGATTAAAGGTGTGGGCCACCACCACCCGGCTCTGCCACTGCATTTTTAAACATAGATTCTGGGAATCGAAATCAAGTCTTCAAAACTCCATATAAGCCGGCTGGAGAGATGGCTCAGCAGTTAAGAGCACTGATTGCTCTTCCGAAGGTCCTGAGTCCAAATCCCAGCAACCACATGGTGGCTCACAACCATCCATAATGAGATCTGACGCCCTCTTCTGGTGTGTCTGAAGACAGCTACAGTGTACTTACATATAATAATAAATAAATCTTTAAAAAAGAACTCTATATAAGCACCTCATTAACTGGGCAGTGTCACCAGACCTTCATCCCTATCTCACCCTGGTGTGGTGAGACAGGCCTGGGATCCCAGAACCCAGGAGGAGACACACATATTAACCACAGCAAGCCACCCTTCCCAGGGCCTCCCTCCTGCATGTGTACTCCACTGGGGAGAATAATATTTACAGATTCAAGTCTTTTGCCTAAAACTCCTGGCAGCATCGATGCCAAGTTGCCTACAGGAGACTCATGAGATTTTCCCCTTGCATCTTCTGGGACCGCAGTCTCTTCTCAGCCAGCTCCTGTGGTCTTGCCCTGCCCTTCGCTGCTGTAAGTGAGTGGGTGTCTCTGGGGAAGATGGCCACCATCCATTTCATTTGCAACAAGAGAACCCTCTCATGTACCCACGTCTCCCAACCCCGCAGTGGCCACCCCATCTGTGTGTCCCCATGCCTCAAACTCACAGAAGACCAAGTGGATCATTGTCACCAACTCTGCATGACCTATAGTGCCGTTGCTTCTGCCCCACCCCCACCCCATCTTCCTCTAGACCTAAGACCCTGAACGCTGGGCCTGGAGACATCCACTTTGTCATGATTCAGTCTTTCATAAATGCTAATTCTGCAGGCAAACGCGTCCAGACTCGACCATCCCAGACAGCCACCTTTGTCTGGGTCTCTCTCCTGGTCTCTCTTCCCAGTGAATCTTGGCTGTTTCTTGACCTTGGATAAGTTACTACTCTATTCAGTTAAGTTTTTATTAACATGTTAATTATGTACAATGATGGATTTTCTGGGGCTGCCGAGACAGCTCAGTTAAGAGCACTTATTGAGCCGGGTGGTGGTGGCTCACGCCTTTATTCCCAGCACTTGGGAGGCAGAGGCAGGTGGATTTCTGAGTTCGAGGCCAGCCTGGTCTACAGAGTGAGTTCCAGGACAGCCAGGGCTACACAGAGAAACCCTGTCTCGAAAAAACCAAAAAAAAAAAAAAAAAAAAAAAAAAAAAAGCACGTGTTGCTCTTTCAGGGGACCAGGGTTGGATTCCCAGCACCCACATGGAGACTTACAACCAGCCTTAACTCTAGTTCCAAGAATTGCCCTTGTCTGACCTCCACAGGCACCAGGCACACACATGCTGCACATACATTCATAAAGGCAAGACACTCATTCACATAAAATAAATTAATCTAAAAGCTTACTGTGTTTTGCCATGACACTTTTAGACATGTATACAATGCATTTTGACCATACACTCATGACCTCTTTCCCTTCTCCCTTCCTTTTTCCAACTAGTCTGTCTTCTCTTTTCATGTATTTTTATTTGTTTGTTTTCCTTCTTTTGGGAACCCAGTAAGTTTCATTAGAATTATTTCCTCAATAATTCTAGGCTCATCCTTTCATTAGAATCCTTGCCCAGCCCTCTTTTTTGAGACAGGGTCTCATTACGTACCGTACCTCTAGCTGGCTTGGAGCCAACTATGTAGACAAGCTGGCCTCCAACTCGTAGCGATCTACCTGCCTCTCACTTCCTCCTCTCTCTATTTCCCCAAGTGCTGGAATTAGAGGTGTGTGCCACTGAGCTGCTGTAATCCTTGCCACGATCCTTCTCCCTGTCTAAATGAGGTCAGAGGCTGAGCTAAGAACTGGCAGCCTTTTAATCCCAGCACTTGGGAGGCAGAGGCAGGTCGATCTCTGTGAGCTCAAGGTCATCTTGGTCCTCAGAATGACTTCTAGGACAGCCAGGGCTACACAGTGAAACCCTGTCTCAAAAAACCAAACCAAACTAACAAATAAGAAGAACTGGCAGGCTCCAGAACAGAGCTGTAGAGGGACCCTGTGTGGAAGGGTAGCTTTGAAGGGTAGACAGGATTTAAGAAGGAGAAGCGAGGGGAGATACTGGAACACCACGAGCAAGAGCTAAACTTGGGATCTGCCCTCCCTGGTATGCATGCCTATGTTTCCAACACTTGGGAGGCTGAGACAGGAAGATCATCGAGATGGCAGATGGAGACAGGAGACCCCCATGAAAGTTCACAGGTCACCTACCCGGGTGTATGCAATGGTGAACAAGAGATCCACTCTCAGACAAGGAGGCGGGGCAGTCAGTACTGAAGTTGGAGTGCATCCACATTCACACAAATACGCCTACATATCACTCGCGCACAAAGATTTTCAGTCTTTGTCCTTATTCAAACAGGAGGAAACAAATGCCCCGAACTAGTAAATCTGGCCACGAGCCAAGGGTTTGGGGGAGCTTGTAGACTCCAAGGGTGAGCCTACGACTGTTACATCACTAAATGGGCATACTATGAAATAGCCCTCTCAGTTAGTGTCTCCAAACACATAGATTGGTGCGGCTCCCGCCCAGACTTTCTCAGAAAAGCTCCTTTGTGTCGTGGACAATGGCTAACACAGAAACTTAACGAATCAAGGTGTAGAGAACAAGCCACTCAGTCTAGGCACAGGCACCATCTAGGAAGAGGGGAGCTGAACGATCTAAGAGTCGGAGGTCCAGGCAGACTGGAGTAAAGCAGTGTCCTTTGGACACGACAGGATGCTACACTCAGGAACTCACACCAGCTGTGGTTGCTAGAGGGAGATTAAGCCAGCATGGAAGGAGGAGGGAACCAGAGACCTTACGCCTTGCTTAGGAGCTGTTGATAGTTGAAGGGGGAGGCAGTTTCTTTAAGGATATTGACCCTGGTAGGTCAATCTTCTCCAGTGGATGGGCCCACAGCCATGAGTATGGGGATCCCACAAATTGGAATTGATTAGTTAGAGAGACAGAGAGAGAGAGAGAGAACAGGATTCAGAGAATGAGGGCTACATGATGGATGGATGCCAGGTGAGAGGTCAATATAATTGAATTACTTTGTATGCATGTATAAGCTTTCCCCCAAAAGTTAATAAAAATTATATTAAAAGAAGATATAAGGGCTTAAACTAAGGATGGAGACAAAATTAGACTTGGTGGGAGTTCATGGTCACCATGGCATGGCAAGGATAAGACAAGAGGTAAGATCTGATTGATGTCTTAAGAGTCTTTGTGTGGGGCTGGTGAGATGGCTCAGCAGCTAAGAACACTACTGACTGCTCTTCCGAAGGTCCTGAGTTCAAATCCCAGCAACCACATGGTGGCTCACAACCACCCATAGTGAGATCTGACGCCCTCTTCTGGTGGGTCTGAAGACAGCTACAGTGTACTTATTTATAATAATAAATAAATCTTTGGGCTCGAGTGAGTAGGGCTGACCTGAGTAAGTAGAGGTCCTAAATTCAATTCCCAACAACCACATGAAGGCTCACAACTATCTTTACAGCTACTGTGTGCACTCATATACTCATGCCTAGAGGCATGGCTAGAGGACACCTCTATTGCTCTAGGTCCTGTTTCCTTCAGACAGCATCTCACAGAATCTGGAGCTTCCGTTTTGCAGCTTAGCTGGCTGGCCAGCAGCCCCAGCCATCCTTTTGTCTTCGCTACCCCTAGGGCTAAGGTTATGGGTGTGGATGGAGGTTACTGTGTGTATGTTTGGTCAGGACATTCAAACCCTGATGGGCTCCAGCCCAGCTTTTGGAGCAGGAGGCTGCCCCCTACTAGGCAGCTCTCCAGGGCCTGCCTCACTACCTTGTTACACTCTTGAAATATGCCTATGTCCCCATCCGTGCATCCCCTCCTGTCTCTTCCCCTTCCTCTTCTCTCCTCTTTTATTTGGAACTAAGTCTCTCATAGCCCAGGCTGACCTTGAACCCACCATGTAACCAAGGTTCCCCTTGATCTCCTATCTCCACTTTCCAAGTTTTGAGATTATAGATACTGCCACCATGCCTAGCTTATAAGAAGTGCCCCCCTCCCCGAAAAGGGTAAGTACCAGGCCAGGTCTATACCACTCCGCGATATCTCCCTCCTCCTCCCCCTCCTCCTCTTCTTCCTCCTCTTCCTCCTCCTCCTCCTCTCCCTTTCCCTTCTCCTCCTCCTC
>NW_022196905.1:131103087-131104115 GCF_008632895.1 Mastomys coucha
TCTTCTTCTTCTTCTTCTTCTTTGGTGAGACCTCAGTATGTAGCACGCGTGGTCCTTGAATTCACAAGCATTCCTGCCTCAGCCTCTTGAGTATCTAGAAAACAAGCATGACTTAGACTGTTCTGTCCGCCTCCCCTCCCTCTCCTTTACTCCCTCCCTTCCTCTCCCTCACTTCCTCTGCCTTCCATTTCTTTCCCATCCCCTTCCCTTCCCATCTCTCCCCTCCCTTCCTCTCTTCCCTCCCCTCCTCTTCCCTTCTCTTTTCCAGAGCCCTATATCCCAAAGTTCAAGGATGTTGTGGGTCTCCCCATCAACCAACAGTGAACAGGATGCCCCATCGCTGTGTGCTTTCTGCTTGCAGTCTAGAAGGCCAACATAAATGTACTTGAACTTGAGAGGCTCCACAAGCTCAGCTTCTTGGCTCTTCTCAGGGACCTTTTCTCTCCCTGCCATTCTCGGAGTGGCCACCAGAGGGTGATCTCTTCTTCAAAAGGCAATTCTGTCAGTTCCTTTCCAGTTTAAAACCTCCTGACTGGCCCGTCGGACTCACCCGGAGGGTACAATAGACAGCCAAAACTTAGTCTCAAACTCCGAGATCTGCCTGCCTCCGCTTCCAGAGTTCTGGGATTAAAGGTGTGTGCCACCACACCCAGCCCTGTTGGTCTGGATTGTTTGGTAATTAGTAAATCTCCTGCCTCGGGTTCCTGACTGCTGAGACTTCAGCCCTGTGGCGCTCACAGGTCAGGAGGCTTCTCAGCAGTGGATTTTGCTGGAGACCAGCTTCTGGTCTGGAGAAGAACTTCTCAGAGCAATTTGCTGTTCATTTCCAGACTTCAACCTGTGGTCTGGAACCTTACCAAGCCTGCAACCTGCCAGGTCTTAAAAATCCCCAACACTTGCCTGGCACACAGCTTGAATCTCAGCACTTGGGACATAAAGGCAGGCAGATCTCTGAGTTCGAGGCCAGCCTGGTCTACAGAGTGAGTTCCAGGACAGCCAGTTCTACACAGAGAAACCCTGCCCTCCCC
>NW_022196905.1:131104125-131111814 GCF_008632895.1 Mastomys coucha
CCCCCCCCAAAAAAAAAACCAAAAAAACCAAAAAACTCCATACCTCTCTGTGTTGTTTGCAAACACCCTCTGTATCCAAAGGTGGGCAACCTGAGTATCATTGCAAACACTGTATTATATTGCAATAGGTTAAACATGCCCCCATCAGAAAGTAATGGATAGGGCTGGATGAAGTGGAACACATTGGTCATTTCACACTAGGAATGGCCAAGTGAAAAGATACTGATTTAAAAAAAAAAAATATATATATATATATATATATATATATATATATATATATATATATATACATACAGGTATATATACATATATATATATATATAATTTAACAAAAAAAGTCTGATTTGCAGTACATGGAGCAACACATTAATTTGAGAAAGGTATTTTAAAGATTTTTTTTTTTTTGGTTTTTTCGAGACAGGGTTTCTCTGTGTAGCTCTGGCTGTCCTGGAACTGTAGACCAGGCTGGTCTCGAACTCAGAAATCCACCTGCCTCTGCCTCCCAAGTGCTGGGATCAAAGGCGTGCGCCACCACTGCCCAACAATGCACATCTTTAACCCCAGCACTCAATGATGCAGAGCCAGGGGGGATTTCTGAGTTCAAGGCCTGCCTGGTCTATACAGCAAGTCCCAGGACACTCAGGGCTACACAGAGAAACCCTGTCTTAACAAACAATTATCCCAATGTGTGTCAGTCATTTTCTCATGGTGATGGGGACGGTCACTAATGAATACACAGAGGCAGAGGTGACATCAGCAGGACCCTGTCCTAAGAGTTCACCGTCAAGGCTGATGGCTCTTCCATCTCTCTGACTCACAAAGCTCCCACGGGTGTTCCTAGAACCGGACAATCCTGCCTACGGAATAAACAACAGCGGCTTCCGTGAGGGCTGAATTATGATGCACAGGCTGTAATGAGACTCGGTTGAAGAATAGCTGCTTCAATTGGTTCAGCAATAACTCCTCCCATTACCTGAGCCTGTGCGCCAGAAATACTGCACCGAGTCCTTTCTATGCATCATCTTATTCAGCCCTTACTGGAAGCGAGGTGTGAGCTCCTCTTTATAGAAAGAGAGATGTCGTGATTCACCAGTGAGCCTGACATCAATGATCCATTGCCTTTTGCTCCATCCAGACCATTCCTCTAAGTGCTGCCTTTCTGAGTCAGGTGCTTAGGCATTCTTTGGCTCTGTGACTATGTGCCAGTTGCTTAACCCTTTTGCCTCTGGTCTCCAACCTTCCTTCCTCTCTCTTTCTCTCTCTTTCTCTCTCTTTCTCTCTCTCTCTCTCTCTCTCTCTCTGAGACATGGCTTCTCTGTGTAGCCCTGGCTGTCCTGGAATTCTCTCTGTAGACCAGGCTGGCCTCAAACTCAGAGACCCACCTGTTACTACCTACCGAGTGTTAGGATTAAAAATGAGCACCACCACCACCACCACCCAGCTCCTCTATTGTCTTAAAAGCGAGCTCATTGTAAAGGTTATGAGGCCCCTGGGGGATGCTGGGGTTATAGCTCGGTGGCTAGGCTGCTTGCCTAGCGAGGAGGAGGTCCTAGATCCCGTCTTCAACACCATATAATCTAAATGGTGCACCATGGTTCGTGTCTATAATCCCAGCACTAGGGTAGAAACAGGAGGCTCAGGAGTTGAAACTCATCCTCAGCTACATAAAGACCCAGAGGCCAACCTGGGCTACACAAGACTCTATTCTTCTTAAGCATATGAGGGCTGTCATGATGGCCCACTTGCCACCAAGCCCAGCAGTCTGCTCTCTGTCCTTAGCATCTGTAAGACAGAAGAAGAGAGCCAACTCCTAAAAAGATCTTCTGGGTCCCACGTGTGTGCCGTGGCCCACAGGTGCCCCCCATCCACAGTTAAGCAAGTACAATTTTTGTTTTGTTTTGTTTTGTTTTTTTGAGACAGGGTTTCTCTGTGTAACCCTGGCTGTCCTGGAACTCACTCTGTAGACCAGGCTGGCTTTGAACTCAGATTTCTGGTTCAGTCTTTGAACTCGGATTTCTGAGTTCAAAGCCAGCCTGGTCTACAGAGTGAGTTCCAGGACAGCCAGGGCTATACAGAGAAACCCTGTCTCAAAACAAAACAAAACAAAACAAAAGGTTTATTTATTTATTTTATGTTATAAGTACACACTGTAGCTGTACAGATAGTTGTGAGCCTTCTTCTGATTGTTGGGAATTGAATTTAGGATCTTTGCTTACTCTGGTCAACCAACCCCGCTCGCTCCAGTCAGCCCTGCTCGCTCAGTCCCTGCTGGCTCCAGCCCAAAGATTTATTATAAGTAAGTACACTGTAGCTGTCTTCAGACACACCAGAAGAGAGTGTCATATCTAATTATGGGTGGTTGTGAGCCACCATGTGGTTGCTGGGATTTGAACTCAGGACCTTTGGAAGAACAATCAGTGCTCTTATCCACCGAGCCATCTCACGAGCCTGGTTTTGATTTTTTTTTTTTTTTTTTTTGGATACAGGGTTTCTCTGTGTAGTCCTAGCTTTCCTGGAATTTGCTCTATAAACCAGGATGGCCTTGAATAGGAATAGGAGTCCATATGCCTCTGCTTTCCAAGTGCTGGGATTAAAAGTATGAAAGTATTTTGCTTTGTTTTATGTGTATGGGTATTTTTGCCTGCATGTTTATCTGTGCACCACATATGTGCAGTGTCCACAGAGGCCAGAAGAGGGCATCAGATCTCTTAGAGCTGGGTTACAAATGGTCGTGTGCAGCCATTGGGTGCTCAGAATCAAATCCAGATCCTCTGGAAGAACAGCCAGAGCTCTTAACTGCTGAGCTATCTTTCCAGTCCCATCAAATATAATGTTTACAAAAAAGGGGTCTGGAGAGATGGCTCAGCGGTTAAGAGCACTGACTGCTCTTCCAGAGGTCCTGAGTTCAAATCCCAGCAACCACATGGTGGCTCACAACCATCTGTAATGAGATCAGAAGCCCTCTTCTGGTGTGTCTGAAGACAGCTACAGTGAATTATGCCGGAGCAAGCAGGCCAGCAGAGGTCCTGAGTCCGATTCCCAGCAGCCACACACATGATGGCTCACATGATGACTCACGGCCATCTGTACAGCTACAGTGTACTCGTACACATAAAATAAATAAAATAAATCTTAAAAAAAAAATTCTTGGGCTGGTGAGATGGCTCAGTGGGTAAGAGCATTGTCTGCTCTTCTGAAGGTTGTGAGTTCAAATCCCAGCAACCACATGGTGGCTCACAACCACCCATAAAGAAATCTGGTGCCCTCTTCTGGTGCATCTGAAGACAGCTACAGTGTACTTATTTATAATAATAAATAAATCTTTAAAAAAAAAGTCTCAGTTAAAAAAAAAAAAAGCAAAGCAAACCAAAACAGAAAAGGCTTATTCTCACTCTTAGATTCTTAGCAGCCTCTAAACTCTTATTTTTTACGTATGTGCACATATGTGCCTATGTGGGGGGGTGTACAGGCATGTGTGCACTCACAGAGTCCAGAAGAGGCTGCCAGCTCCTTTGGAACTGGAGGATTCCCTGACTAGTTCACAGGGGCATGGATCTGAACTCCGGTCCTTCAGACTGTTCAACAAGCACTCTTAACCACTGATACCTCTCTAGTCCCTACTGATTTACTTTTGAGACAGGGTCTCCTGTAGCCCAGGCTGACCTCAAACTCCCTACGTATCTGAATACGATCTTGACTTCTGGATCTTCCTGCCTTCATCCATGGAAAGCTAGGGCAATGGTTGTGTTCCACGGCACTGTAGTTTGTTTGTTTGCTTGTTTGTCTTGTATTTCAAGACAGGGTTTCGCTGTGTAGCTCTGACTACCCTGGAACAACTCATTTTTTAGACCAGGCTGACATCAAACTCAGCTCCGCCTGTCTCTGCCTCCCAAGTGTTGGGATTAAAGGTGTGCACTACCACTGTCCTGCCCTGGAGGACAGACTCTTATCTTACTACATTTGGAATTTGGGTGTGAAATGGCTCTCTTAAGCTCATCTCTTTCAGTCCATGGTCACCATCTGGTGGTGCTGTTGGAAAGGTTTTGAAACTATTGGGAGGTGGCCACTTGCTAGACTAAGTGGTCACTGGGGGCGCTCCTTGAGGTTTTACAACCTGGCCTCACATCTTGTTCCTTTTCTGCTTCCTGAATGCAGGGGTACATTCTGAATTCCTGAATGCCAATAGCCTTACACTTTCCACCATGATCGACTGTATCCCTTCAAACTGCAAGTCAGAGTAAGCCCTTCTTCAGTTGCTCCTCGTGAGGCCTTTGGGCACAACAATAGGAAGAATAGCTAATACACCCTCTTCAAGGGTGTTCCTCCCTGCCGGGCAGTGGTGGTATCTCAAAAAAACAAACAAACAAAAAAAAGGTGTTCCCCTTAATGACCTAACACCCTTCCACTAGGCCATGCCTCCTCAAGCATGAGTTCCACAGGCTAGCAACCAAGCCTCAAGTACACAGTGGGGCTTTAGGAGATATTTCTGATCCTAATGACAGTGGGATCTAGCTAGCCCAAGCCTTGGTCACTCTGAGAATTTACTTTCCACATCAGTAAAATGTGTAAGCAATCCCTGTGCATCGGTTACTTTTCTCATTGCCATGACCAAATACCAGCCGGAGGCAGGGAGGCGACATAAGAGAGGAAGGGTTTTCCTTGGCTCACAATGGCTAGCTACTCTTATGGTCAGCTTGACTGGATTTAAAACCACCTAGGAGCTGCTCCTTCTGAGTATGTCTGTGAAGGGTTATTCAGAGAGCTTGAGTAAGGGGAGAGGATGAAGTCTCAGTGTGAGTGGTACCATCGCATGGGCTGGGATCCAAGGCTGAACACAAAGGAGAAAACATGTTGGAGCACCAAGCTTCTACCTCCTGGCCAGCAGCTTGAGATTCCGAGGCTACAATGTTGCCGCCTTGATGGACTGTGCCTTCAGTCACAGTCACAAGTGAGTCACAAGGAGCCCTTCTTTCCTTCTCCATAATGTTTTTCACAAGATATGTCACAGCAACTATGTGGGTATTAAGTACACACCACATCATGTCAGAGCCCCACACAGCATCACCTGTCGGAGACCTGGGGGGACATTTTACACCCACCATAACTACCGGCCGCCCACAGTGTTCTGAGAATTATTCCAAATCGCATTGAAAACACACTGGGTGGCGCTGTGATTCATAAGGCATCACGGCCTCGAGGGGACCCTGGAGCACAGGGCTGCTGAGTCAAAGACCTTCTTTCCTGCCGCTCACAAAGTCTTGGCTAATCTTAAACTGCAGTAGCTTCTGAGGATGTCTCAGAGCCAGGGGATTGTCTACCATGCACTAGATCCTGAGATTCATTACTAATCACACACATATACATACACACACCACACACACCACATACACATAGTATACACACACACACCACACTCACATACACACACACCACACACACATACACACACATACACCACATGCACACACACTATACACACACACACGCCACACACACACACACACACACTATACATACACACACACCACATATATACATCACACATACATACCACACACATACACCACACACACACACCACTCACATACACACACACACACACACACACACACACACACCACACACACACTATACACACCACACACACACACACACATCGCACACATACACACCACACACATACACCACACACACATACACATGACACACCACACACACACACACACACCACACACACACACCACTCACATACACACACACACACATACCACACACACACACACCCACTATACACACCACACACACACACACACATCGCACACATACACACCACACACACACTCACCACTCACATACACACACACACACACACTCACCACATACACACACACACACACACACACACACACACACACACACACACAGAAGGAAAAGGAGGAGGCAGAGTCAAAGCGTGGGTCCTGGGAACCACCCACATAGCGCTCTGCAAGAGCAACAAGCTCTTAAGTACTGAGCTCTCTATCTCTTCAGCTCCATAATTTAAAACAAACAAGCAAAAAAATTGTCTTTTGTAGTTGGGGGGTGGTGGTGGTGGCGCACGCCTTTAATCCCAGCACTCAGGAGACAGAGGCAGGCAGATCTCTGAATTCCAAACCAGTCTGGTCTACAGGGTGAGTTTTAGTACAGCCAGATCTACACAGAGAGAAACCCTATCTAAAACAAAACAAAACAAAACAACCACAACAATAATTCTGTATTTTTTAAAAAAGCTATCAGCTGGGCAGTGGTGGCACACGCCTTTAATCCCAGCACTTGGGAGGCAGAGGCAGGCGGATTTCTGAGTTTGAGGTCTACAGAGTGAGTATATACAGAAAAACTCTGTCTCAAAAAAAAAAAAAACAACAACAACAACAAAAAAGCTATCTTTGGGGCTGGCAAGATGGCTCAGCGGTTAAGAGCACTGACGGCTCTTCTGAAGGTCCTGAGTTCAAATCCCAGTAACCACATGGTGGCTCACAACCATCCGTAATGAGATCTGACGCCCTCTTCCGGTGTGTCTGAAGACAGCTACAGTGTACTTACATATAATTAAAAAAAAAAAAAAGCTGTCTTTGCAGGACTGAGAGTCACAAGGTGTCATGTCTGAGGTTCTGCATGGGAATCTCCTTGGGCTCACAGCTCCCTTGTTGCTCCTGGCCTCCTGTCTCTCTGCTGTCCCATCACCTTAGCTGGTTTTACCTCACACCCTTCCTTCCTTCCTTCCTTCCTTCCTTCCCTCCCTTTCCTTCCCCAGTGCTGGGAAGCCACCAATCTCAGGGATACCGATATTTCAGAAGTATGTGGTTCAATGGGAGAGGGGTGGGGCAGGTATGGATGCCCAGTAACTCCTTCCATCCCTCTCTCTTGGGGCCATCATTGGTGTTTATGAGATGAAGATGATGATGTAAGGATGCCAGAATAAGAGTGGAGTGGGGAAGTAGGTATACACTGCCTGGGGCTTGGTCCCATATACTCCTGAGCTCTCTCTCTCACTATGCCCTGCAGGCGGGGGCTGCCTGTGAGTCTATCTAGATGAGAGTTAGTTCCACCAGGCAGTGGTGACACATGCTTTTAATCTCAGTACTCGGTAGGCAGAGGCAGGTGGATCTCTGAGTTTGAGGCCAGCCTGGTCTACAGAGTGAGTTCCAGGACAGCCAAGGCTACACAGAGAAACCCTGTCTCGAAAAAAACAAAACAAACCAAATCAAGCCAAACAAAAACAAAAACCAAAACCAAGCAAACCACAATAACAGAAAATCAAGAGCGTTAGTTCCAAGGTGACAGGTTGGAGAGTGTTCTACTACAGAGAGTGAAGCAAGAGGGTCAGCACTAACCCACAGCTTAGGCTCGCCCTGACCCCTACACCATCAGCAACCAGCGCTCACCTCCGGTGTTCAGAGACCTTAGACTCTTTGCTTATGTCCCCATTTTGGAAACAGAAGTAGAGGGAATGGGGCTGGTGAGCTGGCTCAGTGGATAAAGAGACTTCTCAACTCTAAGTTTGATGCCCTGAATTCAGTCCTGGAACCCACAGGGTAGAAGGTGAAATGGTTCAGGCAAATTATCATCTGGTCCATGAGTGTACACACACACATATACACACCACACATATACATATACACACATACACACATATACATATACACACCA
>NW_022196905.1:131111824-131140962 GCF_008632895.1 Mastomys coucha
CATATACACACATACACACATATACATATACACACCACACATATACATATACACACATATACACACCACACATATACATATACACACATATACACACCACACATATACATACACACATATACACACCACACATATACATATACACACATGCACATATACTACACACACATGCACATATATATACACACACACATATACACACCACACATATACATATACACACACATATACACCCCACACATATACATACACACATATACACACCATACATATACATATACACATGCACATACACTACACACACATGCACATATATATACACACACACATATACACACCACACATATACATATACACATATACACACCACACATATACATATATACACATATACACACCACACATATACATACTCACATATACACACCATACATATACATATACACACATGCACATACACTACACACACATATACACACCACACGTATACATATACAACACATACATACACATGCACACACACTACCCACACCACACATATACATATACACACACATGCACATACACTACACACATACACAGAGATATATACACACACCACACACATATACACACACGCCACACTCACACTACACACACATGCACAGACATACCACACACATACATATACACACACACATATATACACCCACCCCCACACACATACAAAACACACACACCCAAACATACAAACACCACACACATACACACACACATACACCCACACCCACACATACACACACACTACACCCCCCCACACACACACACGTAATAAAAAGTAACTAAATGAGGCTGGTGAGCTGGCTCAGGGGGTAAAGGCACCTGTTCACCGAGCCTGACCACCTGAATTTAACCTCCAGGACCCAGGTGATAGAAAGAGAGAACTGACTCCCACAAATTGTCCCCTGATGTCCACATATGATCTATGACACACATGCAGCCATCCCACCCCAGACATAAAATGGATTAAAGTGGAAACTTCTAGTTTCTTTGAAAAATTACATCAAATGATGATTTGCTGGGGCACCCGTGTGAAAGGATGTCTTGCTAAAGCAGACACAGGTGAAAGGATGTCTTGATATAGCAAGCACATGAAAAGACCCATGAGGAAGCAGTGTAAATACGACCCTATGGACAGTTGGAGAAGAGCCCTGAGCTTATTCGGTTTGCTCTGACTCACTATTCTTCACTAATGATGCACATGTATTGCTTCACCTTACATAGTAGCATTGTTGATCTCCAGCAGTGGTGACGCTGGATAGAAACTCACCAAGAACTGCTGGTGATATTCCTGAGGCAGCTCATCACTTCCCTGGCTTTGCCTCAGGCTGGTTGGCGAGCCTGGCAGTTTCATCAGGATTGAACTACAGCTGCTGGTTTGTGCCTGCAGAAAAGACTAGACTGTAGCCACCAGTTCGTGTGAGGTGTCTGCCTGCCTAGAGGACTGGTCTGCAGCTGCTGAGTCATATTTGGTGTTTGCTAATGCTGAGAGGAAAAAATCAAGCTCGCCCCCAGTGAACTATTGCTAAACAGGTCCGCTTTCCCCAGATCCTAATAACTTTTCTCTTCCACTCCCTCTGCAGGGTGATGAGCTAGAGGGGAGCTTGAACGTTTATTAAAAGTAGGTTGCAAAAAAATTTATGCCTACAATGGATTTCTTTAAAAAAAATGTAGTAACCAGTGAAGTAACCTGATATTGAAAGAGTATGAGGAATGCATTGAGAAGTCCTTCCTTCTTTGGGATTCTGGGAACTCCCCACCCTGACTTCTCCCTCCTACACCCCAAACACTCTTATCTGAGAAGCATCCTTTGGAAGAGTCTCCTCCTCCTGGAAGCAACGGGGGAAACATGAGCCTAATATCTTCGATTAGTCAGACGAGCTCCAGTTCCAGGCCACTCGTGCTTTGCCCCACGGGACACTGGAGTATTAATGGTTCAGTAACCACGGATCTGCTGGTTTATAGTTTTTCCAGGAACCGAGCACAGCTGGTTCAGGTTATCTAAAAATGTAAATGTTTTTCTTTTCTCACCATATGGGTCACAAGGATCAAACTCACACTGTTGGGCTTGGCTGCAAGCAAGCACCTTTGACCACTGAGCCGTTTTGCTGATCCCTGAAGGTACAAGTAGGGACCATTAGCTAATTTCTTCGTTTTCTGAATGAAGGGGACGTGGGATTTCTAGACACGCTGGTCTGTGTGTTAGTATGCAAAGGAGTAGGTGAGGGAGGACGGGTTCCCTAAGAATGTCGCTCCTGGCTCTTTATCAGTGTGCTGTCCAGGCTAGATCCTCTGACCCCAGGCAAGGACCCAACCCTACAGTTTTGTCTTTTTGATCCATCTCCCTCCGTTTCATCCCTTTTTGGAGACCCAGGGACCCAAACAGCTGTATCTACGGCCTTCTCCAGACTCATCCACCTTTCTGTGGGGATCCAGGTAGTGGGATCCTTTTGACCCGTCCATCCCTGCTACTTTGGGGGACTCACACTTTCACTCCACCTCCATCCATTAAGCCAGACCTCCTGTGGTAGTGGTCCAGTTGAAATAGATTGTGGGAGTGATAATTTTTCGAAAGACCAGCCAGCCTTCTGGACTCCCAGTGCGCCTTCATTAGTGGTCCCCTTTAGGACATCCTTTTAGCCCCATTCACCAGTGGAGGCTCCTGCGGGCCTAGCAGAGCTATGGTCAACATGGCTGCTCACCATTTTCCTGTGGCACAAACTAAGACACGGTCCTCCTGCTGCTGTTGCTCTCTGTGCGCGACCACCACTATCTAGGATGGCTGGTGTGATCAACAGCTACAATTCAGGGCCAAGGGCCTGGAACTGCAAGCGGACAGCGCATGCTATGCCTGCGCCCCTCCCCCTATTCTGCCAGGTGAAGGCCAGCATTGCCTTCAGCAGCTCGCGCCTATGCGCAAGCGAGAGCCAGCAGCAGTGGCACCAGTAGCGACTAGCCATGTGCCTAGCCTGTTCCAACTCTTCTTGACATCCTAGCTGCTCTCACAACTGGCAGACTTCTCAGACCAGTCGGGGAGGATTGAGTTGGTCACGGGTTGCACTGCACACATCGGACCTGCTGGAGAGAGGGGCATCTAAGTTCTCTCCTCCAGAAAGGATCGAGAAGTTCTTCAGAACCCCTCCCCACCTGCAGATCCTGAGTCAGTCCCGCCTCTGCTATTCCCAGGCTCGGCCCCCTCAGAAAAAGGATGATTCTTTTAAAACAAACAAACCTCATTTTTTTTTTTTACATTTAATTTGTGCATGTGTGAGAGCATACCTATGGCACTGTACACGTATGACGTTTAGATTGTACATGTTCCTCTATGTTGGTCTTGGGGTTCAGTCCCAGGTTGTCAGCTAGTTGACAAGGGCCTTTGTCCACTACCCATCTTGCAGGCCCTAACCTCTAATTCTAAACTAATAATACATCTTTTGAAGATTTGGTTCATTTCATGTGTACGCATGTATACCATATTTGTGCCTGGTGCCAGAAGAGGTTAGAAGAAGGCATTAGGATCCTCTGAAATTAGAGTTACAGATGGATGGATGGATGGCTGTGAGCCACTATGTAAATGCTGGGAACTGAACTTGGGTCCTCTGCAAGAACAAGTGCTTTTAACTACTGAGCTATCTCTCCTCTCCCCTCCTCTTTTAAAGGTTTATTTATTTATTTTTTAAACATTTTTTAAAGATTTATTTTATTTATTTTTTATGTGTATGAGTACACTGTAGCTGTACAGATGGCTGTGAACTATCATGCGTTTGGCTGCTGGGAATTGAACTCATGACTTCCGGCCTTGCTCGTTCCGCCCCCCTCCCTCCTGCGTAATTCACTGTAGCTGTCTTCAGACGCACCAGAAGAGGGCTTCAGATCTCATTACGGGTGGTTGTGAGCCATCTCGCCAGCCCCTAAAGATTTATTTTTAATTCTTTTAAAATTGTATCTTTATTTTATGTGTATGGGCATTTTGTCTGCGTGTGTATCTGTGTGCCACGAGCATGCAGTTCCTGGGGAGACCAGAAGGATTCTTTGGAACTGGGATTACAGATGGTCCTGAATCTCCTCCACGTGGGCGTCGGGGGCCAACTCTTAACCACTGAGCTATCTCTCCAGCCCTTAGGTTCTTTTGTTTTATTTTCCAAGTCAGGGTTTCTCTGTGTAGCCCCGGCTGTCCTGGAACTAGGTCTAAAGACCAGGCTGGCCTTGAACTCAGAGATTCGCCTGCCTCTGCCTCCCAAGTGCTGAGATCAAAGGTGAGCGCCAGTACTGTCTGGCCTTTTCTTCATAGACAGCATCTCATGTATCCCAAGCTGGTCTGAACTTAGTATGAAGCTGAGGATGGCTTCGAACTCCTGATCCTCTTCTACTTCTAAGTCCGGGCTTACGGGCATGCCTGGTGAGTTTATGCCTGGGGGATGGAAGCCAGAGCTTCATGCATTCAAGGCAAAAAGCTCTCTACCAACTAAGCTACACCCCAGCCTCAGCCTGGACTCTCTCTGCTTAAATGTGAAAAGTAACTGCTGTGTTTTTAGAGTATGATCTCCTTTGCTGGATCTCCACACCGACTAGAGGGAGAGAACAAACTCAGGAAGAACCAAGTGGTTTCTAAGTCACTCTCAGTTGCCAGGAGCCTCATTAGAGTCTATAACCTAAGAGAGCCCTGAGCATGCGCAGAACCCCTCTCTGGGTGATGCTGTCGGCTTGAACTTATTGTTGGACCAGGGAACAGTTGCTAGGGAAATGTTACCTCCAGTACAGAATTTGCTGGAGATGGAATCCAAGGTGTGGGCAGTGGAGGGCTCCAGAAGGTTTCAATGCACGCAAAAGGGGGCAGCCATTGCTGTCTAATTCTTCCCGGTTCAGTCACTGAAGCTATTCTGCTCTGCCTCAGCCTGGCCATGCCATCTTTCTGGGCATTTCCACTATGGCCACATAACAATAAAGGATCTTTGATCCTTCCTCCTTATGTGTATGTTTCACTTCTTGTCCATGGGGAAGGACACCTCCCTCCCCGCCCCGCCCCCGGCCACCATTCTCCAGCAGCCTGTGTTCAAGAGGATCTCTAAGCCCGGTAGCAATTGGGCTAATGACATCCTGGGGCAGGGGGCAGTGTGTGTGTGTTGGGGGGGCTGCTGTCCGTTGCTCTTCTCCACCTCCTCCAAACAGAAGAAAGAACCTAGCTTGTGTCTGGGCTAGCCCGGGGCCTCTGTTTCTCCTAGACTTAGGAATGAATCGCTACCTAAATTCTGTGGATTCGGCTCCTAAGTTCACTCTGTCATCCAAGATCAGTCTCTCTTAACCTCAGGATCTAGGAGTCTAACTCTCACCTCTTCGGACTGTGCTTTTCAGGCGCTCTGACTTTTCCCATTTCTGGGTGGGCAGAGTGTGACAGAGAAGGGGAGGAGGTGGAGAGAACCTGGGTGCCGCTCCCCCACCTCATCTCCCCCCCCCCCCCCCCCCCCCCCCCGCCCCGCTCCTGAGCGGCGGAGACTGCGATCCTCAATCCTACCACACGGGGGCGCCAGAACAAGTGCGGACGCGGGCGAGGCAGCGCAAGGTGGTTCTCGTCCGTGTGAGTGCGCCCATGGGTGTCTTTGTGTGTCTATGTTTCTGTTCATATGTGTGCGAGCCAAGGGGTGTCTGGGTGGAATGTATTCAGGGCAACAACCTGACGTATCCCCCTGAAGCAGGTACTCCAAGTGTCTTTTCTTTCTATGAGGATGCTTAATGTTACTGGGTTCGTGTGGATGGGGAGGTAGGCTACTTGTGTGTATTGTCGCGTGTGCACAATGCAGGCTGTGGGTCCCCGAAACTGCGTGTTGATCTTTGAAGTCACGTTCTGTATTTTTTTTTCAGTCCTCTCTCCCACCACCCTGAAAAAAAAAAAAAAGGAATTGGGGCCGTCAGCACAAATTGCTGTCACTCCCGGGCACAGCACTAAGTCTGGGTGACTGTGCTAAGTGAAGTGTGACATTGTGGTTGTTAAGTAGGTGTGTCTCAGAGTCGGAGTGTAACTCGGTAAGAGCGGGTCGTGTGGTGTGACAGGTGGGTTTTGGAAGGGGGTTGGAACAAGATTATGGAAGCATACAATTTCTCTTGTTAGTTGTGAATATCACTGTCATGGTGTGTGTGAGCGTAAATGTGTGTGTATGTGTGTGTTTGTGTGTGTGCACACACGAGTGTATGTGGCATGCTTCTCTTTCTAGGTCTCTCAATTAGCTGTCTCTCTGTCTCTCCCATCTCTGTCTCTTTTTCTCTTTGCTTGGTGACTCATCTCTGCGGCAACGGCCTCCCCCGGCTTGCTGGGTCTCCCCTCCCCCACTCAGGAGTGCGTGTGTGAGGGGGGTCTAATGGAATGGGCCCTTGGGACTAAAAATCAGAGTGAGAATCCCCCTTACCCACCATGTGTCATTCAGAACCCTCTGCTGGTCCCTTTCCTGACTCTCTCTCCAAGTTCCTTTCCAGACTTCTCCATCTTTGGGTTGGCTTGGGGGTAACCAGAATGGATTCTAAGTCTGACAGTTTCTGAGGGTCTTTAACACCTTTTTGGTTTTGTTTTTAGTTCACAGTAGGGACCCCTGTCTCCTTATACATGCCCCCTCTCATGGCCAATTTCTACCCCTTCCCATGGCTGACGAAATAAATGGCTGCAGAGGTGAGTCACCGGTTGGGGGAGGGGGAGCAGAGAAAGGGGGGGTTGGGTGAGCTGCCGGGGTTGGGGTGGTGTGATGAAGCCCCTGCTCGCTGTCTCTGTCTCTGTCTCTCTCTCTGTCTCTCTCTCTCTCTCTCTGCCCTCCTAAAGCCCTTCCTGTAACCCTCATCCCTGGTTTTGCAATCATTGTTCCGCTGAACCTCATCTTCTCCTACCCCTGGAATTCATGAAGGATTCAGATGACAGGACCATGGTAGAGAGGGCCATATACACAAGTCAGAGCAAAACCTCCGGCATCCCCTCCAGGGCCTCACCTTAGTTCTGCCTTTTATAGTAGTTTCTCCCCATATCATCTTTTTTCTTGCCATCTTCTTCCTCTCCCCAACCTTAGGAACTGGCTCCTTGTCTTGATCTTTTCCTGTGTAGAAGCAAGAGAGTCTTAAGAGGTGATTAATGGGGCTAAGGTTGGGTGGGCAACATGTAGCTCAGTTGGTAGAGCGCTTGCCTAGCATACACGAAGCCCTGAGTTCAATCCCCAACACTGCATAAACTGGGCACTGTGGAGCACATCAGTAATCCTAGCACTTAGGAGGGAGAGACAGTCTGGTCAGATATTCAAGGTCATCTTCCGGGTTAATAGAGTGAGCTGGAGGCCAGTCTGGGCTACTTCTCAAAAGCATCAAAACAAAATAATGACAAAGGGAGAAGCTATGAAGGGCATGGGTTATCCCCTCCCCGGGAGTGGAACTGTGATGTGGGAATGAGCTGAACTAGGGACCAAGGAGAGAGAGACAGAGAGCCCCAAGAGCAAGAAGGCAGGAGGGGTCCAGAGCTATGGAATGAAGTCACTACACTGGTTGCCTTCTACCGCCCACCTCCACCCCATGATGACCAAGAGTCTTGAGATACAAGTTTTTGAGCAGTTTCTTGGCTTTCCAAAAAAGTAAGGATGGGGAGTTGGGACTGGTGATAGAGAAATAGGGAATGTCTGCAAGAGCCAGGGATAAGCTTGTGGGAGCTGCAGAGAAGTGGCTTCAATTATGAGATGTATTGCCCCGAGATTCATAGAGAATAAGAGAGAGGGACAAGAAATATTAAAATACAGAGAAGTTCATGTAAGCATAGACACACTCCAACAGGCAGCACAGGAGCCCGGGAAGGCACAAAGACACACATGCAGGTGTACACACACACACACACACACACACACACGTGCACGCGCAAAGTTAGACACCAGATCTGGGTGCATACGAAAACCCCACACAGCACAGGCATGCCTACAATTCCAAGAGATTAGAATTTCACTGATGTGCCAACACAAGTGGCAAAAGGAAGCTCCCTCCATTTAAACTGGAACAATATCCATCCAGTCGCAACCTGATTTGCTTGCTTCTCCCTGTTTTTTCTCCTTTTCTTCTCTGCTTTGGGTCTTTTTAATCTCTGTCCAGAGAGGCACACCCTCATACGTGCAACACGAGGGTGCTTGCATATGCATGCAAGCACACAGGTATAGGGTTCTTTTAGGTGTCTGTCTCTTCTCCCGGAACTCAAACTTAGATTCTCACTCCCATCAGGCAGTCCCTTTGTCGAGCTCTCTCCCCCTCCCTTCTCTCTCCAAAGGTCTCCCCTCCCCCTCTCTGAACCACCAGCTTTCTGATTCAGCTTCCATAAGAAGGATAACGTGACCCACCCCCCACCCCCCCAGCCCACTGCTCCAGGGAACCAGGCTGAGAAGATGAAGGAAGATGGAGAGGGAAAAAGGAAGGAGGGGGTTCTAGTCACAGGCTCTGGATAGTTGTGTGCGCGTGTGTGTGTGGGGGGGTGTCAGATACTGCTGTGTTTTGTTGTTGTTGTTGCTGGTGGTGGTGGTGGTGTGTGTCTTTAGGTCCCCGTCCCTCCTGTCTTTGGAATATCTACTGTCACCTTGGTTCTCAAGTTTGTTTATTTTATTTTTTTTCTTTCTCTCTCCTTTAGCCTGCTCCTTCAACCTGCTTCAGGTTCTTTTTCTTCCCTCCCCCTGCCCCCATCCCTCTTCTCTTTCCTCTCTCCACCTTTTCTCCGCAGAGCTGATGGGGTTTCTTCTGGGAAAGTCAAGCCACTGATGGAAGGGAGAAGCCACTGCTGGTTATAGAGAGAAAGCACGTGAGTGTGTGTGTGTGTGTGTGTGCCCGCGAGCGCGCGCGCGCGCGCCCCCGCAGATGCACGAGCTAGGGGCTTAAAATGAGGGTCAGTAACAGGATGGTAGGAGGGAGCTGTCTCTGAAGAAGGCTCTGAGACCCTCCAGATGTCCTCCCCATTCTGGTTTCCAAAGTGTTAGGGTGCGGGGGGGGGCTTTCTGTGTGCCTATAAGCACCCCTGTGTCCGCAGTCCTTGTGTGTCTGGTGTGTGTCATTGTCCCCCCCCTTCCCTGCCCACGCCCCCGCATTGCTCTCCGCCTGCACCGCAGCCCCCTCCAGCCTTCCTCCCTCCCCTTCATTCCTGCAGTAGCAGCTCCCGGGGCCACCTTTCCCTCTCCTCTACCCCCTCCCCATTTCCGTCCTCCTATCCCACCCCCGCCCACGTCTGGTCTCCCTTCACCGGACCCGGCTGGCTGATAGATTTTCTGCGCAATCTCTGCGTCATCGCCCCCCACTCCCGGAACCTCTAGCTGTCCAAGCCCCCAGCCCCAACCCCTCTGGGCAGGAGATACGGTCGAAGGGTCTGATGGCTGAGAGGGTCCATCTCTGACGTTGCAGTGCACACCCCCTCCGGTCGCGTTCAGACCTCCCCTTTAAGCGGTAGAGAGAAATGGAGTTGAGTCACCCTCTCCACCTGCTCAACCCCCTCCCCACCTGGTCTGCTCTCGCCCTCCAAATGTCCTTGGGTGGGGGCTGTTGGGGAGAGGGAAATAAGCTGAAGGTTGTGGGAGAGTTGGATTAAAAGGGGGCACAACAGTGACCCCCTAACAACCACAGCCGAGTCCGCTGGCCGGAAGGACAGACACACCTTTTTTCCCCACCCCCTTCAGACACGAACTGGTTTGAACGGACACGATCCAGAGGCACACACGTCGTCAATCTTTCCCCTTTCTCTTCCGGCTAGGACCCTTTCCAAGGTGATTACCCAAACCGCAAGATCCACCCATCTGCGCTGACCCTGGGCGGGCATCCCGCACCGCAGATCCACCCCTTCCTCTCAGGTTCAAGTCGTCCTTGGGCGTGCTCCCTATAGACCATACTGTGGCGGAGTAGGGAGTCAGGCCCCCTCCCCGGCTTTCAGACCCTTACAGTCCCCCTATCCAGTACTGATCTTTTACTGGCGCCCAATTAGATGCTGGTGGTGCCCTCTTCCTGCTCAGCAACGCGGGCTCCGCGCCGCCAGTGCTTTGTAACCCACCCTCCCGCCTTCTGGCTCCTCTGTACCCACCCTTCCATTCATTTTTACATTCATTCATTCATCCTTTTCTCCTCGTCTCTCCTTCATTCATTCATAGCCCCCTGCCCCGCCCGCCTCTACATTTCATTCATTCATTCATTCATTCATTTCCCGGAGCTCGACTAGCGCACGCCCCTCTAGCCGAGGGCCCTACTGCGCAGGTGCAGGCCGGGAGCGACGCTTATCCTCCAATCATTGGACTTCCACCGTCCACCAGGCACCCGCCCGCTTCCCCATGAATGAACATTGACGTCAATGGGGCGGGGCTAGCCCACGTGACCCCGCGCGCTCCCCTTTATAAGACAGCGGCGGCGCGGGCGCTGTCCAGCGTGCTGAAGCCGGAGCGAGAGCGCTGTTGCTGACCCAGCTGAGCCCAGCTCTTAGGACTCCAGCCCTCGACCATCGCTCATACTCCAGCCACGGAACGGAGCCAAGGCGGACCGGTCCCGATTTTCCCCCTGCCCCGACCCTCCTCTCCACCTCCCGCCGTCGTGACACCGGCTGGTAAATACTCTGCTGTCCATCCCTCCAACCCTCTTCACTCGTGGGCGTGAAGGGAGGATTTTCTTTCCTTATGGGGTATTGAGAGCATAGCGGTGTGCCCCTGGGAAGGGTCTTTGGTAAACGGGAAGTCTCTGCTTTTCTGTCGCTGATGAAGTCACCCACGCACCATCCGGGGAGTCCTGTGGGGAGGGAACGGATCCCCCCTCCCGCTTATCATTGCTGCTTAGTACGCGGGCGCTGGCTGAGAGATGACTTAGGGAAGGGGGCGATAGGAGGTACTGGGTGCCCAGAACGAGGATTGCGGGCGTTCTCTGCCCACTTGCACGACCCCAGAGATCGCCACATCTTTCTTGTTCTCTGCTAAACGTTTCTCTTCGGGTAAGGTTAGAGAAATGAGGGAAACCCCGGATTTCCTGCTTAAAGGTGGGGGGAGGGAATGCAGAAATAGAAAGCGGGGAATTCTTATAGAAATCCTCTATTTCTTTGATTTCTTCTATTTTTCAGTCCCTGGCAGCCCGTTGGTCATGAAAACCTTCACGTTGCCGGCATCCATCCTCTTCTGCTTCCTTCTACTGATCCAGGGGTTGGGAGCAGCGCCCCCCGGGCGCTCCGATGCTTATCCTCCTCCCCTCGGTTCTGAGCAGAATGGGCAGGTAGCTGAGGACGCAGTATCCCGGCCAAAGGATGACAGCGTCCCAGAGGTCCGAGCGGCTCGGAATTCCGAGCCTCAGGACCAGGGAGAGCTCTTCCAGGGCGTGGATCCCCGGGCGCTGGCCTCGGTACTGTTGCAGGCACTGGACCGTCCGGCCTCGCCCGCGGCGGTCCCCGGAGGTTCCCAGCAGGGAACACCCGAAGAAGCAGCAGAAGCTCTGCTGACCGAGTCCGTGCGCAGTCAGACCCATAGCCTCCCGGCGCCAGAAATCCAAGCGCCCGCTGTGGCCCCCCCTCGCCCTCAGACTCTGGACAACGATCCCGAGGAGGACGACCGCTCAGAAGAACTGGAGGCGCTAGCATCCTTGCTCCAAGAACTTCGAGATTTCAGTCCGAGCAATGCTAAGCGCCAGCAAGAGACAGCGGCAGCAGAGACTGAAACCCGCACGCACACGCTGACCCGAGTCAATCTGGAGAGCCCCGGGCCAGAGCGCGTATGGCGCGCTTCCTGGGGAGAGTTCCAGGCGCGCGTTCCGGAGCGCGCTCCTCTGCCGCCCCAGATCCCCTCTCAATTCCAGGCTCGAATGTCCGAAAGCGCTCCCCTTTCCGAAACCCATCAGTTCGGGGAAGGAGTGTCCTCCCCTAAAACACATCTAGGTGAGACTTTGACACCCTTATCCAAGGCGTACCAAAGTCTAGGTGGCCCCTTCCCTAAGGTGCGCCGGCTCGAGGGTTCATTCCTGGGCGGCTCAGAGGCAGGAGAGCGCCTGCTTCAACAAGGGTTAGCTCAGGTGGAGGCAGGGAGGAGACAGGCGGAGGCCACCCGGCAGGCCGCGGCGCAAGAAGAGCGGCTGGCCGACCTCGCCTCCGACCTGCTGCTCCAGTATCTGCTGCAGGGCGGAGCCCGGCAGCGCGATCTCGGGGGTCGCGGGCTGCAGGAGACGCAGCAAGAGCGCGAGAACGAGAGGGAGGAGGAGGCGGAGCAGGAGAGACGCGGTGGTGGGGAGGACGATGTGGGGGAAGAGGATGAGGAGGCGGCGGAGGCGGAGGCGGAGGCAGAGGAGGCGGAGAGGGCGCGGCAGAACGCGCTCCTGTTCGCCGAGGAGGAGGACGGGGAAGCCGGAGCCGAGGACAAGCGCTCCCAGGAGGAGGCGCCAGGCCATCGGCGGAAGGATGCTGAGGGGGCAGAGGAGGGCGGGGAGGAGGATGACGACGACGAGGAGATGGATCCGCAGACGATCGATAGTCTCATTGAACTGTCCACCAAACTCCACCTGCCAGCAGACGATGTGGTCAGCATCATCGAAGAGGTGGAGGAGAAACGGAAGCGGAAGAAGAACGCCCCTCCCGAGCCGGTGCCGCCCCCCAGGGCTGCCCCAGCCCCGACCCATGTCCGCTCCCCGCAGCCCCCACCTCCCGCCACGGCCCGGGATGAGTTGCCGGACTGGAACGAAGTGCTCCCACCCTGGGATCGGGAGGAGGATGAGGTGTTTCCCCCGGGGCCCTATCACCCCTTCCCAAACTACATTCGGCCGCGGACACTGCAGCCGCCCGCATCCTCCCGCCGCCGTCACTTCCATCACGCGTTGCCACCTGCGCGCCACCATCCCGATCTGGAGGCCCAGGCCAGGCGCGCGCAGGAGGAAGCGGACGCGGAGGAGCGCCGGCTGCAGGAGCAGGAGGAGCTGGAGAATTACATTGAGCACGTGCTGCTGCACCGCCCGTGACCCGCCCCGGCCCCGCCTCCGCGCGCCCGCTCCCAGCTGCGCGCGCCACCACGCCCCCCCTCCGTGTCGCTCCTCCTCCCTCTCGGTGTTTGCATGCGCCTTGGCTCCGTCCCTCGGCTGCCGCCCGGCCCCGCCCCACAAGGCCCCGCCTCGGGTTCTGTCAACACTGGACCTGTCAGACTCCCCGGGGTCTGCAGTCTAGAACACCCAAAACTCGCGGGAGATCCCGGGGCCAGCCCAGGCGGGTGTGTGGTTTGTGCGAGTCCCCTTACACCCCCACTTCCTCCAGGGGCCTCGTCCCCATCTAGTTTCTCTAGCGACTTCCCCGTCCCAAACGGGGAAAAGCTGTTCTATTTAATCGTGTGAAGTATCTGTCTCCCAGCCTTGGGGCCCCCGGAGCCTCCCCTCTCCAAACCGCTGTGAACTCACCCACTTCTCCTTCTCTGTTGTAAATACCCCTCACGGAGGAAATAGTTTTGCTAAGAAATAAAAGTGACTATTTTATTAGGACTTTGTTTTCCGTTATTCACCCGTCCCCTTGGGCCTGCCTGGTGCTCTCCAAGGGGCGGTGAGGGAAGCGCCAGTCAGCACAGGCTCCTTACTCTCTGACTAAAGCCAGACTGGGTGGGAGAAAGGCATGAAGGTGAGCCTGGAAAGGGAATATTCTAGTAATGCCTAGTAAGGGACACAACTTTGGGGCCAGTGAAACGATCCGGTCGGTAAAGACACACGTTGCCGAGCAAAGCATGAATGTAATCCCAGGGTTCCTTCTACATGACAGGAGAGGACTGACTACCACATGTTCTCTGGCTTCCACACGCCCACCTTGGTATGCTCACCCACCCACAAAACAAACTAAATGTAATAAAAACCAAAACAAAATAGAACCCCTACTTTTCCCACTTCCACCTTGTGGCCAGAGGTTGTGTCCTTGTTCCCAGTGTTTGACCCGGGAAAGAATGGATTCCAACAAGAGCCAGCTCTTGGGAGTGGGGACATGGCTCAATCCGTAAGAGTGCCTGCCTCATATGCACTGGTCCCTAGGTCTGGTCCCATAAAGTGAGTTCAGGGTCAGGAAAAACAAAAAGACAAAAACAAGAAAAGAGCCAACTGGCTGGGAGAAGCAAGCTTTGAGAACCCCAAAGAAAACTGGCACCATACAAATTCTGCTATGGGCATCTGGGAGGTTCCCCACCCCCAGTCATCCATCCTTCCCTTCAAAGTTCTCTGAATTCTCAGAAATTTGGGGAGAAGGGGCTAGCTCCTACACCCTGCTTTCAGCCATTCCTATGCCGTCAGGACTTGTCCTTCCTGGGGTTTGTGTAGTTACAAGCAGTGCGTAAAATCCTTTGGGGCAGGGCCACTGGACAGAGCCAAAGGCTCTCATTTAAACTTCCAACTCCAGAGAAGCAGCAGACACTTTCCTCCTTCCAGAATCACCTTTCTTTCCACAGTACATGAGGCACACTTGTTAACTGATCTGTTGGGACTGGGGCTCAGTGACAGAGAACGCAAGAGGCCCTGGGTTCTGATCCCTAGTATGACAAAATACAAAACCAACTGCCATGTCTGGGCATGTGGCTCGGTTGGGCTGGTGCTTGCCTGGCATGGATGAAGACATCATCAATCGGGGCGTGGTGCCGCACACCTGTAATTTCAGCATCCCTGGAGGCCGAGGCAGGAAGATCAGAAAAGTCAAGTTTATCCTCCCATCTATAGAGTCACATGAGAGACCCTGCACCTGTTGGACTGGAATGAGGTTGGTACACGCTTGTCAGCTTAGCATCCCGAAGGTGGACAACAGGAACATCCCTGAGTTCCCAGGTCACTCAGAGCTATGCAAGCAAAACCCTGAGGGCTTATAGCTCAGTTGGTAGTCCCAGCCTCGGCCTTGAGTGCACAAGCCATTGGCTTGATTATCCTAGCATATAAAACAAAACAGTAACAACACCCCCCCCCCCAGAACAAAACAGCAAAACGTGTTGTCTATCTGACATTCAGCTAGGCATCTTCTATTGTTAGTTTTTCTTCCCAAGTACAAAGATCCAGCTCCCATGGAGACATTATAGGAAGCTGCCCTTGACCTCAGGGTGAACACCAGTCTTCAACAAAGCCAGAGGCAAGCCAAGTCCAGAAACACTTTTTCCTTTTATTTCAGGAGAAAGGAAATAAAGGCAGCCACTTGGCCCACACCACCCGCTAGGTTCCTGCCACACCCACAACGTAGAGTGGAGGAAGGGCCACAGGGCCAGTGTCCCAGAAAGCGGGCCCTTCCCCCAACCTTCCCTTTTCTCCAAGTAGCAAGGTTAGAAAAACATTAACTCTGGGGCTCTTTCCCTGGCTCTGGCTGAACACGGGAGCCCAGGAGGAAGTGGGGGCTGGAGAGGAGAGAGCCCCTCCCAGGCAGAGAAGCTGCCCCGGCTGATTATGGGGAGGGATGGAGGTAGGTTTTGGGGCAGAGGGGAGAAAAGAGCCCTGGAAACCTTTTCCCTTTAACCTGACGTATTTATATATTTACAGCCATACAGGACACGGGGAGGACGAGGGATGGCTGGGGTTAACATTGCTTCTTCAAAGGAAGGAAAATGGAAGCCACTGAGCACCCCTATTCAGGTCACATTTTCCTCCCTTCTAGCTCCTAAAGCCTTCACTGGGAAAGGGAGAGGTGGAGGAAAGGAAGATTCGGAGGGAGGGAATGTTTGTATGAAGGGCTGGAGCCACAGCTCCTTCTAAAGTAGGTAAGGTGGCCGAGGAAAAGCAGCCGAGTCCCTCCAAGAGAAGGGGTCTGGGGAAGAGGTGAGAGAAACAGCCCCCAAGTACTGTCTCTTGTCTTGGCTTTCCTGGGTCCACAGGGCCCCCCGCTGGCTGACGGGGCTATGCCAGGCCCATCTCCTCCAGGACACTGCGAGGCGACTCATCCTCCTGAGACACACAGGGGTGACGCAGACACCAGGGAGGGTAGACAGGTGGGCGAGATGAAGGAATCAGAGTTGGGGGAAGCACAGACACACACGGGGGTGGGGGAAGAGAAGCTGGTATGAGCCCAAGGCTGGAGCGCTGTAAGCATCCCCCCCTGGGGGGGGGTGCTCACAGGCCTCATGATACCTTTCCCAGCACCCACAGTGGCAAGGAGGATAGAAGAGGCCAAGTTATCACCCAGAATCTAAAGCTAGGAACTGGGAGAGCAGGTGAGCAGCTTCAAACCCCATGGGTCAGAGGCATGAAGCTGGGGCAGGGGGAGCCCTAATCTTCAGGGGTAGGTAGTGTGGACACTCGGCCCGTGCCTCTCAGAGTGGGGAAGGCAGACTTCAGACTGATGAGTCACTAGTGCCTAGTAACCAGGGGCCACACACACACACACACACACACACACACACACACACACTCGCATCTGCCTGTGTGCATGCGTGTGACAGGGATGAAGGGAAGCTGGACCAGTGGGGTGACCTCCAGTTTTGTTCTGCCATTTCTCCCCTATAGGCTGGCCTCCCTCTTGGACCCCATCTCTCCCCCTCCTCAGAGCCGGCTCCAGCTGGCTTGCTTGTCACTGCAGAGTCCTGGTGACTCATCTCCCTGCACCAAGGCCCAGCAGTAGCACAGCAGAGGGGACAAGCTGGGATGGGAAGAGGGTAGGGATGCCAGACAGCAGGGAGAACTGACAGATGCCCTCTGGGCCAGCCCTACGGCCCCACATGTTAGTTCCCGAGCAAAAGGGGTGTGTGTATGTGTGTATACATGTTGTTAAATGGGAGGATTAGGCGGGGCTGGACAGACTGCTCAGTCATTAGATGACACCACGCATCTGTCATGTAAGCATGGAGACCTGAGTTCAAATGTCCAGCAACCCCAGAGAAGCCTGGAGTGGAGGTTTGGGTCTTTAATTCACGTGCTTGTGGGGAGGGAGTTGAGACAGGGAGATCCCTGAAGCTCAATGGCCAACCAGCCTGGATAAACGGATGAGCTCCAGGTTGAAAAAATAGGGTAGAGAATGACTGAGGGAGATACCCAATTTCAGCCATTGGTCTCTACCCACATGTACATACACAGACCCCTCATGTTAGAGAGACAGTGACAGAGAGACGGAGGGAGAAATATATACAGACAGACACATAGATAGACAGATACACAGACAGACACACAGATGACAGACACATAGATAGATAGACAGACACATAGATAGATGACAGACAGGCTTTTATCTATTATGAATCAGTCTCCAACAATCTAAACAACCCTTACCATCATGAAAATCATTAAGTCAAAGGAGACTAGGCCAGAATAAGAGCTTAGAACGAAAGAGGGGACAACCGTAGTGGGCAATTGGCCCATCCACCACCTGCTCCACTGGTTCAGGACTCAGGACAAATTAGACAGCAGGGCGTGATGGGGGCCAGACGCCACAGGGAGGGGGTCCCACTCGTCGACGGGCAGGATGTCCGAGGGGCGGGGAATCCCCTCGGCCACAGTAATCCTCCTCCTCCTCCTCACTGTCCCTGGCTCGTACCTCCTGCAGCAGGTCAGCCTGCTCGATGGCCTTGAGCACACTCTTCTTGGAGGTGTCCTGGACGTCCCCACCCATCAGAAACTCATCCAGGATAAAGTAGGCTTTCTCAAAGTTGAAGATGATGTCCAACTCACATACCTGGGAGAAGGGGGAGACGGCAAAGCTGAGCATCCAGGTACACCTCAACCTCCGTCCGCCTGCTTCCGCCCCTAGACAGTGCCTGTACTCCACATTGCCCCTAAATCCCCTATATAGCTGAAGCTGCCCTTGAACCGATCCTCCTGCCTCCACCTCTCAATGCTGGGATTATAAGCATGTGCCTCCACATTTCTATGTGGTGCAGGGCTCCGGGCCTGCGAGGCCAGCACTCTACTATCTGAAGCACCGCCTCAGCCCCACAGTGAGCTCCACAGTGAGGTTCCTCCTGGGCCTCAGTCTTCAGTGCTCTGGCCTTTCCCCACAGGCTAGCCTCGAGGTCCCAGTTCTCCTGCCTCAGCCACCATGCCTGCTCCTGCTTTCATTGCCTCATCTTCTGGATCAGGAGTTAGAACTTTGTGGTGGTTGTTGTTTTCCTCTTAAAATATCCAAAATGGTTCCTGCCAGACCCTGGGCTAGCCTCTAACCTAGGCACTCTGGGGCAGAGGAGAACACCACGGCCTTTGCTTTAGGAGACCCAAGGTGACTTCTGTTAATATGCAATTTGTTGTGCACATCACGGAATGTCTCTGAGTCTTGGTTTCCCCATCCAGAAAGGGAGATGGTAGCATCACCTCCTCAGATGATAAGGAGCAGACCAGAGAACCCCATAAGGCATGTGGGGTAGCAGCAGTTTCATATCTCACTTCTTTAAGATGCTGAAGCAGAAGATGGATTCCTGAGCTATGGAGCGAGTTCAAGGTCAGTTTGGACAACTTAGTGAGATCCTATCTCAAAATAAAAATTAAAAATCAGGCTGAGCAGTGGTGGCACACGCCTTTAATCCCAGCACTTGGGAGGCGGAGGCAGGCGGATTTCTGGGTTCAAGGCCAGCCTGGTCTACAGAGTGAGTTCCAGGACAGCCAGGGCTACTCAGAGAAACCCTGTCTCGGAAAAAAAAAAAAAATCTTAAAACAAATTATATCCTGGGCAGTGGTGCACTCCTTTAATCTCAGAACTTGGGAGGCAGGCAGATCACTGTGAGTTTGAGGCCAGCCTGGTCTACAGAGTGTGTTCCAGGACAGCCAGGGCTAGAGAGAAACCCTTGTCTTAGTGGGGAGATAGTCTATGGCGGAGGGAAGAGCGACAGTGTTCAGTCCTTAGTATCAACAAATTAATTAGTCTTAAGTAGAACCTAATCAGGCTTTGTATATCACTAACGGTGTTATACATTATGAAGGTTTGCCTGTTCTGCGCCTGAGGTCTGCAGCATCTATTAAACCCAGGCCCCACACCAGATAAGTCACTTCTAAATCTTTGGGAAGGTGGGGTTCTGGGTAATCACCTGTTTAAAAACATCTGTTAGATTTCTTCATCTACTTTTTACATGCATGAGTGTTCTGCCTGCAGGTATATGTGTGTACCATGTGCTTGTCTCATGCCTGAGGAGTCGGGTCCCCAGGACTCATGTAAAGAAAGCAAGACATGTTGAAGCTTATTTGTAATCCCAGTGCGGGGGAGGGGAGGCATGCAGATCCCCAGGCTGAATCAAGGAGTTCAAGGCTAGCGCCAGACCTGACTGAGTTGTGCCTCAACTAACAAAACAGAAAGCACTAAAACAAAGATCTCACAAAACAAACAAGCAAAAACCAAACCAAGGTGGGAGTTGGAGAGACAGCACGGGAGTTACAAGGCCATACTGTCCTTGAGGACCTGAGTCCAATTCCATATACCTAGGTGGGAAGGCGCCCAGGCGCCCGTGACTCCAGCCCCAGGCAAGCCTATACCCCCTCCTCTGTGACCTTTGCAGTCACCCGCACTCACATGCACATACCTAGACAGACACAGGCACATATAAATAAAAATGAAAGAAAAGAAACCTCTGACACATGCCTTTGATCCTATCACTCAGAAGGCAGAGGCAGGCAGACCTACTGGGAGCTCGAGCCCAGCCTGGTCTACATAGCAAGTTCTAGGCTACCTGACCTACATAGTGAGATCCTTAATAGTAATGTATCTATTTTTCTTTCATGTGCATTGGTGTTTTGTCTGCATACAGGTCTATGTGAGGGATTGGATCTCCTGGAACTGGAGGTATAGGCAGTTGTCCGCTGCTTTGTGGGTGCTGGGAATTGAACTCGGGTCCTCGTCCTCTGGTGGGAAAGCAGTCAAGAGCTTTTAACTGCTGAGCCATCTCTACAACCCTATAGTGAGACTCTAAAAATAAAAAGAAAGAAAGAAAAAAAGAAAGAGAAGGACGGAAGGAAGGAAACATCACTGAATGGAGGGCTCCTTAAGACCAACCCATGAGTTTGTCCTCTGACATCTCAGTGGACATACGGACGGATACATGCAGTTGGTCTCTGTCTCTACTAAATGCCAGTTTTCCTCTACTCCATCCCATTCCATCTCATGCCAGAGCTCTACTGACTGAGGCATACCCCCAAGCTGATTAAGGGCCATAGCTAATAGGCTTAGAGCTTACAAGAGAAGATTAATTACAGTTCCCGTGCCCTGACACCACCTTTCCACTGAGAGTTACAGGGCAGGAGGATAGAATGGCTTGGCCATGGGAACAAGGGCTCATGCATGCGGAGACTCACGCTGCCGAAGTACTTGTCCAAGAGCTCTACATATCGGTGGATCAGCTCCAGTGTAATCAGCTCATTGTCTTGGCCTTCAATGGCGCAGCAGAAATAGAGACTGGCGTATCTGAGGAGGGAGCCGGTGAGACACAGTTAGGTGCTGGCTTTGAGACCCTGGCACACTAGGCTCAACCTGCCCCCCCGCCCCCTGGGCAGGAGGTCCTCCAACTGTACACTGACACTGTGGCCTCAGAGGTTACAAAGACACACAGATGTCAGAAACACACACGATGTGTTGCTTCTCCTTTCTGCTCTCTGATCCTCTTGGTTGGCCTCAGTATAAATCTGAGCCACTTACAAGCTCAGAACCCAAGGGACCGAAGGGGTGAGTTTGGGAAAGTGGGTGTGGTACTCAGACTCGGCAGATGAGACTGGGAGGGTCATATTTGTGGGCAGGTGAGTCTTCAGGGTGTATGCAAGAGGCCAGGTCAGAAAACAAAGCAGGAAACAGTAATTTCTTCTTTTTTATTTTTGAGACATGGTCTCATTGTGTAATCCTAGTCGGCCTGGGACTTGTTACATTGTAGACAAGGCTAGTTGGACGGCAAAACAAGATCTACCTGTTTCTTCCTCTTGGTTTTTAACTTTCTTTTCTTTCTTTCTTCCTTCCTCCTGCCCTCTCTCTCTCTTTTTTTTAAGATTTATTTATTTATTATATGTAAGTACACTGTAGCTGTCTTCAGATACACCAGAGTGCATCGGATCTCATTATGGATGGTTGTGAGCCACCCTGTGGTTGCTAGGATTTGAACTCATAACCTTCGGAAGAGCAGTCAGTGCTCTTCCCCACTGAGCCATCTCTCCAGCGCTCTTTCTTTTCTCTCTCTCTGTCTCTCTTTTTCATTCTTTTTTTTCTTTCTTTCTTTCTTTCTTTCTTTCTTTCTTTCTTTCTTTCTTTCTTTCTGTGGTTTTTTGTTTGTTTGTTTGTTTTGAGTGACTAAGCCTGGACTAGCCTCAGATTCACCATGTAGCCAAAGGTGACCCCAAGCTTCTGGCTCCTTCTTCCATTTCCCAAGTGCTGCTGGGATTACAGGCATGTGCTTTCACACCTGGTTTACCTTGTGCTGGGGATCGAACCCAGGGCCTTGTGCATAGGAAACAAGCACTCTATGAACAGAGGTCCATCCCCGGCTGGAACAACCATTTTAAAATGAACTAGGGAAGCGAAGGAAGAGGGTGTTCATGACCAACCAGTAGAGCTTCCGCTCCTCACCTTCCTCGATTTTGGGGAGAGTTATTTCTCAGCCGTTTTAACCCACCGTGAACCCCAGGGCAATTCATGCCCATCTAGAAATAAAGGGGCAGAGTGTCACCTCTTATAGACAACTTTGAGGTCCCTCCACTCCAGGAAGCTGCACATTTTGGGCTTTCGAGCCAGAACGACCTGCATGAGCTCCCGGACCATTTTCTTCCTCTCCTTGTCTGAGGTGGCCAGGTACCATTTTTGTAGCCGAAGTTTTCCCTGCCGGCTGAACAGTAGCATGAATCGCATCTGCAAGGGAGGAAGGACCAGAGCTGAGGGTTGGAGAACAGGGTCAGAGCCTCTTTTCCTCTGTAAACACACAGCCCCAGACTATGCACTGTTCGATACCTTCTTCAAAACTCCTGTCCTAGCCGTCAGTGCTGGGTGTCCCCACAAGGAGTGCTTTTCCTGAAGGAAAGTCAAAGGTTTATGCCTGTGATTTGGGTTCAAATACTGGCTCTGCTAGCTTGAGTATACAGCCTCAGGCAAATTAATTTATACCGGGCCAGCAAGATAGCTAAATCAGTTAAGGTGCTTGGTACCAAGCTCAAGACCCGTGACCCACATTACAGGAAAGACCCAACTCCCACAGCTGTCCTCTCTCCCTGATCATGATGGAGCAAGCACCCACCCACACATATAATAAAATCAGTGTAAGAACACTTTATTATACATATGTGTGTGTGTATAGGTCAGAGGACAACTTTGGGGAGCTGGTTCTCTGCTTTTGCTGTGTGAGCTCTAGGGATTAAATTCAGGTACTCAGGCTTTTACACACTGAGCGGTCTGATTGGTTCTGAAAAATATTAAGTAGTCTTCGAAGCTCAGTTTCTTTATCCACAAGATAGAAATGATACTTTCTTATGGAGGTCTTTTAAGATTTGTTATTATTATTAAACATTTATGTTATGTGTATGATATTTTTGTGTACACATGTATGCACGCCACATGCATGCCTGTTGAATACTCCAGAACGGGAGTTACAGATAGTTGTGAGTCACCATGTGGGTGATGGGAATCAGACTCCGGTCTTCCGCCAGAGCAACACATGCTCATGACTACTGAGCCATCTCTCCAGCATATGCTCATAAATACTGAGCCATCTCTCCAGGACATTTTAATTATTTTTAATTCTGTGTAAGAGTGCATGTGTCTGCATAGTGGGTTTGTACACATGAGTGCAGGTACCCATCAGATCTGCTGGATCGGGAGTTACAGAAAACTGTGAGCTGTCTGACATGGGTGCTGGGGACTGAACTTCTGTCTTCTGTAAGAGCGGTAAGTGCTCTTAATGGCTGAGTCAACTCCCCATCCCATTTCCCTTATAGAATTCTTGCTTTTTTTGTTTTGTTTTGTTTTGTTTTTTTGAGACAGGGTTTCTCTGTATAGCCCTGGCTGTCCTGGAACTCACTCTGTAGACCAGGCTGGCCTCGAACTCAGAAATCCACCTGCCTCTACCTCCCAAGTGCTGGGATTAAAGGCATGCGCCACCACTGCCCGGCTTATAGAATTCCTAAATGAGTTAATTTATGAGAGTACCTGACTCACAGCAGGACCTGTAACATGCTAGGTGCTGCTACTTTCCCCTGACCTTCTGTTTCCTAACCTTGTTTTACATGGGGGAAATGCCTAGCCTCATAAGCTGATGTGTGTTGTTCTAGACCCCAAGTCTCAGAGATGTTGGGTAGATACCCTATCCTACCATAAGCCTTCAGATGCCCCTGACTCAATATGGCCTCTTGGGTCAGTCCCATGCCTGTTGATATTCTTCTCTCAATATTGTACATAGAACTGTGCTTGACACAGGAATGTTCAGATCTTGCCCTCAGTTTTCCTCTGTGATCCACACATCCATACTGCCTTTCTTCCCACTTTTTAAAAAAGTGTTATTTTATATTATTTTACATGTATGTACGGGGCACCCATGTGCCACCACCTACATGCAGAGGTCAAACGACAATGAGTCAGTTCACCCCTTCCACGACGTGGGTTTCTGGGAATGACCTCAGAGCCATCTCTCTGGCCCTCTTTTCTGTCTCTCTCTCTCTTTTTTTTTTTTTGGTTTTTCGAGACAGGGTTTCTCTGTGTAGCCCTGGCTGTCCTGGAACTCACTCTGTAGACCAGGCTGGCCTCGAGAACTCAGAAATCCGCCCGCCTGTCTCCCAAGTGCTGGGATTAAAGGCGTGCACCACCACCACCCGGCAATATTTCATGTAGCACAAGCTGACCTCAACTCCCTAGGTAGCCAAGGCCGCCCTTGGTTTTCTGATCCCCTTGCTTCTACTTCCTGAGTGCCAGGTTACAGGTGTGCACAATAAGGCCTGGCCTTTCTTCTGAGACATCAGGCGACTGATCACTCAGTCCCTCAGACAGGGCCCAGTCACCCAGGAGGGCTCTCCTAGGGCATGTCTGTGGAATAAATAGCAAGCAGAGTCCTCATTGCTTCGCGCGTGGACCTAGTTTTATTCCCAGTTGCAGAGGTTCCTGATTCCATATCCTGAACTCAATTCCCAGCAAACAGCCCTGAGAACATGGCCGGGGTTGCGATATCTGTGTGTGTGCCACACTTCCAGTTTAGCAGGTTAAGTTAAAAGAAACAACCCCCCACCCCCACCCCAGAAGCTAGGAAGTATTGTTGGTGGGGGAATAGGGAAGGTGAAGAACTGAGGGAGCCGTGTGCAGCTAAGAAAAGGAGGTGACAGAGACAGCAGGAAGACGGAAGGCCTGGGTTCCGGAAAAGAAAATGCCCTGGAGAGGGTGGAGGGCTGGGATTGCCAAAGTCAGGGAGTCTTCCAGACCTAGGTCCCCCGACTTGCAAACCCTGGAGCCCACCTGAGCTAGAACTCCGAGCGAGCTCTGCTAAGGAACCGAGACAGGAGGTTCACTTCAGAGACCCGGAAACTGTCCCCTCCCACACCGAGCTCTCCACGGGCCATGCTCCAGTGTGGGCCTCAAGGGAAGGGGACTCGGCGACCTGCAACCATCCCGAGTGACCCCGGCGCCCCAACCTCGTGTCTTCCCTGCGGCAGGGACTGGGAGGGTCTTTAAGATTCTCAGAGTCCCGAGCGCTCCTCCAGGCTCAGACCCGTCCCGCCACCATTCAGCTCTAGTCCCCTCTCTCCCAACCAAGACTCCTCCCCACCCCTGTCCCTAGTGCCATTTCCAGCTTCCGAGGTCAGCTCTCCCTAGCAGCTCCAGGAAGTGGATCCTTAGCGGACCACAGGGAAGACAGGGCGACTCCCACGAAGGGCACCCCCCCACCGGGCCCCCGCAGATACAGCCCACGCCCCTCGGGTCCCCGTCCCCTCCCTCTCCTCACAGCCTACCATCCTGCAGCCTCCGGCCCGGCGCGTCCCTCTCCGGCCACCGTAGAAGCCAGCTCCACTCCCAGTCGGATTCTTTTCTTTTCCCTCCCTCTCCGCTTGAAGCCCCGCCCCAAGGCCGCGCCGGCTCCATGCGCGGTCGCATTGCGCAGGCGCCAACGCTGCCCATCTCATCCGGAGCGCGGGCGGGGCTGGAGGCGGAGAAGCGGAAACCATGGCAACCAGGTCCTTGACTTCAGCTTTGCAAAAGCCCGGTCGTCATGGTAACAAGGCTGTCTTGGTGGGTTGATTGGAGGATGGGAAGGGAGGGGGTAGAGGACAATGAGGGCCTCGAGCTTTGGAGCGTTTGTTGGGGGAAAAGGCGGGAAAAGGGTGAGAGGTGGATGCACGATCTTGAGAGTTTATGAAGAAGTTGGGAGGAATGATGTGGAAAACATCAGCCAAAGGGTGGTGATGGGCTGGATGAGGGAAGTACAGAACGGGAGGCTAGGAGAGTAAAGGGTTCAAGAGCAGCTCAGGGATCCAGAGCAAGATCCTGTCTCCAAAACAAACAAAGCAAGTGTGGTGGTGCACACCTGTGATTTCTACACTTGGGAGGCAGAGACAGGAGCAGCAGCAGTTCAAGTTCAGCCACGACTACATGACATGGTCGAGACCACCGAAGGCCGCAATAGAGCCTGTCTCCAACAAAAAAGAAAAGTGACACAAAACACTGCAGATATGATGACTCGGATGGTAAAGATGTTTCCCCAAACCCACAAGGTGGAAAGAGAGAACTGACTCTTACAAGTGGTCCTCTGACCTCTGCACAAGCGAGCACCCTGGCTTGCATACCTGTGGGGACACGGTCTCCAGCAACACAAAATACACGTATGAAATGCAATCTTAAAAAACCAAAACAATATAGCACTTAAGTAGTTATTGAGAACTTGGTAGATGCTACACTGTCTTAAAGCAAACAAAATATGTAGAAATCAGGGATAAAAAACTGCTGAGAAGGAGAGCGCTATAACAGGAATGGAAAGAACAAGAGGAAATTGTAAACTAAGGAGAAAGGGGAAGAAATGAAGATAATCTTAAAGTATTAAAGGGCTGTGGTGTAATCCCCACAGCCAGAAGGCTACAGCCACCTAGACTGTGTGGCTCTGTCAAGCAAGCAAGAAGCCAAAACCAAAATGGAAGGTGGGGTTTGAGAACTGGGTGTGATGAGGCAAGGCTGTAAGCCCAGCCCTGTGGAGACTGAGGCAGGAGGAGCAAGAGGTCATGACCGCTTTGGGCCTACGGAACAGGAATACACACACACACAGTGTGTGTGTGTATGTGTGTGTGTGTGTGTGTATAATTTTGGTATATATACCAAAGTTACCCTTGACTCCATAGTTAGTTCACAGTCTGGACTGACACTATGTCAAAAAAAAAAAAAATTAAAAAAGAAAAAGCACCGATCAACAAAACAACACTGGAACAAATAAACCAGGTTAGCCAGGCATTATTGTGTGCCTGCCTGTAATCTGATCCCTGAGGAGGCGGAGGGCAAGAGGATTGGTCCAGAGAGTTCAAGGCCAGCCTTGCCTATGTAAAGAGAGCAACTGACTCAATAAACAAACAAACAAACAAATATATGCAAAGGGCAACAACAAACCCACAAAGCAAAACAACTCAGGTCAAAATTGAAACTCAACAGATGTAAAACATCACTGTCACCGTGTGACACCCTAGACTCTGCTCTCAGCCCAGCATACATTGGGTGTGGCAGTGAACACCCGAAATCCCAGCCCTTAGAGGCAGGAGCATCAGGAGTTGAAAATCATTCCCCTCTGTATAGCTAGGTCGGAGTCAGCCTAGGGTGTTGTGGTTTATGAAGCGGAGGAGGCATGAGGGAGCACCTTAGCAGACCCTGCCAAGGTGTCCCGTGAACAATCAAGTCAAACCAGGACAGGCCTAATATAAAAGGGAGATTATCTGAGACCTGGAGGAGGGGGTAGCAGCAGAGAAGGACAGAAAGAGAGAGGAAGAGGCCAGCTGGGACAGGCGGAGGGAGGGGAGGAGGGAGGGAGAGGTAGAGAGAGAAACCCGGAGGGTGGAAGGAAGTAGGTAGAGAATGGTTTATGTGTGTATATAAGTTTTTATATTCAAGCCTCATACCAGGCTGTTACTAGGTAACTGTTGGGAGCAGAGAGGAAATGCTAACAGGGTGCATGAGACCCTGACACCCAAAAATAAAAGACCAATGAGATGGCTCAGCAGGTAAAGGCACTTGCTGCCCGCCACGCCTGATCTGACTTCATCTGGAACCCACAAAGTGGAAGGAGAAAACTCATGCCCGCAAGTTTGTCCTCTGACCATTCATGTCCTGGCAAGAGCACAAACAAACAAGCAAATAAATGAGTAATAAAAATAATCAGGAAGCTTGTAAAGTGTTTACTTCTGGATTTTTTCTACTTAATATTTTTGGGTTACAATCAACTTTAGGGAACTGAAGCTACAGAGACCATAGCTAAATAAGATTGGGGGCAAGAAACAACTGTATTTGTTTTTTAAACATTTGTTTGTATTTTTAAATTGTGTGTGTGTGTGTGTGTGTGTGTGTCTGTCTGTCTATTTATGCATGCTGGTATGCTTATGTGAGTATGGGCACCCATGGAGGCAAGAAGAGGGTGTAGGATCCCCCGGAGCTGGAGTTAGCCTCAGTCCTGAGCTTCCTAATGCGGGAGCTGGGAACTAAGCTTGGGTCCTCTGTGTTCTCAATGGCAGAGCTGTCTCTCCAACCCTGCACTCTTATTCTTATTATCATTTATCTTATTAGATAGATCTCAAGTATCCCTGTCTGGAACTTGCTATGTAGACCAGGCTGGCCCTGAACTCACAGGTCCATCTTCCCGTGCTTCACAGGTGCTGGAATTAAGGTGTGCGCCATCCTGTGTGCCAGCCTAGCGCCAGGCCCAGGAACAGCTTCACTTCTTGATCACCAGTTGCAACAAATGCTGTTATTATTTTGGTTAGTTCTTCAGGCAGTGGCTAGTAAGGTCTTAGATGTTGCCGCCATTTCTTGTTCCTTAGTATGCATATAATGTCCTGGATTGGTCAGAAGGGAACTCAGTTCTGGGGCGGGGCATCCTAAGATGCTTAGTCAGAAGTGATCCATTCAACTCTCTATCTCATTATTAAAAAAAAAAAAAAAAGAGGGGGTGGAGACATGGCTCAGTGGTTAAGAGCACTGTCTGGTCTTCCAGAGGTCCTGAGTTCAATTCCCAGCAACCACATGGTGGCTCACAACCATCTGTTATGGGATCCGATGCCCTTTTCTGGGGTGTCTGAAGATAGCCACAGTATACTCACATAAAATAAATAAATAAATCTTAATTAAAAAAAAAAAAGAAGAAGAAGGGTTGGGCTGAAGAGTGGTTCAGTGGTTAGCGTGCTTCTGCTGTTTCAGAGGGATTCAGATCTGGCTCCCAGAACACGTAATGGGTGGCTACAACCACTTGTAATTTCAGTTTTACAGGATCCAACACCCTTAGGCCTCTTTGGTCACCACGTATGCACATAGTACACATCAACTCATGCAGACACACACACAAACATGCACACACAATATTGTCAAGATGGCTCAGTGAATAGAAGTACCTGCTGCCAATCAAACCTGATAATCTGAGTTTGATCCCCACCCACATAGTGGAAGAATAAACATTAATAAACTGTATCTCAGCTGGGCGGTGGGGGCGCACGCCTTTAATCCCAGCACTTGGGAGGCAGAGGCAGGCAGATTTTTGAGTTGGAGGCCAGCCTGGTCTACAGAGTGAGTTCCAGGACAGCCAGGACTACACAGAAAAACCTTGTCTCGAAAAAAAACAAATAAATAAATAAACTGTATCGCATACTCTTTTCTTCTCCCTTTCTTCCCCTCTCTATATTTTTTTTTTTGAGAGACAGCGCCAAAGTCACACAACAGCTGATCTCTCTCTCTCTTTTTTTTTAAGGATTTATTTATTTATTTTATGCATATATATGAGCACACCGTAACTGTACAGATGGTTTTGAGCCACCATGTGGTTGTTGGGAACTGAATTTTATGACCTCTGCTCACTCCAGTCAACCCCACTCTGGCCCAAGGATCTCTTTATTATCATAAGGAAGGATGCTGTAGCTGACTTCAGATGCACCAGAAGAGGGCGTCAGAACTCATTACAGATGGTTGTGAGCAACCATGCGGTTGCTGGGATTTGAACTCAGGACCTTTGGAAGAGAGCAGTCAGTGCTCTTACCCACTGAGCCATCTCGCCAGCTCCCCCCCCCCC
>NW_022196905.1:131141232-131145763 GCF_008632895.1 Mastomys coucha
CACACACACACACACACACACAAATAAACACACGGGGGGGGTGCAGAAAGCTAGCCATCAGCCTGCTACGTTTGAACACTCCAGCGGTGTAAGCCCCCATACCCCCTGGAAAGCTGAGAACTTCTCTAATTCCTCATCCCAGCTTGCCTAACTGCCGAAAAGATGTGATTCCCAAGGGAAGTGTCGGGAGGATGGGGTTTGCAGGCCAAGCTTATTGTACTGAGTAAGCGTGGGGGCTGGGCCTTGTCCCTGTGTGGTTGCCTACCCTGCCTTTCCACTTTGCAGACAGGGAGAGAGAGAGCAGCAAATGTTCGAGTGGGTCATGGGGGGTGATGAGGGTGACAGCCCTGTTTTCTATCCCTCTCCCTAGCCAGCGTGCAGCTTGACAGAGCGCTTGGCTAACAGGAACGAAACTCTCGGTTTGGTTCCCAGTGCCTTATATAAACCACTGTGATGATACACACCTATAATCCTAGCCCTTGGGAGGCAGAGGCAGGAGGTTCCGTAGGCACTTAGCAGATTTGTAATGAGCTCAAGGCGAGCTTGGGCTACATACATGAAACCTTGTATCTAAAACAAAACAACAGGAGAAGAAGCCAGGGCTAGAGAGATGGCTCGGTGGTCAGGAGCACTGCCACGGGTTTGTTTCCCAGCCCCATGTAAGGTGGCTCACAGTCACCTGTAACCACAGCTCCTGGGATTCTGACGCTCACTTCTCATGTCCTTAGACCCCTGCAGATACTTGTACACACTCTCACACAGACACAGGAGCATGTAATGAACCTTAAAAACAAACAAAAAGACAAGTAAGCAAGGCTTTTGCTCATACAGAGAGATAGATATAGGCTGGATTTCTAAATTGCCTGTGAATAATGAAGGCAGAGACTACCCAAGAGGGTCCTTTACAGCTGGTGCCTGGGGATGTGTTAGGGTTTGATCCAGTGGGCAGGTGGGAGTAATTATGGCTATTTAGGCCAGTGAACCACATAATGAAAGTACCGGTAAGAAGCTGGGGAGATGGCTCAGTGGTTAAAGTGTTAGTCATCTATCAGTGTGCGGGGTAATTGGAAAGCATAGATGGAGGGCCAGACGATCACGGAGGAGACAGGTTCTGTGTATCCAGGCACAAGGGTGAAATAGAGACCGGCAGAGTTGACTGTGATGAGGTAGTCTGCCTAAGCTGGTAAATTATCTACAGGCAAAGAAGGGAGAAGGGTCAAAGTTGAGATGGCATGTGTGACTCCTTTTGTATAGATGAAGACCACAGGAGACAGCAGCACTGGGAGATTCCTCTTTCCGGACCAGAGCAGTTGTCAGGGTTCTCTCTGATGATGTGATTCTACTTCTACTTGATTTGTTGATTGGTTGGTTGGTTGATTGGTTGGTTGGTTGATTGGTTGGTTGAAATGGGGTCTCATGTAGCCTAGACTGATCTCAAATTTGTTATGTAGCTAAGCATGACCTTGAACTTCTGATCCTCCTGCATCCTCCACAATTGGTTTATGCAGTGCTAGGAATAGAACTCAGGCCTTCATGTGTACTAAGCAAGCACTCTATCAACTGAGGCACACCCCAGCCCTCTAACGACATCATTTGCAATGTTTTGTTCTGTTCTGTTTTGTTTCGTTTTGTTTTGTTTTTATGACAAGGTTTCTCAGTCCTGGCTGTCCTGTAGACCAGGCTGGCCTTGAACTCATGGAGATCCATCAACCTCTGCCTCCCGAATGCTGGGATTAAAGGCGAACACCACCACGCCCAGCCCATGTTTGATTTTTTTTTGAGACCAGATCTCAAAAACCCAGGCCAAGGCTAGCTTCCAAGTGACTACATAGCCCAGGCTGGCCTGGATCTTGGGATCTTTAGTCACTTCAGTACTGGGATTGCAGCTGTGTGCCCCTACAAGCCTCAGTATGACCCTTTCTGTCCAGCGGTTTGTACTCACGTGCACACTTGCCTGCCTGGACTTTGGTCTAGGAGAGAGGGACATGATGGGAGGTAGGTTAGTCAGAGGCTAAAATCCCTCAGGTGGCAGTGCTGATGGTGGTATCCTGTGATCAGTGAGGAGATGGGTGGAGTGGGCAGGCGCAGGTGTATTGGGGGGATCGTTATTCATCTGTAATTTGTTCCTCTGCTGTCCTGGAAGTTCTGTTTTCCTGCTGTGCCTTAGTTAGTCAGTGCTGATTTCTGTTCATGTCACAGAGAGCTTGCCTGGTAAATTTCCTCACCGTGCGTTCTCCACTGCCTGCATGAGTCAGCCCATTGCTTCAGCTGGGTTGCAGGCTCCCGTGGGAGGCTGTCACGTGCATTTTCCTTTCTCCCCATCACCCACAATAGAGGTATGTGTGTATACATATATGTATATAGACTCATATTTACATCTCTACATAGACATGTATAGTGTGTGTATGTGTTTAAATGGGTATGTCCATGTGAGTTGTCTGCATGTACACGTGTGCACTGGAATGTGAAGGCCAAAGATGAATGCACATGCTAGGTGAAGATCAGAGGATGACTTTCAGGAATCTCTTCTCCCCTTCCATTGTGTGGGTCTCAGGGACTAAACTCAGGCATGTCGGGAAGTGTCTTGATCTGCTGACACCTCCATTTTGCTGAATCTAATTTTGATTAATTTTGATTAATCAAAATTTTGATTTTGCTTAATTTTTGAGACAGGGTCTCAACAAACTTGGAGCATACCCTGTCTCTGCCTCCCTAGCACTGGGACTCCAGATAAATACTACTGCACCCAGCTTTACACACAGTTTGTGGGGATCCCTCATGTTTTCCCAGCAAGTACTTAACTACTGAGCCCCCCCAGAATAGTGTTTATTAACTCCCTCCAGTTGTGACCCACATAGATGAGCTTTGATATAGGTTAAGTATGAGTTCCCTAAAATCCCTGCCTTAATTTCTCGACGAGATACTATTGGGAAGCAGGGCCTTTAAGAAGTGAGATTAGGGTTGGGGCTGGAGAGATGGCTCAGTGGTTAAGAACTTACTGTTCTCCAAGAGGCCCCAGGTTTGGTTCCCAATACCACATGGTGCCTCACCCATCTGTAACTCCAGTTCCAGGGGATTCGATGTTCTCTTTTGAACTCAACAGAAACCAAATACACACATGGTACACAGTCAGGCAGACAAAGACATTTACAAGGAACAAGCAATAAAGGGCTGCTAGCTATAGTCTGAAGCTGAAATGTGTCCTATAGGGTTGTGTTTTAAGTACTCTCTCGCCCAAGCTGTAGAGCCTGTGAGAAGGTGTGTGATAGGTAAGTGTCAATTGTTAATCTGACACATCCTAGAATCCCTTGAGGCATACTTTAGGGATGATCTTCATCTCAAAAAATGAAGTGGGGAAGACCCTTCCGCCACTCCCCTGGCTGGGATCCTGGACCGTGTGAGAAGAGAAAGGCAGCCTGGCACCAGCGCTCATCACTCTCTGTTCCTAGTTGTGGGTGTGATGTGATCATCGGCTTCCAGTTCCTGCAGCCTTGAGTTCCTTGTCATGATGGACTGTACCCTTGATCTGTGAGCTACAAAACCCTTTCTTCACTAAGTTGCTTTTGTCAGGGTGTCTTATCACAACAGTGAGAAAATTGACTAATGCATGGGACATGATTGACAGCAGTGCATCACTAGGTCTTGAAGGTGATACCCATCTCTGTTCCCATAGCTCTCTGTTGCCTGGTCTCTTGCCATGTGAAAAGACATGGAATTGTGTTCCCAAAACATTGGATGGAGCCATTCTACCGTGTCTCCCCAGGGCGATGGACTACAACTCCCCTGATCCCGAGATGCTTAATCTTCATGGTCAACCTGACTGTATTTGGAATCACCTAGGAGACATGAATCTCCTTTGGAACCTGCCTGTTACTGCCAAGAATTTTCAGAGAGTTTAACTGAGATGGAAAGATCCACCCCGAGTGTGAATGGCGTCTTCCCATCGTCTGGGACTCCAGACTCAAAGAAAAGGAGAAAGTAAACTGAGTCTCTCTGTTTCCTGACTTCAGATGCCGCATGCCCAATCACCCCACCTTTCTGCTGTCATCCCTGCCCCACCATGATGGACTGTACACTCTCAGACTGTGAGCCACAGTAAACCCTCCTGGGAGCTGCTCTCCTCAGGCACTTTATCATAACACAAAAGTACCTAACAGAGCCATTAGAGAATAATCATGATGTCTCATCCCTTTTGACTGCATTAGTCACTGAACGAGCGCAGTTATAAATGGAATCCACCCTCCCTGTTTTCTCTCCCCTGCACACATCCATTTGTCCTTCTCCCCCGACCCCATCCAGACGGGAAAGCAGCATCAGGCCCTTGGCAGAGGTTGAATAGATGCCAACACAATGCTCCTGGCCTTCCAGAACCATGGCCATCATGCACTTCTTTAAAAACTACTCAATCTTAGCTGGGAGTGTTGGCTCACACTTACCATCCCCTTATTTGAGAGGGTGAGGCAGGTGAATGACAAGTTCAAGGTCATTCTGGACAACGAGGTTGAGGCATAGTCTCTTAAGACAAAACAAA
>NW_022196905.1:131145833-131162735 GCF_008632895.1 Mastomys coucha
CCTGGTCTACAGAGTGAGTTCCAGGACAGCCAGGGCTACACAGAGAAACTCTGTCTCGAAAAAAAAACCCAAAACACTAAAATAAGACCTGTGTGTGTGTGTGTGTGTGTGTGTGTGTGTGTGTGTGTGTGTGTGCGCGCGCGCGCGCGCGCGCGTGTGCGCACACCCCAATGGTGTACATGGAGAGGTCAGAGAACACTTGCCCAAGTTGATACTTTCATTCTAATATGGGTCCTGGGGATCGAACTCAGATTGTCAGGCTTGGTAGCAAGTGCTTTTACTGACTGAGCTGTCTCATTGAACCACTTAGACTTTAATTTTTTTTTAGCACCAAAGGTAAAGTTTGATACTCCTCCCCTCCCCCCTCCTTTATTTGAGACAGAGTCTCTTGTGTCATAGCCTGACCTCAAAATTGCCACGCAGGGGTGGATAACCTACAACTTCTGATCCACTGCGGGAGTGCTGGGATTACAGGCCTGTGTCACTGCACCTGGTTTATGTCCTAGGGATGGAACTAGGGGTTTTATGCACACTAGGCAAACACTCTACCAACTGAGCTATATGCTCAGCCCCGTGTTTTCCTTTTAAATGAATCTGAGTGAAACAATAGAGTTCAAACTTGGCAAGATTTTGTTTGAAGACAGCTGTTTTCATCTAGCATTCTATTAGAGTAAATGTGATATCTGGTGACAGGCATGGGGGGATGGGGCGTGGGGTTTGGGGGTCGGGGGATCACACACACACACACACACACACACACACACACACACACAAACACACACACAAACACACACACACACACACACACACACTTCTCCCAGGAAGGTTTTGCCAGGCTAAAAAGTGGTGTTTATAAATCCAAGTGCTGGAGACTGGAGCATGAGGCCAACACAGTTTGCCTAGATAGATAGAAACTCTTGTTTTTTGTTTGTTTGTTTGTTTGTTTGTTTTCGAGACAGGGTTTCTCTGTGTAGCTCTGGACATCCTGGAACTCATTCTGTATACCAGGCTGGCCTCAAATTCAGAAATCCGCCTGCCTCTGCCTCCCAAGTGCTGGGATTAAAGGCGTGCGCCAACACCGCCCGGATAAACTCTTAAAGCACATACAACAAGAGGCTTTTAAAAGGAGTTTGTGGGGCTGGAGAGATGGCTCAGCGGTTAAGAGCACTGACTGCTCTTCGGAAGGTCCTGAGTTCAATTCCCAGCAACCACATGGTGGCTCATAATCATCTGTAATGGGATCTCTTGCCCCCTTCTGGTGTGTCTGAAGACAGCTTCAGTATAGTCATATTTAATATAAATAAATCAATCTTCTTAAAAACACATACACAAACAGCAACAACAAAGTGATTGATTGTGATGGGAGTTTGTGGGGGGGATGCACAGACCGAGGCATGGATATGGAGATCAGAGGACAACTTTCAGGAATCAGTTCTCTCAGTTCTCTCCTATTATGTGGGACCCAGGGATCGAATCAGTTCCTCAGGCTTGACAGCAAGCGCTTTTACCCACTGAGCCATCCCGTGGGCTCTTCTAAGCACCTTTGGTCTCTAGAGAGATTCATTCTTATTCAGAAGTACCACAGAGTCGGCGCACTTATCGACAGAAGGGCAGCTGTTGCCCTCTGTGGTGCTGTAGGGTAATTATGGCAGTATTAGTAGGAATTAGGGTGTCTTGGTTACTGCCCATAGTCCCAGCTACTCAGCAAGCTGAGGCAAGAGGGTTACTTAAGCCCAGGAGCTTGAGGCCATCCTGGGCAATGTAACCAGATATTGTCTCAAAAGTACTATTGTTAGGGCTGGAGACATGGCTCAAGGTTAAGAGCTCCGACTGCTCTCCCAGAGGTCCTGAGTTCAAAGCCCAGCAACCACACGGTGGCTCACAACCACCAATCAGATCTATAATGAGATCTGATGCCCTCTTCTGGTATGTCTGAAAAAACAGCTACTCACATATAATAAATCTATATTTAAAAAGTACTATCGTTGAGAGAGCCATCCAATTTCTCAATCTGTGTGTGTGTGTGTGTGTGTGTGGTGTTTTGGGGGGATTTATTTATTATTACACATAAGTACACTGTAGCTGACTTCAGACACACCAGAAGAGGGCATCAGATCTCATTACAGATGGTTGTGAGCCACCATATGGTTGCTGGGGTTTGAACTCAGGACCTTCTGAAGAGCAGTCAGTGCTCTTAACCGCTGAGCCATCTCTCCAGCCCCACAAACTCCTTTTAAAAGCTTTTCTTTTTAAAAAAACATTTATTTATTTGTTTTGTGGGTGTGCATTTGCCACGTGTGTGGAGGACAGATGACAGATGGCAGATGACAACTTGCAGGCTCAGGTTCTCCCCTTCTTCCAAGGTTCTGGACATTAAACTCATGTCATCCTGGAGACAAGTGCCTTTCTCTGCCGAGCTGTCTCGAGTACCCTGCTTCCGGTTTCCTCATCTCTGCATAAATGTTTACCGCTGTTAATATGATGACACTTTCTTGATGGACCTTTTATTTTAAAAAATGGTTTTGACTGCTCTTCCAGAGGACCTGGGTTCAATTCCTACCACCTCCATGACAGCTAAGAAGCATCTCTAACTGATAACTCCCCTTCCAGGAAGCCCAGCACCCTCTCCAGGATGTGGGAGGATGCTGTGAGGATGACAGATGCGGCACATAGATATACATGCAGAAAAAACACCCAAACTAATAAGATAAAAATAAATAAATCGGCCAGGCGGTGGTGGCGCACGCCTTTAATCCCAGCACTTGGGAGGCAGAGGCAGGCAGATTTCTGAGTTCGAGGCCAGCCTGGTCTACAGAGTGAGTTCCAGGACAGCCAGGGCTATACAGAGAAACCCTGTCTCAAAACAACAACAACAACAACAACAACAACAAACCAAAAACCAAAAACCAAAAAAACAAAAAACAAAACAAAACAAAACAAAAATCTAAAAATAATGATTAAATAAATATAGGTTTAACTGAGCCATGTGAGATATTACAAACCTGCCCTGTCACCCCAGCATTTAGGATGCTGCATCAGGATGACAGTAAGTTCAAGGCTAGCCTGGGCTATATATCAAGACCCTGCCTTAAAATAAAGCAAACGAAACCTCCATAAGATTCATATGAGTCTTTTAATTCTATCACTCAAGAGAGGCAGAGTCAGATGTGTCTCTATGAGTTTGCAGCCAGCTTTATTTACATATTGAGCCCCTGTCTCAAAACAAACAAACAAACAAACAAACAAACCCAACCAAAACCACCATGATCATTAAGCTAGGCATGTGGCACACAGTCCCAGCACTCAGGAGTATGAGGCAGGAGGATCGTGAGTCCAAGGATAGCCTAGGGTATTTAATGGTGATCCTGTTAAAAAGAAAAGTTTGGAAACAGGTCAGGTCTCCTTGATGGATGTAGTCTTTATAGAATATTTTTATCACGGAGGGCTTTTCCACATTCACGTTCATTGCCTGTCCATGGGTAGATAAACAATCCCACTGTGTGAGATTCATAAAAAAAATAATAATAAAAAAAAAAACAGTGGGAGTGACAGGTGAGGACAGATCTCGTTAGTTTTTCATCTCTAAAGAAATAGAGAAAAGAAGGAAAAGTTTGAAAAGCCTAGGAAAGGAGGCCATGCAGAAGTCAAAGAGGGTGGGCAGGTTGCCCGCTGGGAGGTCGCTGCGGGGTCGCCAAGGTCCCTGACTGTCTTTATCTTGACTGTATCTGAGAATAACCAAGAACCCGTTAAGTGGGGCAGCGCCTTGCTTGACTCTCCTCTGCGGTGAGGGGACCGTTTGAAGAATTCTTTTTTTTCTTGAGCTTTCTCAGCATGTAAGGCCATTTTTGAACTACATATTGGAGAATTAGGGCTCACGAGTCCTGCTTTTTTGAGCTCTTTTTTTTTTTTTTTGGTGTAGAGTTCCTTGTAAGTTTTTAAAAGAAAAATCTCTTATTATAAATGGGTCACTATTCAGCCTTCAGCTCAAGGCCTAGAACTGCTCACATTTTTCAGGATAGAAGAAGACTGCACCTGGGCCCTAGTGTCCTTGAATGCGTAGATGGTTGTCTTCATCACCCCACCAGTGAGCCCAAAGGGAATTTGTACGAGAGTGACGCAGGATGGAAACTAGTGCCAGGTGACAGTTGTTTTCTTCCTCTTTTACATTTATTTACTTTGCATGCGTGCATGCTTGTGTGCGTGTGGTGTGTGCTCATGCATGCAAACACGAATTGCTATGGTTCACATATGGAGGTCAGAAGATGATTTACAGGAAATAGTGTTCTCTCCACCCATGCCAGTCATGGAAATTGATCCCATTGCTTGGCACCGAATGCCTTTACCCGCTGAGCCCTCTTGCCTGCCCTCAGCTGAAGTTTGGGCTGCAACCTCAATATAGACTCTGGTTTGAATCTCTAGGCTAGGCTAACCCAGTAGTATCTATGCTTTTACTTTTTGTTCCTTTTATTTTATCATTTGTTTGTTTTTTTCTATTACGTGCTGGGGATTGAGCCCAGGGCTTCAACCATTCTATGCAGATATTCTATCTCTGAGCCAAGCTCCCAGCCCCTCACTGGCTATATTCTACCACCAAGCCACGCCCATAGCCCCTCATTGGCTATATTCTACCACCAAGCCACGCCCATAGCCCCTCATTGGCTATATTCTACCACCAAGCCACGCCCGCATCCCCTCACTGGCTATATTCTACCACCAAGCCACGCCCATAGCCCCCTCACTGGCTGAGTTCTCTATTCCGCCTAGAGAACTCCTGCTTAGAATGCTTGATGCTCTTAAGTAAGCTCCCAAGTCCCAAACTAGAGGTTTGAAAGAAAAAAAAAAAAAAAGACTTTCCAGGAAGGCCTTTAAAGGTAGCTACAGAAAGTATGTATGTAACAAAAGAGCCTCATTTCCTGAGAAGCATCCATGTCTAGATGGAGCTGAGCACGTGAAAGCAAGCATTGTTACGGGCCTGGAAAGCACAGCCTAATTGGAGTCGTGTTGAAAGTGATCCCATTAGCCAGCTTCACTGGGCCATCCCAGGAGAAGGAAGTGCAACCTGACCTGGAGCTGGAGAACAAGGGTAAAGAGGGGGTGGGAGAGGGTACCTGGTGGAGGGAAGGAAATGATATAGGAATAGATTTGAGAATCCAGAGGCAGACAGCAATTAATTAGGCCCTTGGGTGTGGGTGGGAGGTGTTCACTGGATCTGGATCTGTCTCTCCCTCCCCACAAGCCCTTCCCTCTTCCTCTTCCTCCTTGTTCTTACACATCCCGGGCTCATCTTGAACTCACTATGAGCAGAGAGTGAGTTTGAACTCTTGATCTTCCTGCCTCTACTTCCCAAATACTGGGCTTATTATAGGTGTGCACCACCAAGCCTGGCTCTCTGGCTTTTGAGACACAATCTCACTGTGAAGGTCATTCTGATATCAAACTCCCAACCTTCAACAAGTGCTAGCTAGGTACAGGCATATTCCACACTCTTTCTTCCTTCCCTTCCCCCTCTCCACCCCCCCACTGTCTCTTTTTTTCTTGCCAGGGTCTGTCTCTCTATCTGGTCCGAAACACATTGTATAAACCAGGCTGCCTTTGAACTCGCAGATAGATATCCATCTGCCTCTGTTTCTCAAGAGCTGGGACTGAGGTTGAGTACCCCCAATCCTAGCTTCCCTCCCACCCCAATCCCAATCTCTCGTTCTTCTTTTTCCTCCTTCTGTTTTCCTGGAGAAAAGGTCAGGTGTACCCCAGGTTGGTCTTGGATTGGATTTTCTACTCTTTTGCCTCTATCTCCCATGTGCTGGAACAGCAGGCGTGTGACGCCATGCCTCGTTTCATGAAGTGTCAGGGGTCTCTCGTAGAGCTTCCTGCATGCTGGGCAGCTTCCTCCAACTGAGCCACGTCCTCAACTCATCCTTTCCCCCTTTTTAGGATGGTTCCTGGGAGAGAATCAAGCCCTGTACAGCTTGTCTTGGAGACAGATTACAGTGCTGTGCTGTCTCATGGATTTTCCCACAGGCTTGGACCTGTGGCTGTGTGGTTTGCTAAAGTCCCTGCCACCACAAGAGATCTGTTCTTACTGCTTTTGTTTGTTGTGGAGACCAGTTTATACCTGAGACCAAACTGATCTAGAACTGGTGATCCTCCTGCTTCTGACTCCCATGTACTAGCTAGCATACGGGTATGTCCCCACCATTCCCATTGCTTGAAACATTGGTTTTGTTTTTGTTTTTTTGTTTTGTTTTGCTTGTTTGTTTTTCTGAGACAGAGTTTCTCTATGTAGCCCTGGCTGTCCTGGAATACAGTCTGTAGACTAGGCTAGCCTCAAACTCAGAGACCTGCCTGCCTCTGCCTCCCAAGTCCTGGGATTAAAAGAAGGGTACCACCTCCCAGCTTACTTACATTGTGTGTGTGCGAGTGTGTGAGTACATACATGTGTGCCCATCGTGTATGTGTGCAAGTCAGAGGATAACTCCTGTTGGTTCTTCCCTTCCACTGTGTGGGTCCTGGGAACCGAAGTTATTGTTAGACATCTTGAGCCTTCTCCCTGTTAGTCATCATTAGACTTCTCAACAAGTGCTTTTACCATCTGAGCCATCTTGCCTACCCCTCACCATTATTTCCTTATTATTATCTGTGTGTGTAAGTGGGGGCACATGTACCATGTTTTGTGTGTGGAGGTCAGAGGACAGCTTTCAGGAGCCAGTTCTCTCCTCCCATCATGTGGGATCCAGGGTGTTTGAACCCAGGTCATTGGTCTCTGGGGCCCGTGTTCTACCCATTAGGCACCAGCCCACAATACTGTTTTAGTTCCTTGCATTGGGTAAAACATAGAAGGGAAAAAGCAAGCAAGACATTTTGTTTGCATATTCTCTATTTTTATTATTTTTAAAAAACATATTTACCTGTTTATATATCAAAAGTGAAAACAAACAACAAAAAAGGCATATATAACCAACAAAATTCAAGACCATGTGACCCCACATTTGGGGCCCCTGTGGGTACACGGGTGTGTGGCTGTCCAGTGCATAATGAAAAGAGAAAAAAAAAACAGGGAGAGAAAGAGGGAGAGAGAGAAAAGCAAAAACACCAAAATGATTATTTTTTTCCGGTGGAGCCATAACGGATGCAGAGTGGCCAGTTAGGAAATTACATTCACAGTACCTTCTTGTGCAGTTTTTCAGTAAATTGGTTTTCTGATCATACCCCCAGCTAGGAAGCTTTCAAAAAAGATTATCTAACTAAGGTGGTTGACCAGGAGCTGGCTGTCTCTTTCATCCCCCCCCCCCCACGTGCCCACTGCTCACATACAGCAGCCGGAAATGACACATTGAAGTGAGTCACCAGTGCAGCTCTGAGTCACCCAGTAATTGGAGAAAGTTCTGTCCTGTTAGGTCACACAGCCCCTTTTCCCATTCTGCTTCTGAGTGTATTGGAAAAATTTGAAACCACTTTGCCCTCTCTCAACTCTCTCTCTCTTCCACCTAATCTTTTTTCCCCCTTCCTTTAACGTGGGCTGCCAAGCATCACCTTGGCAAGGTCCCTAAGGAAAAGAGCCACAGGGGAGGATGCTGGGGGAGGGATGGGGGTAAGGGTGTGCTCGGCTGCCACTAGGGGGCAGTGTGAGCCCCATCACGAAGCCTCCCGGAGGGGCACGTTTGTCGAGTGATGCACCCCTGACATTCAGAGATATAAACCCCAATTGGGACATTATATGCCACGGTTTAAATAAAATGCATTTACCTTAATAGTGTTTCTTCTCTCCAACAAACATACAAGAGCAAGAATGAGATAAATATTCAACTATACCCCTGGGATCTCCCCAGGACCCCCAACTGGGAGACTGGGGATGAAGAGCCAGGCACACACACGTCTGCGCTTTCTTTCACTCTTCCCAAATGAAAAAAGTTTGCGGGTCGAAAAAAGCTGTGTAAACAAGTCACCTACACTCTGAAATAACATAAGCCAGTTGTGTCAGGGAGGGAGCAGGGAGAAGGCTCAGTATTGAGCGGTCATTTGATCTCTCTGTTGCCCCTTGGTGGGCAAGGTGGTCATTTCCGCAGTGACCTTGAGATAGGACAGTGCATTTCCCTTTGGCCTGTGGCCACCCTCCGTAGCAATGGCAGGCGATGCAAGAAGTGCCCACAGTGTGACTGGAACTCAGATTTTGCTGAGAGAAATGGTTGTGGCCCTGCCCTGCTGGGGCCTTGGTAGGAACCAGGTCCAAAGGCAGAACAATGGGCAGATCCAGGTTCTGTGAGTTCTATGGTCGGATGAGACCTTTGTGGGGTAGGAATCCCTAGTGAGGAGAGAGTTATTCGCTTTCCCCTTCGAGAGTCTGAGGTCTGGTTGGAAAAATTTACCAGTGTGGGGGCAAGAAAGACATGCCTTCTCTTTCTCCCCAGAGTCCTTAGAATAATTCTTTTCTTCAGATTTCCTGCTTATAACATCTCCAAATGTTATAAGTCCCAAACGAAGGCTTCTCTTCCCAGGGTCAAGGCTCCATCAACTGGCCCATGAAGAGGATTGTCCCTGTGGGTAGAAGAATCGCACCAGTTGAGAACCGAGATCTAAAGGAGGTGGTGAGTGAGCTGCTAGAAGTCACGGCTGTCCAGTGACTAAGTTAGGACTGGGGTCCTGGCACTGCATGGGCTGTGATAGAGTGCTGTGGGAAGGAACAGAACCACTGAGTTCCAGAATCTTTGCAAGAGCCCCTAGGGGCTTAAGGAACGACTCCATGGTGGGCAGGTATATAATGATTTTTTTAAAAAAGAGTGTGAGGACAGGAGAATGTTATAGAGTTCTGCTCACCTGTGGGATTGTGCCGAACCACAAAGAGAAAGGATCTGTCTAAAACCATCTCCATGGGGACCATGCGAGCTGAGACTACAACCGCTGAAAGAAAAGGGACAATATGTTAGGGCTGGGGGATGTTATCATTGGTATGATTCCCAAGAGATCTAGTGATACCAGTCTATCTGATGGCAGCACTGGGGGATGAATTTCAGGTGGCTTAAAAGAAACTAGTAGTGGGGTATGGAACCCAGAACTGCCTGCATGCTAGAGCAAGAGTACTAAGGCTGAGCCATGCCCCTAGCCCCTCCCAGGGGGATTCTAGGCAGGGGCTCTACCACCGAGCCACGCCCCAGCCCCTCCCTGGGGGATTCTAGACAGGGGCTCTACCACTGAGCCACGCCCCAGCCCCTCCCTGGGGGATTCTAGGCAGGGGCTCTACCACTGAGCCACGCCCCAGCCCCTCCCTGGGGGATTCTAGGCAGGGGCTCTACCACTGAGCTACGCCCCCAGGCCCTCATTGGGGAATTTTAGATAAAGGCTCTACCATCAAGGTACATTTCCCAGTCCTTGGATTTTCAGGACAGGACCTTGTGTTTTTAAACCTGCATCCTTCTGCCTCAGCCTCCTGAGGCACGTGCCACTATGCCTGGCTTCAGGTACTTTCTTTTTTCTCTGAATATTGGCCCTAAAGTTTCAAGACTTCCTCGGAGCCCCAGTATCCTATCAGTCACAAACATATTTAGGGCTCACTGCTGAGCACATTCTTTAAGTTCGCTCCCACTGTGACAACACCTCAGGCTTTCTTTTGGGGGTCCTCATCACGCACCGGGACCTCAGGAGCCACAGATAATTATAGGAGTAGGGTCCCAGGGAAGTGGATCCATTTTTCACACTGAGGAACAGGTTCAGGAAAGGATGACAACTGGGCTCACACTAGCTTTCTTGCTGGGTGATTGCTATCCCAGGAAGTGGGCAAACATGGGCAGAGTCACACTCACCTGTGGAAGAAGACGCCACTGTGCCGCTCTCGTTCACCTCGATCCTGACCTTTTGTAGCGCTTGTGCTACAGAGAGCTGCTCTTGGTCTGAAACAGAGCAGGACCCAAAGGGCAGATTAGCCTCTACTCTGTCCTCTGTGGGAAACTCCGACCCACAGAAGCAAGAAGGGGATCGCTTCTCACCGGAAAGACTTGTGAAGTCGGCCTGGGTTGAGCTGAACATATCAGTCATGCCCAACTTCTCCAGGGGCCCTCTGAGGTCCACTTCCGTCTCCATAGAGAACCTGTGGGCAGGAACAGGGGCCGGCGTTAGTTTGGCTCTCACGTGCCGCTTCTCCCAGGACTTTTCAGTTATCTTCTAGGACAGTGGGACAGGGTAGACACTGACATGAGCATGGAGGAAAGGGGTCTGCATTTTTGTTTTGTCTTAACACTGAATCTCATGTAGTCCGGGCTGGCCCCAAACTCACTATGTATCCAAAGATGATCTTGAACGCCCGATCCTCCTGCCTCTGCCTCCTGAGTGCTAGAATTTACAGGTGTGCACCACCACGCGTGGTTTATGTAGCGCTGGGGTTAGAACCCAGGGCTTTGAACAAGTCAGGCAAGCATTCCATCAGCGCTCAACACTATTCCCCCAGCCCTGACCTTGAACCTCTGATCCTCCTGCCTCCATCCCATAGGACGGCATCAGAAGTCTTTGAAACTTCATTTGGCTAGGAGGGCTGGCCTATTTTTTCCTCCTTGCCAGAAACTTCTAATATTAATGAACATTGTTCAATCTTTCCACCCCCTCGAAACCGTGACTAATGGCTTTCCTCAAATAAGACAGCAGTTTTAATATAATTGTATTCCATCTGATGGCAGGAGGGGGTTCACATTCTCCCTCGCGAGGGTGTTGGAGCTAACTGTGGTCTACAAGGCTGGTTTTGAGACTTTGGGGCCCCCCCTCTGCTTCCCACCAGGGCATGACTCATTATCTCCATCTTGATGAGGGAGAAAGACAGTAGCAGGAGGTCAGCATTTCAAGCAGCCCGATTCTCCTCTGTCTCCAAGCCTGGCATTTTAGCGTCTGGGAGTTTAGGGGAAAGCCTTAGCTGGAAGCTTCCCTGTAATTCTGGAATTACCCAGCCACAGCTCTCGACACCCCTTTTGATTCCACAGAAGGATCAGGGGAAAAGAAAAAAAGAAAATGAAATCTGTGTTTGGAAGTCTCCCCTGCCTTTGGGAATCGATGCGTTTCATTGTTTGTGGGTGAGAAAAGGAGATGGGGGAGGTGGAAAGGTTGAGATAGGAGACATTTACAATTGGGTGTAGAACGGTTCAGACCCCCCCCACACACACACCACATCTTTCTCTAGCTCCTCTTTGGGCTGATCTTTTTGTTTATTGAAAAATAGGGTCTTGTGTGATACAGGAGAACAAGGATGACCTTGAACTCCAGATTCACTCCCTAGTGATAGGATCTGGGATTAGCTGTGCACCATCCTTACTGGTTCGTGCAGTGCTGGGGATTCAATTAAGCTCTCTGTGTACATGAGATAAGAACCCTGACAACTGGGGGCTGGAGAGATGGCTCAGCGGGTAAGAGAGCCGACTGCTCCTCCGAAGGTCCTGAGTTCAAATCCCAGCAACCACATGATAGCTCACAACCACCTGTAATGAGATCTGATGCCCTCTTCTGGGGTGTCTAAAGACAGCTACAGTATACTTATGTATAATAATAAATAAATCTTAAAAAGAAAAAAGAATCCTGACAACTGAGCTATAATCTCCACCCCTTTCCCTGACAGTCCCTCCACCCCCCTTATGAGACAGGGTCTTGCTGTACAAAGCCCATGTTGGCCTTGAACTCAGTATCCTCTTGTGTTAGCCTTTCAAATGTTAGGATTAAAAGTTGTACCACCACCATGACTGGTCTATGTAGTATTGGGTTTGAACCTGGGGCTTCATTTATGCTAGCTGACACTCTACAAACTAAACTACATCTCCAGCAACCTTGCTCCCAGAGCCAAGGCTGGTCTTGAACTCACTATTCTGTCTCAGCCTGTCTTACACTGGGGTTACAGGCAGATGCCACTATGATTCACTTTGGTTGACACTTAGTGAGCATTCTGGTCTATGTGGGGACATGTTTTATAAAATCTCTCTCTCCTCTCCAACAGTAGAAACAGGCAGAAAGATGATGGAATTAAAAACCTGAATCAAACCCAGGCTAGGAGGTTTCCCATCAGCCACCCACACAGGGCCCTTCCCTGTGGGCATTACCCATCTGGGAAACTCTCCATGGGGACAGTGGCTTTAGGAGGGGTGGTGGATGTCGGGATTAGGGCGTTGGCGAATGGCATGGCTTACTTAGGCAGGATGAGGAGGCGTGGCAGCCTGGTCATCTTGCTCTTCCATTGTCTGATGAGCTCAGCATCCAAGATGTTGGTGAGGGCAGAGAGGGGCACATCTTTCTTAAAGGGTGCAGCGATGAACATGCTGAGGGTTTCGCCATGGTAGGGCAGTTCCAGGACGTCATATTCATGCCCATCCGGGGTGGTGAACTCAGCTGGGAAGATACCAAGATGGTGCCTTGGAAAAGGCTCCAGCTCACACGGGTTCCATCCCTGCTTCTCTCCCCTGCTCTCCTTCTGGAAGGCCATGCTCTCCAATCAACTTTTGGAGGTCTCTCACCTGCTCCACATCCCATTCAAATGTTTTCCTCTCCTTCTCTCTTTTGAACTAGCTATGTTACTGAGGGTGACCTCGAACTTATCCTCCACCACACCTGGTTTAGGAGCTGAGCGTGGCCCCCAGGGCTTTACTAATGTTAGGTGAGCATGCTCCCTAAGCCACATCTCCGACCTTCCTGCCTATTTTCTCCCTTTTGATCTTCATTATTTTCTGTATGACTCCAGCCACTAACTCATTCCCCATGCTCACCCAACCCCCACACAGCCTTTCCCCTAGCTGGGCTCCTTGGTCCCACTAGAGAGATCTTAGGAGAAGAGAGGCTCAAGGGTCCATCGGGCAGATGTGGGTCTGGGAGATTATCTAAATTTCAGCTTCATCTAGCATGGAGAAAACTGACTCCCCTCCCTCCCAACACTTGAATTTTCTTAGTATCTCCTGCTTGGTAAGTCTCTGTGATGACTTGGGTGTGTCCACCTCCTCTGCCACCGTGGATGTTGCCCAGGGTCTGTAGTTGTGAGGCATGGGGTCTGGGGGTCTTGGACTCACTGTAGTTGAACTTGTTGTTCTGAGCCATCATGGGCACAGAGACAGTGCTGCCGTCAGACTTGTGGAAGAGGCGCTGGTGGGTGCTGGCCTCTAGGAAGGGGGTCTTCCATTGGCCGTTGAAGTAGAGGGCATTCACCAGCACCAGGCGTGTCAGCTCATCTACAGCCCCCTCGGCCAGTAAGTCAGTGATCATGCCTAAGGGGAAGTCAGGTGGTTGAGGAGTGCAAAGGGTTTTAAGCATCTTAGACACTTCCCTTCTGTTCCCAGCTCTCAAACGGATAATGTTGAAGGAACACAAAGAGCTATGGCCGTTACGTGGAACATTAGGTCTAAGACTCTAGGGATGTCTCTCCCTCCCTCCCTCCGTCCCTCCGTCCCTCCCTCTTATCTCTTATCCCCCTCCTTCCCTCCCTTATTTCCCCTGCCCCTTCTTTATAGTCCAGCCTAGTCCAAAGCTCACTCTGCAGCCTAGGCTGGCCTTGAATTCATGGTAATCCTCCTGCCTCAGCTTCCTAAGAACTGGGATGATAGGCATGAGCCACAGCCCTGGCTTCACCATGGTTTTCTTAGCTCTGGGACCCATTTTAGTGTCAGGATTAGAAAGCTCCATCTTCCCTCATTTGACCTCTTCCTTTGCCTCCTGAGCTATAATCTTGGAGGCCCATGCACATCTGTGTTACAGTTATTGCTGCTCTTATCGACAGAGATGCCTTTCATGGTGATTTGGGTTTTGTTTATTTATTTTAAAAGTTATTGCTATTGTGGGGGGGGAGGTATGAGGTATGTGGGTGGGTGCGAGCACGCCAAGTGGAGGTCAGAGGGCAACTTATGTGGAATTGATTCTCTCCTTCCACATTTTTGTGGCTTCCAGGCATCAAGTCCAGGTCACCAGGCTCTGCAGGAAGAGCTAATATCCAAGGAGCCACCTTGCTGGTTCTGGTGGTATTTGGTTAGGTTTCTTTTTGTTTTGTTTTGTTTGTTTTGTGGGGTAGCTATTGTGCTGCAATTGGCTTGAATTGGTTAGTTTTTGCCTCTGTAGTCTTTTTCTTTTTTCTTTTGCTGGGGTATAGGGGCAGGATCTTGCTATGTAGTTCAGGCTAACCCCAACGTCATGATCTTCCTACAGATATGAGCCATTATACCCAGTTCTGTGTGACTTTATAAAAAGCCTTACTAAGACAAACACAGTTTTGGGTTACTGCTCAGTGGCAGAGTATGTGCCTAGAGTCCCCCAGTGAGGGGCTGGGGGCACGCCTCAGTGGTAGAGTGGATTACCCAGCATGCATGAGTCCCTGGCTCCCATCCTCAGTACCACCACAGGAAGGGAAAAGCTCAAACATCAGCTATTTTGCTTTGCTTCTTGAAGTGTTTGCCTTTTATCCCCAAAGACAAGGCTGAAAAGGAGAGAGAGCTGGGGACGAGTGAATTTGACACTGAATTCCCTTTCTTTGCTCAGTTCCCTTGGGGACTGGCCAGCTTTCCCCGAGGCTTACCTTTGGTGTGCTGCTCCACCCAGTCATTGATGATGACTCTGGCTCTCTCTGCCTCTGAGAAGTTCACCTGCTTCACCGTAGTCTGGAAGAGCTTGAAGAAGTGGGGCATGAAGCCCTGGACCAGTTCCAGGTCCCGCTGGACAAAGATGGCGTCCGCAGTAGTGATCTCATTCTTGTTCCATGGCCCCATGAGCGCCTTGGAGAGCTGGCGGAGGGCATGAGCTGTGCCCTTCTCTGCAGAGGTACCAGGACAGGATCCATTAGGCTAGTGTTGAGCTGGGCCAGGTTTCCCAAGTCTGGCCCCACCCCTGTCCAGGCAGACGAGGCTCTTCCAATCCTCTAGGATTCAGTCAGTGGGGGGGAGGTCTCTTTCCAAACTAACCTACCCCCCCTCTCTCACTCTCTCTCTCTCTCTTTCCCTTCTCCTCCTCCCCTCCTCCTTTGTCCATCTCTTCCTCTTCCCTTATCTTCCTCCTTCTCCCCCACCCCCATTTTTTGAGACTGGGTCTCACCATGCACCTCTGGGTGGCCTGATACTTTGTAGTCCAGGCTGGCCTTGAACTCACAGAGATCTGCCTGCCTCTGCCTCCTGAGCAGGAGGGACTAAAGGTGTGCACCACTGTGCCCAACTGTCTCCCTCTCTCATTCTTTCCTCTCCTCTTCCCTCCCTTCTTCTCCGAGGAGAGTCTCACAGTGTAACCCAGACTGCTTCAGCAGTCACTATATAGCCCTAGATGTCTTGGAAGCTAACAGGAATTCTCCTGCCACAGCCTCTCCAGCGCTGGGATTAGGGGCATGTACTATTACAGTCAGCCCTCAAATCGTAACACTTTTGTGCATCCTTTTCCAAAGTCTCAGCTCCCAGTCTTTTCTTTGCATTAGAATATTCTGTTCTTAAATTATAAACCCTCCACCTCCCTTTACCCTTGTAGCAGCCCCTCTAACAGCCTCACAAGTGCTGGGAATCCCTTCATGAGCCACCCTGCCTGGCTTCTGTTTGGTTTTTGTGACAAGGTCTTGCTCTATATCCCATCCTGGAGTGGAGTTTGCTATGTAGCCTAGGCTGGCCTCGCATTTACAATCCTCCTCCTCCCTCAGCCCCCCAAGTGCTGCAATTACAGGAATGTACCACCATGCCTAGCTAGGTTGTTCTTATATTAATGGCATTATCGAGTAATTCATGTTCATAATCTTGTTACATATTTAACTAAGCCCTGTGTGGAAGACATTTTTTTAGTTGTTCCCGATTTCATAGATAATAAAACCAAGGTTTACGAGCGTTAAGGTCACATGTTTTGTTTTGCTTTTGTTTTTAAAGGTCTCATGTAATCCAGGCTGTCATTGAACTCGATACATAGCCAACCATGGGCTTGAAATCCTGATCCTTCTGCCTCCACTTGCCAAGCAATGTGGTCATAGTTCTACACTACCATCTCCATTTTCATTTGGTTTGGGGATGGAGCCCAGGGCTTTGTGCATGCTGGTCAAGCTATATCGCAGCACCAGGGTGGCACAGTTCCTGTGTGTTGAGTCCACTTGTTGGTACACAAGTCAAGATCAACTGACCCAATAGTGGGAGAGAAAACGTGTGGTCTCTGGGCTGCGGCTGGACACGACTAGACTCGATGATGCTGCAGCCAGCCTTCCCTGCCTTCCTCTGTCTGCTCTGGACGCTGGCCCATGAGCACCTCCTGACCTTCTCCTCCATCTCCCACTTTGCCCCCACTCTCACCATGGATTTTGAATCCCATAGCATCTTGGATCTGCTGTCGGGTTTTCCCTGCTGCGGTCAGCTGCAGCATAGCCAGCACCGAGGTCACGCCATAGGGAGAGAAGACCACATTCTGGTCTTTGGAAGCTTGGACCACGTGCTGAAACACTTTGACTCCAAAGTCAGTGGCCTGATGGGCTGTGTGGGACTCTCGGAGGGGTAAAGCGAACCCTTTCCCAAAGACGAGAACCAGGCCCAGGGCGAGGCAAGTGAAGGCTGAAGACATCTGCATCCTAGGATAAACAGAAGAGAATCGGATAAGGAGATGCTCCCGGAAGGCTGTGGTGGGGGGAGGGGGAGGGCGTGTTGCCTCCTCAGCCATGGACTAGCCTCTCTATGCTCGCCTCTAGCCTGTAAGAGTCCGGTAAGTTCTCATTCTTTAAGACCCCACAATGCAATTGGATGATGAGGTCATCCCCTTCTGCCTCCAACCAATTCTTTTAATTTTTTCCAGAATCTTGCTTGCTATGTAACCCAGGCTGCTCTCGAACACAGGATACTCCCGTTTCATGTCTCCCAAGTGCTGTGATTACAGGCATGAATTATTGCCCACAGATGCTACTTGATTTTTAACATAGACTGTCCTCCTTTTTTTTTTTAACCTGGGTGAATGTTAGAC
>NW_022196905.1:131162745-131182745 GCF_008632895.1 Mastomys coucha
ATCCCTTCTATGGGACTGAGAGACCTTTGGACAGTGACAGCCTTTGGCATAAAGTGAGAGCTGACTCCTGAAAGTTGTTCCCTGATTTCCACACTTGAACACAGCTATGCGTGTGACATTATATGTGTGAGTACGCACACGCACCCATACACATATAAATGCAACTTTCTTTTTTTAAAAGTAAAGTCCCTTTGCGAAATTGAGAAAGGGGAGATTTGCTGGAGAGGGTCTGAAAGACAGTGCGCTGGCTTCTGGGATGCAGGATCGGAGGTGCGGTTTGACCATCTTTCTCAACCACCTGTGGTCCTGGTTGGGCTAGGTGGACTAAAGGCTGCAGAGTTCCAGAAAAGAGTGGAAGGGAGCAGAGGGAAAACGAGGGTGACAGACGTTTCCTTCCTTCATTTAAAGCCTAAGGTGAGAAAGTAAGCTTGCCTTTCTCCTACCTGGAGCTTTCAAAGGGGCCTTGTGATTGGCTCTTGTTGGCTGTCGCTCAGCTGTGGTTGGCTGTGTGCTGCCGGAGGCGGGTGTGCGGGCGTTCCTCCTTCACAAAGTTCTCGGGGCTCTGTGGCAGCTAGATCCAGCTGTGCTCTGTCCTCTGGCTGCAGTCTCCCTTTATACCAGATGTGGGCCGGAAATAGATGAACTCATGTTCCAGCCCCACCCACTTTCTAACTCTGGAAATGTCTGGGCTGCCCGCCCGCCCTGCCCCCTCTCCTCCCCCCTCCCAGGGACTTGCTGGGACACGTGTGTGTACGTGTGTGAAAGGGCATGGGGGATAATTGAGCAAACTCTGGTTCCCTTGATTGGAACATCCCTGTGCCTTTGGCTAGTCCTTCGTCTAGACCCTTGTGGTACCACAGAGCCTACAATGCCTGGTGTTTGGGACTCCCTTCCTTGAGCCCCTGCCTGCTGGAACACGACCCCCTTTCCTTTGAAGACAACTATGGACCCTTGCCAGTACTGTCTGCCCCTTGTGCACCCTGTGCCTACATCCAGGAAAAGTTGGCCTGGCTTTCTCTTGGGTTACTGCCCAGTGGCCAGAGGGCATGAAATGTGCCCTGTGATTGTCTGGGTTCTGGTTCCTCTTGGACTTAAGCCCAATAGAGAACTTCAAGTCCTTCCCTCCTCCCTCCATGTGCCCGCCAGGCCTGCTGTGAAGCGTCTCTGACTCCCAACACCACGCCAGACTCTCCTGGTGCCCTGAGGGCTCGCTCTTTGTGTCAATAGCCTTGTACGTCTGGGTTTTGAGGTGTACTGGGTGGGGCGCTGGTGGCTGGATTGGACTAGCTTTTCCACAAATGAGAACAGGGGTTACTGCAGAAAGCTTTGTCAAAGAGCAAGAACCAGTTCAGCAGCCTGAGATGACTGAGAGAGAGAAAGGTGTTTTAAGACTTTTTTTTTTAATTTTTTTTTTTTGTTTTTTCGAGACAGGGTTTCTCTGTGTAGCCCTGGCTGTCCTGGAACTCACTCTGTAGACCAAGCTGGCCTCGAACTCAGAAATCCGCCTGCTTCTGCCTCCCAAATGCTGGGATTAAAGGCATGTGCCACCACCGCCCGGCCAAGATTTTATTTTTATCATTCATTCTTGTTTGTTTTGTTTGTTTACACAGAGTATCATAATGTAGTCCTGGCTAGCCTGGAACTCAGTCTGGAGCTCTGGCTTTCAACTCACAGAAATCTGCCTGCTTCTGCCTCCCGCGTGCTGGGATTAGAGGTGTGTGCCGCCATGCCCAGCTTTCATCTTATGTTTTAATTATGTGTGCGGTCTGTGTGTCCATTTGTGAGTGTGTGCAATTGAAAGCAGGGAAGTGTGAGATTCCCTGGAACTAGAGTTACAGGCAGTTGTATGTCATTCATCGTGGGTGCTGGGAATGGAATTTAGGTCCTCTACTAAGAACAGCATGTGCTTGTAAGGGGTGAGCCATCTCTCTAGACCTCAGAGGGTGCTCGGAAGCTTTCTTCCCCTCGGTACAGACACTGGCAGGCTGGAGCCGCAGGACCAGGGATAGGATGACACAGAATATATATGCATATATACTTCACATATACACACGTGTATGTATGTATGTATGTATGTATGTATGTATGTATGTATATATGTATGTATGTATGATGGTGGGGTTCTGTTCTTAGACCTGTGGAAGAATGACTGAAGAGTTTTGTAGTTTTTGGACAATCTCATGGATATGTAGCCCAGGATATCCTTAAACTCATTATATAGCTAGCTGAGGATACCCTGAAGATTCTGACCCACCTCCCTCCACCTCCCAGTTATTGAGACTTCAGGTATGCAGCGCCACACCCGGTTAATGCAAGTACAGGGGCTTGAACTCACGACTTTCAGCACGCTGGGCAAGCTACCCACTGAACCCCATCCCCAGCTAGATGATTTCTTTAAAGAATGAAGATTTGTACAGCATTTAAGAGGACCAGGCTGGTGCCTTTGAAGGTTGGACAGACTCAAAAACCCTTTGTCACCCTAGACTTTGGGACTAGAGAGAGGGACAGTTGGAAAAGACCAACGTGGTCTGGTGTTGGGGGCTGAGGAGAGGGTACTTTTGACCTTGGGGTTCACATGCTGTCATCTTTTGTATAGGTGATGGGGGTTCGCTTGGCAGTATCCATGGAGACAGCTGCCTGGCGAGTCATGGGAAGTTTAGGTGGGCGGTACAGCAGCGGTGTTTGTTTTCCATTTCCAGTAAACAGATACCAGGGCAACCAGCCCTGTGGGGTTTTTCTCTCACAGCGACCCTGCTTCCCGAGGCAGGTGGGGGGTGGGAAGGTTGAGGAAAGAGGAAAGAGGGAAACCTCAGCTGGAAACTTAGGCTCACGGGGCCAGGCCCAGCCGAAGCCTGTAAGCCCAGCCGCTGCTTGCTTGTGTTTCCCCCGCTGGTCTCCTCTGTGGCTTGGAAGCCCCGAGGGAAGGAGGCCGCAGGGCTGGGAGGGAGAGGCAGATGTTCTTGGCCATCTCTGAGGAGGAGGACTCAGCTCAGCTCCTACCCCGCCAGAAATGTCTCCAGATGCTTAGCCGTCAGAGAGACCTAGGATCGCAGCGTCCCCAAGCATTCAGGAGAGGGAGAGGGTGGAGACCAGCTGGAGGTGGGGCTCCTTGGGCGTTTCCTCTGCGGACTGCCATCCCCTCAGTTTCTACATCTCCTCCACCAAGACCGTTGTTTTCTGGGGCTGGGCTGGCTGGGCAAGGTGCTAGCAGTTTCATCCTGACCTGGGTCTGACGTCTGTTCTGGGCGTCAGGAGAGTTGGATCGTGGCTCTGCGGGAGCGGGGGACATGCTTTCCTTTCGAAATGGAAAACTTTGTGTCTCCCTCTTTTTTCTTCCTCTCTTCTTCTTTGATGGGGAAGATTCTACCAATAAAGTCACGCTACATAAGTGTAACTACTCAGGAACTTGTTCTATGTACCAGGCTGGCCTCAGGCTCACAGCAGCCCTCCTGCCTCTGCACTCTGCTGGTGCTGGGATAATAGGCATGCCCAGTTTTGTTTTGTTTTGAGACGGCTCTTACTATTGTAGCCCAGGGGAATCACAATCCCCCATGCCTTAGTGTCCCGAGTCCTGGGACGACAGTGTGCCACCATGGCCAGAGTCCTAAAGGAACCTCCAAACTGGAGGGACATATGGGCATTTAGCAAGTAAGTTTTTGTTGTTGTTGTTGTTTGTTTGTTTTTTCGAGACAGGGTTTCTCTGTATAGCCCTGGGTGTCCTGGAACTCACTCTGTAGACCAGGCTGGCCTCGAACTCAGAAATCCGCCTGACTCTGCCTCCCAAGTGCTGGGATTAAAGGTGTGTGCCACCACTGCCCGGTCATCAAGTGAGTTTTTAAAACCAGGCAATGGGCCTAACTTATGGCCCACTAGGTGAAAGTGTTTGCCACCAAGTCTGACAACATGAGTTCAATCCTTGGGACCCACATGATGGACTGGTCAAACTGGCTCCCACAAGTTGTCTTCCAGCCTCCACACATACTCTGTATCACATGTGTATACCCAGATACACATATAAACAAATAAAATACATATAAACTGGGCACAGCCTGGCAGAACGAGGCCTCTGTTTCTTTACGAATTAGGGTTGCCTAGATGATCTGAAACCCAGACTTGACTTGGCCTTGCATCTCCTCTCCACCCCCACGACATTGTCTATCCTAGGACACGGGACAGCTAGTCTTGCACACACAGGATGCAGCTTCCCGAGGGCTTCCTGGAGGAGGCGGAGAGTGCCGTACTCCCCAAGCCTTCTTCCAGACACCCTTCTCAGAATCTAACCTGAGTCACAAGCTTGTGTCACTTTCTCTTTTTCTTACCCTGTAGAACCCCCAAACCACTTTGACCTCATCCTCTTCGTTAACTTCTAACTCTTTGGTCAGTGGGGGAAGGGGCGGGGATCAAATGGCCAGAATGAGAAAAGTCCTTGCTGTTGAAATAACTCAACACTTGATTTCCCCAGGATCAGAGAGAGATAAGAGCGTGAGTTACGTGGGGCTGGGAATTTCTGGGAAAGTTCCAGGATCGGCTGCCCAGGAAGATGGCTCCATCTGGTCCCTCTGCAGGTGGTTTGCAAATGGAGCAGGCTCACATTTTCCATGACTGCCCCTACCCCCAACTCCCACCCTTGCCCTCTCCCATAGAGCACTGGCTCCGCTGGGGTCTAGGAAGTCCTGGTTGTTTGTCTACCTTTGTCCCTCCCCCCTTAGTGCATGTGCGTGCCTGCGTGCCTGCGTGCGTGCGTGCGTGCGTTCCTGCAGGTCAGACGACGACGTTTTGTACTCGGCTCTCTTCCACAGTGTGGGTCCAGGAACCGAACCCATAGTATCAGCCTTGGTGGCAAACGCCTTTACCCGCTGAGATGTCTCTCGCCCCACCCCACCCCTGCCCCCGCTCGACCTCTTGCCACTTGTTCTCTCATCTTGCCCTTCCTCTTTGTGTGTCTTTGGTTCTCCCCCTGAGACGTCTTGCTCACTGCCCCTGTCACTCAAGATGACACTGTCCCTCACTTCCTCTTCTAGTTGCTCTCTTGCGTTTTTTGTGTCTTGTCTCCCTCAAAGGAGGTTGTGCGCCTCACTCCCTCTCATCTCTTCTGACTCAATCCCTCTTTCCTTCTCCTTTGCCTCCTAGAATCCCTTTTACAGTCAATCTCGGGCTCCTAGGCGCATCCTCTGGGAAGGACGGTCATCCTCCTTCCAGTTACACAGGCTCCGTGGAATGCTGGGTCTGGGCCCCCATGCCTGGTGATTTCACTGGGAGAGCTGGGGGTGGGAGAAGACAAGATCCCCCGCTAACTCTAACGCACCACACTATTTCTGGCCTGGTGGCTCTCCAAACAACACAGTTCTGAAAATAGCTCATGTTTGGGCTGGGCTGTCTCTGCCCTTTCTAGGAGTGAGCTGGGCGGAGTGGTCAGGGCCTTGGCTTCTGTTCATTTGAAATCTTGGCTCCCGAACAGCGCGATTCAGCCAGTCTGGTCTCAGCCTGTTTGGGGCTTCCAGACTTGACTTTCTCCTCTTTTACCTTCATAGACCCAGGCCCCCCGCCGCTCCCTCCCAGTCCCCATCCCCCAAGTCCCTCCTGCCCTTCCCTAAACTTTCAGATTATGTTCAAACTTGCCCCTAGTCCCTATAATGTAGTTCTTGATTGTTGGGACTGACTTTAAAAAATTTGTGTGCATGCATGCATATGTGCGTGCGTGTGTGTGTGTGTGTGTGTGTGTGTGTGTGTGATGTATGCGTGGGCATGTGTGTCATGGAACATGTGTGGAGACCAGAGGACAACTCCAGAGGTGATTCTCTTATTCATCTTGGGAACCAACACACACCCACACCCACGCATGCACATGTGTGTACCACAGAGTTTCAAAATTGAGGGCTGTAAAAGTCATTTAATTCAGAGGGGACAAGGAATGAATTATGGCCACACAGCAACTGCTCTATAAATGGAAGATGATAGTCATGATCAAATAGAGCCTGTCTCCAGGGACCTGACGTTGCTGGACTGAGGGCTGGCTGTACGGATTGCTTAATTCAGAGAGGCTGAGAGATGAACTATGGTCACACAGCAACTGTTCCATAAATGGGGAGATGCTGGCAATGAGATCAGCTGGCCTCCAGGCAGGGGCCTGGACTTGACGAGGATGTGTGTGATAGCAAAAGGTTAACCTTTTGTGGGGAGTTGTCTGTCTGTCTGTTCTAAGGACAGGCCTTTCTATGTACTTCAGGATGACCTGGACCTTACTAGGCAGCTACGGCTTGCCTTGACTTCTTTATCTGCCTTAGCCTTCCCGATGTTAGGACTGCAGCATAACTTAATCCTTTTGAGCCTTAGCTTTAGATTATTTTTAATGAAGGTAGGTGGATCTCCGAGTTCGAAATCAGCCTGGTCTATTGAGCAAGTTCTGGGACACCCAGGGCTACACAGAGAAACCCTGTCCTGAGACACCAAAATAAAGAAATAAACATTGGTTGATGACTGACTGACTGATTGGTTGATTGATGAAGGGGGCAGGGTTTGTGCACACCATAATGTTGAGGAGGGGAGGTCAGAGGGGACCAGTGGGAGTTAGTTTTCTTTTCAATTTCAATTGTGTTGATTTGTGGGGCTAGACCTTAGTTTGTTTGTTTGTTTTAATTGTTGTTTGTTGTTTTGGGAGTTGAACCTAGGGCCATAGCTAGCAAGGTCACGCCCTCTGCCAGGTCTCATCTCTCTTGCCTGCTAATTATTAAGCATGTGTGCGTGCATGCGAGCAGCTGCTTGTACTTGTATGTGTGCACTCAAGAGCTTCTCTTCACAGTATTTATTCACCTATTCATTCTTTTATTTATTTTAGAGTCAGAGTTTCTCGATGAGCCTGGCCCTCGCCAATTCTGCAAGACTAGTTGGCCAGCATCCCTCAAGGATCATCTGTCTCCGTCTAGCCAGTAGTCGGCTTGCAATACTATGGCCAAGTGTTTCAAAATATGTGTTCAGTGGGGTTCAAACTCAGGACCTCATGTTTATGTGCCAAACATGTTCGTTACCTGTTGAGCCATCTCTCCAGCCTTCTTATCTCTCTCTTTCTAAAGTTAAAATTACGTGTATTTACTAAGCATGTGGATGTCAGGTGTGTGTATGAGTATGGGCGTTGTTTGAGCATGGCATTTAGAGCCAGTTCTCTCCATTGACCAAGGAGGTTCCAGGGACTGTGAATGCCTCTACCCATCCTCCACATCCCACCCGGAGCCACCTCACTGACCCAGCTTCTTATCTGGGACAGTTAGAGATTCCATGTCTGGGGGTGTTGCAAACATCTGAGCTAGCGTTTAGCCAGTGTTGGGGCGCCTTCTGGACATTCAGTTAGTAGCTAATTTTGAGTGGCAGCCAGCTGACATGTTAATTCTCAAAGAATGCAAGCTCCCTAAAGGAGGAATGTTGGAGGCTGTCTTTTGGACTTCCTGTGTTTAGTGGAGTTAGCCTCACACATCCTGATGGTGGACTGGCTGCTGCCCGAGGGCACAGCTGCCAGCCACTCTTTAGTTTGTTCAAGGTCAGATCTTCCTGTCTTCATGCCCATCCTGACCGGTCCCCACTGGCTGATGTTGCTGCTTGGGAATCCAGGATCCTAGATGGACCCTTCTGACAGTCCATGTGTATCTTTTGTGTTTTGTTACAGATCCTTGTTTAGTTGCTTTGACCTCACTAGAGTCCAGACTGGCCTTGAACTCAAAAGCTCCCAATCTCAGTCTCTTCAGTGCTGGAATCATTGGCTTCCAGATGCATCTTCCTCCCTTAAGCTTACAAGGAAGAGAGCTTGACCTACCTTTCCAGAGATGCCCTACAGGACATAATTTTTACTATCCACAACTCTTGCCCTCATGGTCTCACAGGCTGGTCTCAAACTCACAAGGACTGCCAGCCTCTGTCTCTTAGGTCCTAGATTAAAGCTCTCTCTCTCTCTCTCTCTCTCTCTCTCTCTCTGTCTGTCTGTCTCTCCATCCCTCTCTCCTTCCCTCTCTCCCTCTGTTACTTCCACCCCCTTTCTGAGGCTGATCTTGGCACTCTTCTGATCCTCCTGCCTCCACCTCTAGTGTTCTGCAATTACAGGAGTGTTCTCTGCTTTATGAGGTGCTGGGAATCAAACTCAGGACCTTTGTACAGGTGAGCAGTCTACCAACAGAGCTAGATTCCCAGCCTCTTGCTTTATCCTTTCTATTCCTCCTGCTCCTCTTCCTCTCATCCCATTCCCCTCTTCCTCTTCCCCACCCCCTCTTCTTTCTTTCTTTTTTTCTTTTTATGTGTGCGTGTGGGGGGGGTGTTGAGACAGGGTTTCTCTGTGTAGCCCTGGCTGTCCTGGAACTCACTCTGTAGACCACGCAGGCCTCAAACTCAGAAATCCACCTGCCTCTGCCTCCCAAGTGCTGGGATTAAAGGCGTGTGCCACCACTGCCCGGCTCTTCCTTTCTTTTTAGAAATATGGTCTTGGTGTGTTTCGCAAGAGGGCATTGATTTTTAATCCTCCTGCCTCCACTCCTGGAATACTGGAATCCTAGATATAAATCGCCCTGTCTGGTCTCTACTATTTCCGGAGGGTGTTTACTGCTGGGTCTCTTATGAGCTGTGTACAACAAGCATGACCCACAATCATCTGAGGTAAGAACGAGCCGTCTAGAGGAAGTCTGACAGCAGCAGGCAAGGTGCTCGTGTCTGGAGGAGATGTGATCAGAGAAGCTGGCTCCGTCAGCCAATAAGGAGACATTGACGGCACCCTGTCCCTTCATCTATTTCTGCTTTCCCAAGAGTCTGGATGGCCTAGCTGTGACTCACAGCCCTTCTTCCTGGCTAGCCCCTGTTCCGCATTCTCTACATTCCCAAGTTTCCCTTTGGCTCTTTCTTTGGACACAGGCTGCTTGCATTCTGCCCAGGCTGAAAGAGGAATCTTGGCTTCCCCAGGCATGACCAAACATCAACTGCCTGCCACTCATGCTCAATGCCATAACACCAAGAAAAGAGAACCAGCTCCCTTCCGCACAGAAATGTCATACACATGCTGGGTACCAGAGAGTGACTGGTACAGGTGACTAGAAAACAGCATAAAGAGGCTGGGGTGTCCGTGTGTGTGTGTGTGTGTGTGTGTGTGTGTGTGTGTGTGTGTAGGCCAGCAGCATGCCTGCCTCATGCACCAAGTGCTCGGTTCAATTCCCAACACTGCATACAAACTGGGCACAGCAGTACATTCACACATGTCTGGACTCCTAGCTCTCGGGAGTTAGAAGCAGGAGGACGACTTCAGGGTCATTCTCAGCTATGTAGTGAGTTCAAGGCCAACCTGAGCTAGGTGAGATCCTACTAAAATAAGCAGGAAAGAAAAAGAAAAAAAAGAAAGAAAAGGAAGGAGGGAGGAAGGAAGAAAAGAAGAAAGGGAGAAAGAAAGAAAGGAAGGAAGAAAGAAAGGAAGAAAGAAAAGAAACAAGTACAGCCCAGCATAATGGCACACACCTTTACTCCTAGCACTAGCGAGGCAGAGGCAGGTGAGTGTTTGTGAGTTCAAGGGCAGTCTTAAGAGAGCAGAGTTAGACAGACTCCCTGGTCAGAGGACCGGGAGAGGGCTAGTCACAAAGGTGGCAAATTTCCAAGATGGACGACTTCTTCTTCAACCTCCTGACTTGAGACAACAGCCTGGCAGCTTTTGTCTTCCAGCAGCAGGCTTCCCACTGATGGCCTGGCTCAGCAAGTTCAAGGCCTTGGTCAGGATTTGTCACACCACAGTTGCAGACCGATCAACCACCATAGCAGCCTTCAAACTGACCAACCCTAAAGTAGACAAAGACTCTTCGGAAGCTGCAAACCCTTGGGCCTCAAGCAGCGGCTGGACTTCCCACTCCCTAAGTCCCGACTCTGCTGGGCAGAGGGTCTTCCTCTCTGTCTGTCTGAATGTTTTTTCACCCCCAAAGAAAGACCTTGCTTTAATTGTTGATTCTGTCTACGGAGCTTGGGAATTCTCGGCTGCTACCTGTTATGCTTCAGTTTTTCCCGCCTGTTAATTCTTTAAGTAGTAGAGAAAACAAGTCCATCGGCCTGGCCTATATAGTGAGTTACAGGACAGCCAGGACAATGGGGAGAGGAGAGGAGAGGAGAGGAGAGGAGAGGAGAGGAGAGGGAGGCACACACACACACACACACACACACACAAACACACACACACACACACACACAGAGAGAGAGAGAGAGAGAGAGAGAGAGAGAGAGAGAGAGAGAGAGAGAGAGAGAGAGAGAGAGAGAGAGAGAGAGCTTGTCTTAACAAACAACACCAGCCTCCCCCCAACTCCCTCCCTGCCACTTCCAAGAAAAAAAAAACAAACACATGAATGTAAGGCTGTATTTTCTGTCTTATTTTGAAGGAAAGGGTGTCTCACAACCTGACAGGGAGCCAAACTCAGGTCCTCATGTCTGTGTGAAGGTGTGTTACTGACTGAGCCATCTTCCCAGGCCCGTACAAGCTACACTGTAAGTAAAGCTTGGGGTAGAGGATAAAAATATGATGCAGGAGTGTAAGGACTGAAGACTTCATGGGGGAGGTGAAGCTGGTAACTGGTTGTGAGGGAGGCTCCCTGCCCCTGGGAGAAAAACAGGGAGGAAAATCGTGGATGGGGTAGGTCAGGAAGACACTAAACGCTCCAAGAGAAGTCATATGTGTGTGTGTGTGTGTGTGTGTGTGTGTGTGTGTGTGTGTTGGTTTGAATAAGAATGGCTGTAAGAAGTTTGAATGCTTTAGTTACCAGGGAGTGGAACTGTTTGAAGGATTAGAAGGATTAGGGGGCGTGACCTCGTTGGAGGAGGTGTCCACAGCAGGTGGGCTTTGAGGTTTCAAAAGCACGTGGCTAGCCCAGTCTCTCTTCTCTGCCCACAGATCAGGGTCTAACTCTCAGCTATTGCTCCAGGACCAAACTCCCTACCATGATGATAATGGCCTAAGCCTTTGGAACTGTAAACAAGGCCCAATTAAATGCTTTTTTGAAAAAAAGAGAGAGAAAGAGAGTTGCCTTGGCCATGGTGTATCCTCACAGCAATCGAACAGCATGTTTTCATTTCGTGAGAACAACCACCCTCTCTTTCTCTAGGGATGGAACACAGGGTACAGGTTTTCTAGATAGTTAGACAAGTGTTCTGCTATTGATGGAGTAACAACTTAGTCCCTGTCCTATTCTCTTTAGGAGCTTTCATGTTGTAGGTCTCTGCTTTTTCTGGAACCTTCCACCCATCTCATTGAAACAGATGTTCTTGGTCTATTCTGAGTGGCACAGAAATACCTCTTTTTTTGTTTGTTTGTTTGTTTTTAAACATTTACTTTTGGCTGGGTATGGTGGTACATGCCTTTAACCTAAGGACCTAGAAGGCAGACACAAATGAATTCCTGTGAGTTCAAGGCCAGCCTGGTCTATATCATGAGTTCCAATGTTAGCCTGAACCACACAGTAAGACTTAGTCTTATAAAGAAAGAAAAGACGCCTTTAATCCCAGCACTTGGGAGGCAGAGGCAGGCGGATTTCTGAGTTCGAGGCCAGCCTGGTCTACAAAGTGAGTTCCAGGACATCCAGGGCTACACAGAGAAACCTTGTCTCAATAAAAAAAAAAAAAGAAAGAAAGAAAAAGAAAAGAAAGGTTTATGTGTAACTCTGTGTGTGTGTGTGTGTGTGTGTGTGTGTGTGTGCTAGTAAAGACCTGAAGAAGTTGGGACCCCTTGGAGAAGGGGTTACAGGCAACTGTGAGTCACCTGACGTGGGTGCTGGGAATTAATCTTGTGTTCTCTTAACGACTGAGACATCTCTCCAGCTCCCACCTCCACTATTGTTTGTTTCTGTTTTTTTTAGACATCCCAGGCAGGATTCAAACTCTACATAGCTCAAGCTAACCCTCAACAAGGCCTTCCTGCATCCCCCTGTCAAGTGCTGGGATCTCAGGCATGTACCACCATGTCTGGTTTATGTGGTGCTGGAGACGGACCCAGCGTCTCTTGTATGCGAGGCAAGAGCCCTAGCGGTGACTGCATACCCCGGCCCTGGAGATGTCTTTCCTATTGAGCTTTCACCTAGCCAGGCAGAGACCCAGAGACACAGTGACTGGGGTCAGCAGGGGTTCTGTAGGGAGCTGAAGTCCCAGAGCCTGAGCAGATGAGGTGATGATGAAGCTTGAACGGAATTTACCACGGGGACTCCGGGGTGCCCCGAGTCACCATTCCTTTCTCCCGAGCTTCGTCATCACGTGGGATCAAGACTCTCGAATGTGTCCTCCTCTGAGTCACCCCTGGCTCACTCTGATGTTCCCACCATAATGGAGCCAGGCTATAACCTGGCTTGCTTTGTCTTGCATCCCAGGCCCTTTCCAAAGCCCCGTGCACAGGGGGCAGAAAGTAGAGCAGGTGCCTGATGGGAGAGGGTGAGACTGGGGGATACTAGACTAGACAGGGAGCCCCCCTGGATTTATGCCTTCTTTCTTCCTCCAACACAGTTAATCATAGCAAAGGGGTCTCCAAGACGGCTCAGTAGGTAAAGGAGCTTGCTGCCAAGTCTGACGACCCGAGTTCAATTCCCAGAACCCACAGGGTGGAAGGAGAGAATCAACTTCTGTAAGTTTCTTCTATCTTCTGAGCCTCCACACGTAGGCCACAGGATACACATGTTCACACAGACAGACAGACAGACAGACACATGCACACACACACAGACACACAGACACATAGACAGACACAGACAGACACATGCACACACACACACACAGACACACAGACACAGACAGACACACATACACAGACACACACACAGACACAGACACACACACACAGACACAGATAGACAGACATGCACATAGACACAGACACACAGACAGACACACACACACAGACACAGACAGACAGACACACACAGACACACACAGACAGACACACAGACACAGACAGACACACAGACACAGGCAGACAGACAGACACACACACAGTGTTCAACTGGAAAAAACATGAACTAGCTCTATGTGCATTATATATGTTTGTATACACATGTGTGTTCCTATATGTGAAAACCAGAGGTCAGTCTTGGGTGTCATTTCTCAAGAGCTATTCTCTTTGTTTTTGGAGACAGGGTTTCTCACTGTGACCTGGGGGTCTTTGCTTGGGTGTTCTGTTTGGTGAGCAAATTCCAGTAATCCCCCTGTTTCCACCTACCCCCAACCATGGCATCAGGATTATGCCAATCCCAATGTGTCTCACCATGCCTGGTTTTTTATGTGAGGCTGGGGCTTGAACTCATCCCCTTAAGTGTGGGCTGCAAGCACTTTACTAAGAGAGCCATCTCCCTAGCCCCTGCTTATGGCCTTTTCTGGGATGGGTTTACACAACCTTTCCAGATATGTATGGGTCCTCTCTCTGTGAGAGCAGTGTGTGCTCTTAACCACTGAGCCATTTCTCCAGTTCCTGCTAGAGTGGAGTCCATGAGGAAGGGATGCCCCTGTCCTCCCTGCCCTATGCTGCCTGCAATCTCTATTGCCTATGTTCCCTCCCATTTCCAGTTGCATCTCCATCCCCACCAGAGTCCAGCTGTTGGTTGAGTGTCCCAGTTAGCTTCCTGGTCTCAGGCAGCCCCCAGAATAAGGACATTCAAGAGGTGGGGATGCGGCTACGTTGGAAGTGATTGTCTACCATGTAGGAAGCCCTGGGTCCCATCCGCAGCATCACTAAATTGGGCATGATGGTGCATGCCAGTAATCCCAGCACTTGGGGAGTAGATGCAGGATCAAGAAGTTCAAGGTCATCCTTGGAGTTCTGTCAGGCTGTTCGTGTGTGTGTGTGTGTGTGTGTGTGTGGTGTGTATGTGTGTATGTGTATGTGTGTGTATATGTGTATGTGTGTATGTGTGTGTATGTGTGTGTGTATGTGTGTATATGTGTGTATATGTGTATGTGTGTGTATGTGTGTGTATGTGTGTATGTGTGTGTATGTGTGTGTATGTGTGTGTGTATGTGTGTGTGTATGTGTGTGTGGTGTATGTATGTGTGTGTGTGTGTGTGTATGTGTGTATGCCCACGCACATTCACAGCATGAAGTGTCTATGGGAGGTCAGAGGAGTTGGTTCTCTTCTTCCACTATGTGGGTCCTAGGGATTGAACTCTGGCTGTCAGACTAGGAGGCACAGACCCTTGCCAGCTGATCCATTTTGCCAGTTTTTTTTTTTTTTTTTTGGTCTTTTGTTTTGTTTTGTATTTTGAGATTGTCTCTTACCCTGGAGCCCATCAATTGGCTAGACTGCCTGTCTAGCAAGTCTGAGGGTCCTCCTACCTCTGTTTCCCCGGCTTTGACATTACCCATACAGCCTGCACTTGACTATTACATGGACCCTGAGGATCCAGCTCAGATCTTCATGCTTGCACAGTAGGTGCCTTACCCACTGAATTCTCTCTCCAGTTCCATCCCTTGGGCTCTTGGTGCTAGAGTCCTGGACTCCTGAACTAAAGGGGTGTGGTGTGGTGCATGGATTAAGTCCTTCAATTAGGAGACCCTAGAAGCAAAGAGAGGTCAGCGCTTGAGTGTGGAGAGTCACCAAGAGCTCCTGTTTTACTGGCATTCAACAGAAAGGCCTCACCCATATGTTGGCTAGGAGTAGATCACGCCTTTAATCCCAGCGCTTGGGAGACATTGACGTTAGCCTGATCTACATACCGTCCCAGGCCAGCCAAGGCTACACGGTGAGACTCTGTCTCCAAACAAACAAACAAACAAATATGTATATATTATTTCATTAATTAGCTAATTAACTAACTAAATGAAGGCCTCAGATGAGAGCATCATTACTATGGAGGGAATTTGGACCGGAAGCAGAACCTTCAGGCTGGTCCTTGCTGTGGCCTCACCCACTCCCAGAATCCCCCTCCCCAGTGTGGGATCCTCCCTTCCTGGGGTGACTCTGCTGCACCCTTGCTGTGCTCCCCAATCTGGGTCAGGAACTGCCAGACAGGATGAGTAAAGTCTGATGCAGGCCGGGCGAGTAACCGAGTAACCGTTATTCATATATCATTTCACTTTGAAGCACGGCTTTCCTGGGGGTCCGGGGGGAGGGGCTAGGGCTGCAGGGGGCCAGGGGAGCTGAGGTGGCAGACATGAGGCACCTTCTGCTCAGTGGCTGGGAGAGTGGGTTACGCTGGGGTGTGTTTTGTATGCCAGGAATCAGACTGGGACTCTTTTGAAATTAGCATGTGAGTGATAGAAAAGCTTGAGCCCGTCTGGTCCCTCTCCCTCACCTTTACAATGCCACTGGCTCCAGCATGGTGGCCTACACCCATAATCCCAACACACCAGAGGCTGAAGCAGGAAGGTTTCAAGGTCAAGGACAGTCTAGGCTACAAAGCAAGACCCTGCCTCAACAAACTAGGAGGCTGGAGATGTAGCCAAGATGGACGAAACTTGGACTGAATCTTCAGCAGTGCATAAACTGGGCATGGTGATGAATACTGTAACCCTTGTACTTGGAATGGAGAGGCAGGGGGATCAAAAGTTCAAGGGCAAACTCAGTGATGTAAGGAGCTAGGGGCCAGCTGTCTTAGGGTTTCCATTGCTGTGAAGACACCATGGCCAAGGCAACTCTTATAAGGGGCAACATTTACTTGGGGCTGGCTTCCAGGTCAGAGGTTCAGTCCATTATCACCATGGCAGGAAGCATGGCAGTGTGCGGGCAGACATGGTGCTGGAGAGGGAGCTATGTGTTCTGCATCTTGATGGGGGAGCAGCCAGGAGAAGACTGACTTCCAGGAAGCCAGGAGGAGGGTCTCAAAGCCCACCCCCACAGTGACACACACGCCAACAAGCCACACCTCCTAATGGTACCACTTCCTGGGCCAAGCATATTTAAACCACCACACCTGCAATGGCTACATAGGAAGTTAGAGGCCAGCCTGGGCTACCTGAGACTCTGCCTTAAATAAATAAAGAGGAGGAGAAAGAGGGATGGAGGGAAGGAAGGAGAAGGGGAGAGAAAGAGAGAGAGAAAAAAGAGAGAGAAAAGGGACGGGGAGGAGGGAGCAAGCACCACAGAGGGAGACTCGGTCCAGGTGTTGGGTACACTCACTTCTGCCAGATGGTGCTGGTTACGATCTGTCTGCACTGTCATCTCCTTCAACTGGCGGGTTCTTACCAAATTAAGTACCACACCAGCAGGAGAATGAAGTCTACAGTGCAAGGGTCCGTGTGTGTTCCCTCACCTGCCTACTCCAGGCTTGCACGCTGACATCACACTTGCCCACTGTAAATGGGATGGCTTTCTGTCCATGGGAGCACATCCATGGGAGCACGTCCTCCACGGTGGATGCCGAGGAAGACACGGTGATGGAAGAGCCCCATTGCCTGCTTCCATCCTTCGCTCTCTGCAGCACCAGGCTGCTCCGCCAATGGCCAAGCCTTTGGCTGGTGGCCAGTTCGTGTCTGGACAGGAGGAAATGGAGATCTGAGGAGAAGTACACAAGATCTTCAAGAACAGAAATTCCACCGGAAACAAAACAATAAGCTGAGGAAAGTCATTTTCCAGAGAGCAAAGATTCATGAGACAGACGGGACCTTCTTGCTTCAGCCGGATAAACAAGCTCACTGGGGCAGCCCCGGCTACCCGCTAACCCTCCAGGTGTGCATATGGGAGTCTGAGCTGTCTGAGGAGTTGTTGGGAGGAGTCCTCTGTTTTGACACATGGAGAGAAGTTCGCAGTTACATCATCTTCTGGCCATAAGGTAGATGAATTCCTAGTAGGAGACTTAAGACCAGCGGGGCCCATGAGGTAGATGGCTCAGCTAGTAAAGGAACTTGCTGCCAACCCCCCACAATCTGAGCTCGGTCCCTGGAGTCCACACAGTGGAAGGAGAGAACCAACTTCCCAAACTGTTCTCTGCCTTTACATGCATGCTGCAGCATGCGGCCCTTTCCCCACAATAAAATAAATAAATATACTTTGAAGAAAGAGAGTCACGGTGTCCTGAAAAAGCATCTGGGTACAGAATTTCAAGTATGGAAGCCGGGACGGCCATAAACACCAGTGGCAAGGTGGCTTGTCGAGACCAAGGGTGTAGGTTTTAGGGAAATTCAGACAACCTCACGATAGATAGCAGAGGCTAGCCCAGAGTTATTCTCTGAGGAACTAAAGAGGACATGTAACTAACTCTCCACCCCCTTCCTGAGACGAGGTCTAGCATATAGTCAAGGTACAGACCGAACTCTTCCCGATCGCCCCGCTTGAGTCTTCCCAGACATGGCATCACATGGTTACAGGTATGCCACCATGCCAGCCATCTCTTCTTTCACCGCTCAGACACAGCTTGCTATCAGGAAGGAGGAAAGCCTCAAAACTGAAGAAGGAACACAAGAGGCCTACCCAGAATCCCCCAGGGAGGGGCTGGGGGCGTGGCTCAGTGGTAGAGCCCCTGCCTAGAATCCCCCAGGGAGGGGCTGGGGGCGTGGCTCAGCGGTAGAGCCCCTGCCTAACATTAGTGAGGTCCAGTTTACAAACGCAGGCTGAGTTTACCCAGAGTGAGTAAACTTGTGTCTAAAAGTCTGCAGTGGTGTTTGCCCTTTTGTCAATGTGGCCATTTTCTTCTCTGCAACATTCACTAATTTTTAAGATTTGGGGGTCCCCTTCCCCACATTTGGACAACAACCATGGCTAAAGCATGTGGGCCAGTGCTTTGGCCAAATCCTGCTTCTTATCCATCATTTCTTCATCACAGTGCTCAGAGTGGGCGTGGCTCGCTGCCCATTCTGTGAAATGGATAGGCAGACGGATTGGTATCTTGCTGTGACCAAGTCTCTTCAAAGAAACCAGAATCTTGAAGGTCACCCAGAATTACTAGAAGTTGGGGATTGTGAAGAAGTGATGTTGCAGTTATTTGGGGGCATTCATAGCTCTTCCTTCCTTCTTTTTTTTTTTTTTTTTTTTTTTTTTTTTTTTTTTTTTGGAGACAGGGTTTCTCTGTGTAGCCCTGGCTAGACCAGGCTGGCCTCGAACTCAGAGATCCACATGCCTCTGCCTCCCAAGTGCTGGGATCAAAGGTGTGCTCCACCACCGCCTGACTTCATAGCTATTTCTTGACAACCTCTTCATCTGAATTAACATCTCTGTGACTAGTAGATAAAAAGTTTAAGCTCCCAGAATCCACCTGTCTTTGTCCCCAGATGCTGGGGTTTGGCAGGTATTTACAGCCACACCTGGCTAGGTCCTAGAGTACTGAAATTCAACCCCTCATGCTTACACAGGAAGCACTCTTATCCACCGTGACATCTCTCCAGCCTCCTCCCCCCCCCCCCCATTGCTGCTGCTTGAGATAGTGTCTCTCACTGAACCACTGAACCTGGAGCTCACTAATTTTGCTGGGTCGACTGGCCAGTATGCTTCTAGGATCTACCTGTCCTCCTGCCCGGGGTAGAATGTCAGGTGTGTGCTACCATGCCTGGTCAAACACATCCTCAAGTCTGCATAGCAAGTGAGCACTTTGTGAAGGCCTGAGCCCTCTCCCTAGGGCCCTTTCCAGGAGCTTTAGAAATATCTGGAGAAAAAAATCTGATGATTCTCGTCAGAATTCCAGGACATGGGTGTTCGGGGGTTGACTTTGTTTTTTAGCTGTGTAGGAGCATCTGGGATGGAGGTGATGGAGCCGGTGTGGGATTTCAAGTCCTTGCTGCCCGGAGGCAGAGGGTGAAGTCAGAGTCCTCTGTTACACCCTCTGTAGCCCTGGGGCTGGATTCAGACCTCAAGAGACTAGAAAGAATTCAGTCAATTTCCCAGGAAGGTCATAGCTGGAGACATGCTGAGAGGTAAGGCTGGACTAAAATAGGTCATTAAAATGATTTCATCTGAAAAATGTTCCTTTGTCCTGGGGCCCAGAGAGACTCCGAGTCTAATGGAGGGAGGGAGTAAGCATTTAGATGTTCCTCTTTCATTTTTTAAAACCGTTAACCTTTTTCATTTTAATATTTATTTGTTTATGTTAGGGTGCGTCTGGCACATGTGTGTGCAAACGTGTAAGTCCAGAAGTTGATACCTTACTTGGTATACTTAAATGGTTTTAAAAATCACATTTTATGAGCTGGGCGGTGGTGGCACACGCCTTTATTCCCAGCACTTGGGAGGCAGAGGCAGGCGGATTTCTGAGTTCGAGGCCAGCCTGGTCTACAGAGTGAGTTCCAGGATAGCCAAGGCTACACAAAGAAACCCTGTCTCGAAAAAACAAACAAACAAACAAACAAACAAAAGAGTGCATTCCAGGACAGGCAAAGCTATACAGGGAAAACCTGTCTAGAAAAAGAAAAAAATTAAAATGTACATTTTATTCAGTGTGTGTATGTGTGTGTGTGAGTGAGTGCACGCACGTGCACGTATGTCCATGTGTATGTGTTAAGGCTGGAGCCTGATACTAGGTGTCTTCATTTCTCATTCTTCAGTTATATTTTGAGGCAGGCTCTCTCACTTGAACCCTGAGCTTGCAGATGTCACTAATCTAGCTAGCCAGTTTACTGCAGAGATTATACATCCTTGTCTTCAGAACTCTAGGATTACGCTCAAGCCCCCACAACCACTCAGCCCTTGAGGATGGTGCTGGGAAGCCGGACTCTAGCCCTCAGGTTTGTGTGGCTAATGTTTCACTGGCTGATGCCTTCCACAAACATCTACCTAAGTTTTTGATACAGGATCTCTGAGCTCTCCCTGGACCTGGCACTCACTGATTTAGCTCCGCTTGCTAAAAAGTCCCAGATTCCTCTTGTTCCAGAGCTGGGGTTGTAGGCTTGTAAATACTACTGTTCATGGCTTTTATGTTGGTGCTGGGATTTGAACTCAGGCTCTCATGCATTTTATTGACAGTTATCCCTGTTCACCCCACTCCTTATGCCTGCCATCTCAAACTGGCATTTAAAGAGAAGCTTCGGGCTGGTGAGATAGCTCACCAGGTAAGAGCACCAACTGTTCTTCCAAAGGTCCTGAGTTCAAATCCCAGCAACC
>NW_022196905.1:131187745-131193774 GCF_008632895.1 Mastomys coucha
GTAGCTAGACTTGGCAGCTGTGGTCCTCAGCTAAGGATTAAATGGTAGGAAATGAGCTTTAGAGGGGGAAATTCCAGTCTTGATTATTTAAAGAGGCAAGATCTGGCATGGCGCCTGGGAGCACCCTGACAGTCCAAGTTTCATTTCTGTTGCTGTGATAAAATATACAGAAAGGAGACAAGCTAAGGACAGAGAACGTTAAAAAGCTGGTGATATCATACTGTTGTAGTTAGGCCTGGATCTTCCTCCCAGCCCCATGCTCTCAGAAATAAGATTCAGACTCAAAATATCTTTACAAATACCTTGGCTGTACAGCTACGCTCTACTCTGACTACATCAAAACTTACCTAACCCAATTATTTTAACCTACATTCTGCCACATGGCTGGTTACTTGTGCTCAGGTACCTGGCATCCATCTGGTCACATCTTCCCAGAGGAGATCTTCCACCTGGCTTCATCCCAGAACTCTTTCTCCTCCTGGACGTCCCACCTTCTATTTCCTGCCTAAGCCATAGGCCATAGGCTTTTTAATTGGCAAGTGATGCATCCATACAATACACCAGATATTTTCTCTACATCGCATCCACAACCAAGAGCAGAGAAATGAATGGATGTATGCTTACAGCCCAGGATCTCCTGCCTAGGGAATGATGCTGCCCATGGTGGGCTATGTCTTCCCACATCAATCAGCACAATCAGGAAAATCCCCCACAGACACACCCACAGGCCAACCTGATCTAGACAAACCCACATGGACGATCTCATCCCAAATGTGTCCAGGTTGTGTCAAAGTGACAAACAAACCATCACATCTCTTCTCCCGTGTAGCCATGGATGAGGACTACCACCCTTGGTGATATGCAGAGTCCATTGTACAACCTCTAACATGGACACAAGTTCTCCTGGATGAAGTGTCACAGCTTTGTGTGTCCCTGAGCTGTGCACCTTCAAACTCTCGCCTCGCTCTTATCCATCTGGTTTTAGACAGGGTCCTTACTACACAGCGCTGGCTCACTTGGAACTCACTCTGCCTCCAAGTGTTGGGAGTAAAGACAAGAACCACCACACATGGTCTCTCCCATCCTTTTTGCAGGGACCACACAGGAACAAGGATCTGGACAGAGGCCTGTGTCTATCATAGCCTGATTGGATCAAATTTCCCTCTATGTTCTGGTAAGGATTAAAGTTTGCATGAATTCACGCCCCAACTAGTTTAGTCTGGTCAGTGTTTTCCCTTTTATTTTTAAAAAAATATTTGAGAATTATTTTTAAAATTTATGGTTGTACATGATACATGTGGGGGTGCGTGTGCGTGGCACATATGTGGAAGTCAGAGGATAACTTAGTAGAGTCAATTCATTATGTGACATCTTGGGATTGAACTTGGTTCACCAGGTTGGAAGGAAGAGACTTTTCCTATTGAGTTATCTCTCTGGCCCCACATTATTTTAATTAATTAATTAATTAATTTTCATATGTATGAGTGTTTGGCCTGAATGTATGTCTGTGTACCACACACACATACACACACACACACACACACACACACACACCTGGCGTTTGCAGGGGCCAGAAGGGGCCTGAGAGAGACTGCAGTCATAGACAGTTATGAGCCACCATGTAGATACTGGGATTATTTTCCTTCCTTGGAATTCTCGCACATAAACTGAAATCATTTGCAAAAGAAATTTCCCTCTGCCTTGATGGGCAGCCTTTCTTTGGCTGCAAAGATTTTTTTTCTTTTCCTATTCAGGAAATAAGAGTGATAGGTGAATGGGCGCTGGTAGGGGGTTGAAGAGACACACCCGATGTTCTGCATTGCAAACCTAGCCCTTCAGTTCATATATTGACGTTGTTTAGAAGGGAGGCCTAGGGAGCCAGTATTAGACAGGATCACTGCCCACTTCTTAGAAGGTAAGAGACATGTCACAGGCTGGGTCTGTCTCAGCATAAGACATCATCTGCCATGTTAACATAGCAAGAAGACCCTTATCTGATGGTAGCACTATGTCCTTGGACTTCCTCTCATCTGGAACTGTGAGCTAAGCAAACTCACCATGTCCATTGTTGTTTATTGGGATGGGGTCTCTGTTCCCTGGAACTCAGAATGTGGCCCAAGTTATGGCTTTGAATTTATTATAATCCTCTGGCCTCAACCTCCTAGGGCTGGGATGACAAGTGCGAACCACTGCTTCCAGCTGAACTCATTATTTATAAATAATGGCCAAGTCTCAGGCATTTTGTTATAGCAACAGAAACCAGATGAGAGTGAGTTGCGTGACCTTGTCAAGTATCTATTCATCGAGATAGTGTCCCAACAAACTAAATAAAGGATTCCATCCAAGTCCAACTTGGTGAACCAGTGAATTTATTTGGGGTACTTTCAGGGGCCAGGGTGACTCACAGTTGGCTACCTCTCTGGAAAGTCCCCTAAATGACTTACAGACAGCTACTGCATGAAAATGTCCCACCCTGCTCCATTGTCTACCATGTATAACATGGAGATTGGAATGTCCAAGAGGAGCGTGGCCTTATGAGGGGCCTCAGCGCCTGCTCTCATGAGGTCATCATGGCAGCTCAGCTTTACTATGGTGGAGGTCATGTTCCACCCCGAGGAAAGATCAAGACAGGTGCAGAGATGAGGCAGCTTGAGAGTGCGGGTTCCTATACCCTTAACCCCCAGCTCTCATGCCTGTTCTGGGTGGACCGCCCAGGTGCCTCCAAAGCTCAAGAGCAGAGAAGGGGAGCTTGCCCCGTTTTTACTGTGGGTTTCTTGCTTGTGAAGCTGAGCTCCAGCAGGGGAAAAGCCCCGTTGACCATAAGACACCGGCTCCTGACCAGGAGGAAAGGTGCCTCGTTTGGCAATCGTTTGCCTCGAAAGCATGTTTACCTGACTTAGAGCCTCTGAAACTAGATAAAAAAGCTAGGCATGGAGAATACCCACATGGGATCCCCGTCCTGTGGAAGCCAAGACAGGAGAACCCCTCAGCCTGACTGGCCAGCCAATCTAGCCTAATAGGTGATCTCCAGACCAAGATGAGATCTTGTCTCAAAGGAGGTGGGTGGTGTTCCTAAGGACAACTTCCAAGGATGTCCCCTGACCTCCACTTGCACACACATACACGTAAATGCTGACATACACGGTCATCCATCCATACACAAATAGGCACGGCACAGTGTTACTATAACAACAGCAAAACAGAGCTTAAAAGAGATGGCTTAGCAGTTAAGAGGACTTCTCTCAGAGAACCAACCTTTAGTTTCCGTTACCTATGTCAGGTGGCTCACAACTGACTCTAACTCCCACCCCAGGGAATCCAGTGCTTTCTTCTGGCCTCCATGGGCACTGAATATGCAGATACCCCAACCCCAACCCACAGAGATAAATAATAATAACAATAACAACAACAACAACAACAACAATAATACCTTGAAACAAAAATCTAGAAACACCACCACCACCTAAATTCAGAAGACAGAGGGAGAGAGACTGACACCGAGAGATAGACACACCCACAGAGACAGAGAGACATAGAGGCAGAAACAGAGAGAGAGATATACACAGAGAGACAGACAGACTGAGACACAGAGATACACACACAGAGACATATAGACAGACAGATAGAGACAGACAGACAGACACACACACACACACACACACACGGGGGGGGGGGCGGTGTTGAGGGAGAAACTGGCCAGATCGGGTATGGGGTGTGGCTTTGCTTCTTAGGAAGGTCTCCAGTGTGGCTGTCCCTTGTCAGGCTGTGGTAACAGTTGGCCTTAGTAGGCCCTGGAGGGCTCTGGCCTCTGCCCGGCTCCTGGTGAGTCTGCATGTGTCACATAATTCTGTACTCTCACATTTCACAGCCTGGAAATAGGCAGTAAGCCCAACCATGTAGAACCGGGGAGAGAGTGTGGCTAACACACAGGGGGAAAGGGGGACTGGCTTAGACCTAGTACTCCTAGAGAGCATCTGTCCATCCATCCGTCCGTCCGTCCGTCCGTCCGTCCGTCCATCCATCCATCCATCCATCCATCCATCCATCCATCCATCTGTCCATCCATCTATCCATCCGTCCGTCTGTCCATCCGTCCGTCCGTCCGTCCGTCCGTCCGTCCGTCCGTCCGTCCATCCATCCATCCATCCATCCATCCGTCCATCTGTCCATCCATCCATCCATCCATCCATCCATCCATCTGTCCATCCTCCATCCATCTGTCCATCCATCCATCCGTCCGTCCGTCCGTCCGTCCGTCCGTCCGTCCATCCATCCATCCATCTGATATTTTCATGTATATCTTAGGAACCTTTCTTTTTGAAGTTTAACTTGTTTTAATTATTTTGTATGTGCACATTTGCATGCGCGTGTGTGTCTGTCATGCGTGTGCACGTAGAGAAGGATGTCAGTGTCTTGCTGTATCACTCCTCTGTCTTAGTCCTTTGCTATGGTATCTCTCGCTGTACCTGGAGCTGGACAGGGATGCCCAGTGATCCTCCTGTCTCTGCCCCTTATCCCCAGCACTGGGGACACAGGCTTGTGTGCATGCCTGGCTTTTTAGGTGGGTGCTAGGGAATCGAACTCAGATCCTGATGCTTGTACCCTGACTTCTCTTGCCTACTGTGTCATCTCCTCCACCTTCCAGGTGTTATTCTAAGGAATTGCCATCTATCTGTGAGTGATCAAAGCTCCTAGCTTGTGTGGGGCACATGTCTATAACTCCAACATTCAGGAGTCGGAGGCTGGAGGATCTTGAATTTGAGTCCAGCTCAGGTTTCACGTAGCAAGGCTCTATTCCATAAAGCCAGAGGAGGCAGTTGTCCTGGCTCCTGCACACAGTCCAAATGCTTGGGAGGCTGAGGCAGGAGGATTGTCACACCTTTGAAGCTAGGGACCCTACCTCAAGAAACAACAACTAAAAAGAAAAAAAAGAAAAGAAAAACAACAACATCACAACAACAACAAACCAAACAACCACCCCAACCCCGCAAAACAAAACAAAAAACCAGAGCTAGGGCAGAGCTAGGGCAGAGCTAGGGCAGAGCTAGGGCAGAGCTAGGATGTATCTCAGTTGGTTCTGGGCCTGCCTGGCATGCACAAAGCCCTAGCTTTGATCCCCTGTACCACATAAACTGTGTATGGTGGCACAGCACACTTCCATCATCCCAGCAACTGGGAGGCAGAAGCAGGAGGATCAGAAGTTCAGCCATCCTCAGCTACAGAGTGAGTTTGAGGCCCATCTGGGCTATCTGAAACCCTCTCAAAATTAAATAAAACCTGCAAGAGAAAGTGCTCTTAGGTGAACGTGGCATCTTTTCTTCCCGGACTTGAGCTACCACAGCCTTCCTCACACTTCCCTCCCAAGGAAAAGGGATCCTTCTGTTTGGCAGCAGGGCCTCACCCCAGACTCACGATATGTTCTCTCAGCCTGTATACAATTAAAGAGTACCTACCCATGATGCACTCCCGAGTCAGAAGCCTTATCCTGTTATGTGTAGGAGCCTGCCCATGCTAAACAGGCAAGGGACAAGGATAGAGGGAGATGGCTTGTGTGTGAGATATTCTCTTTGCATGACCATGCCATGGCCTCTGTCTCTCTCTCCTCTCTCAGAATGCTATTTTCCCTCTCTCCCTTCCCTTCTCCTTTCCCATTCATGTGCGTCCTTTGTTTGACACAGAGTCTTGCTATGCAGATCAGGCTGCCTCTTGAACTCCACACCCCCTGCCTCTAATCCTAGGTACTGGGATTACAGGCATGATCCACCGTGCCTACCTGGGATTGCTTCCCCTTCCAGAAGCTCACAGAACCATCCTACTGGTTCTGGAGAAGAGAAAAACAAGACACTATTATTTCTGAATACGCAATATTTCAGAGTTGGCCCCTTAGAAAAATGAAGCCTGGAGCTCCCTTCTCCAGCTCCTCAAGCCAGGCAGGAAGCTCTGATCATGTGTGTAGCATGTCTCCAGCCTGGGATGAGTCCCTCCACCCTCACCTCTCTCTATGTCTCTCCTGCTCTCTCTGGGACCCA
>NW_022196905.1:131194032-131196395 GCF_008632895.1 Mastomys coucha
TGACACTGGTGTAGCCACAGCTTCACCCGTGCACAGCAGGATAAGAGGGTTTGGAGGGAAGAGACTCGCAGCCACATGGCTTGGAGCACGAGCCCCTCTCGTGGGTCTGACCGCAGAGGCAGGCGTTCCGCCTTGGGGTTTGAAGCTGGGAACTCGTTGTCCTCTCTGTGATCTTGGCTCACATGGACAAGGCAGTCTCCTGTCGCCGCCAGGCCCCCTAGGCTTGCTGCTGAGTCACGTTCCCCGGGGTTCGCCCAAGCGCCCAGGTCCAGGCTTAGTCATCGGAGAATGAATTGCAGAATTCTTCTGGAGGCTGTCATTGCAGTAGTGAGGCGGTTGTCCCTGAGCCAGGCCATTCACAGCATTCCCTCCCGGGCTGTCATTCTGTCTCCTTGTTGGGGGTCCTGGCTGGAAGAACAAGGCAGTGGAGGGGCCAGGGGAGCCCAGAATGGGAGCTGTCTCAGAATTATCTTCCTATATCTCTGTCTCAGACTTCTTCAAGGCCTCCATCCTCCTTTGTTCCCTCTATCTTCCTGTTTTGTGTGTGGGCGTTTCTGTGCACATGTGAGCCAGTGTGAGGTAGCGGAAACCAGAGGACAGCCATGGCTGTTGGGCCTCGGGCTCCGTTTACTTCGTATTTTTGAGACAGGGTCTCTCATTGGCCTAGGACTCACAAGTAGCCAGAGAACCCCAGAGATGCCACATTTTCAGAGCTAGTGTTGTAAGGGCATGCTACCATCTCTCTCTTAATAACAAATAAACAAAACCATTATATTGGTTGCGTGTGTGTGTGTGTGTGTGTGTGTGTGTGTGTGTGTGTGTGTATGCCACTGCATATGTGTGGAGGTCAGAGGACAACCCGAGGGAGCCACTTCTCTCCTTCCACCCTGTGGGTTTCTGGCTTGGCAACACACATCTTTCCTGCTGTGCCTTCTTGCCGGCTCGGTGCCCGGCTTTCAGAAAGGCTCAGATCAGAAGCAGCACATTACTGTGGAGGGCTCCATTTATCTCGCACAGCTAAGAGGAGGCTGGATCACAGGTAGTCACTGTGTTGTTACTCTGCCTCCAATGTCTCCAAGGAATCTGTATGGCCATCTGGGGAGTGACCACCAGGCGGCCATGGCAATCTGCTTCTTAGGTCCTGGTGTTGAACATTCTCCATGCCTGGGAGCTTACCTGACCCGGTTTGAATCTGCAATGTCTCCCACAGGCTCATGGTTTGAGATTCTATTTATTTTCAGTTACAAGTTTGGGTGTGTACACTTGCCTGCAGTACCCACAGAACCCAAAAGAGGGGGTCAGATCCCCTGGAGCTTGAGTTAAGGGCGATTCATGAGAAGGGAGATGTTGGAAAGCAGACGAAGGTACATGCTTTCAACTGCTGAGCCGTGTCTCCACCTCCAAGCTCATGTCCCTGGCTTGCAGTACTCATAAGGCTGGGGCGGGGAGGTGGAGTCTTTAGGAGGTGGGGCGCGGTGGTGAAGTATGTCACCCAGGGTGAGCTTTGGGAAGTCACACCTGCCCCTGGCTTCAATCTGCACTACTTCCTGGTTCTCTGTGATATAAGGAGTCCTTATCATACAGTCCTATTGTCATGGCGGACTAAGACCGTCTGACACTGTGAGCTCAGAAGTGTCCCACCTCCCTTGTTTCTGCAGGGTTACTGAGTGTGTTTGTGTGTTTGTGTAACTATGTCTATGTATGGGGTATGTATACACACATAAGCCAGAAGTCAATGTTGAGTGTCTCCCTTACACACACACACACACACACACACACACACACACACACACACACACGCGCTTTATTCATGTTATTTTGGGTTTGTCTTTGGGGCAGGAGCACCCATGCCATGGCAGGTATGTGAAAGCCGGAGGAGAGCTTGTAGGAGCCATCCTATCTTTCTACTCCAGTGGGTTCCAGGGATCAAACTCAGGAGGTCTGCCTTACCTGCCGAGCTGTCTTGTCACTATACATCTGAGAGAGGGTCTCTCATTTAACTTGAAGCTCGCCAACTCAGCTAGGCTAGCTAACCCATGATCTCCAGGGATCTGCCCACCTCTGCCTCCCCAGCACTGGGGATCACAGACATGCATCAGCAAGCCGGGTGTTTTGTGGAGGCTAGGGATCCGAATTCAGTCCCTCATGCTTCATTTGGCAAATGCTTTGCTCTCTGAGCAGTGTCCCCAGCCCCTGTGAGGTACTCTGAGTCACAGCCACTGTGCTGGCTAGCTTTTATTTTGTCAACTTGACACAAACTAGAGTCATCTAAGAACAGGAATGTCAGTGAGGAACAACCTCTACTAGATTGGCCAGAAGGAAAGCTGATGGGACATTTTCTTTTTTTTTTTTTTCTTGTTTTT
>NW_022196905.1:131196839-131208634 GCF_008632895.1 Mastomys coucha
ATTAAAAAAATAAATTAAAAAAAAAAAAAGAAAAGAAAAAGCAAACGGAGCAAGGCAGGGCGGGGTAGCATTCCTCCACGGCCTCTGCATCAGCTCCTGTCACCAGATTCCAGCCTCCACATCCCTTGACTTCAAGCTGTAAGCGGAAATAAACCCTTTCTTTCCCAGACTGCTTTGGGTCGTGGTCGTCCTTCTTTCTCACTGCCACAGAAAGCAAACAAGGCTAGGGAAACAAAAGTAATCGATACCAAAATGGTTCCAGAGAACTTTATTAGAAACAGGAGGTACAACGTCTGCAACTGTGAGGCTTCACAGCATAGGCGCTTGGTCCCATGGCAACGGAGAAGTGGGCGGGGCTGACCCTCAGGATCTCTCCTCCGCCCACTCTCTCCTGGTCCCTAAGATAACCAGCTACAATGTCCTCTGGAGACACCTTGAGTTGCAGTCTTCTGGTCTTCTTCCCTGTATACGCCCACCCTCTTCTACTTGGTCCCCAAGTTACCTCACCCGGCACGTGAGGAGAGGAATATCTGACGTTGCTGGTATCTCTGCCCCACCAATCTCAGGTAGTCTGGAAGTCCCTGAAGATCTACCATTTTTTTATTCCATGGTTCATCTTGATATGCTCTATCTACGAGTCAGTTGGATGGGCTGATTCTGGTTCCTGCTGGCACGCTCATGCTGGGTGCTCTCTCTGGCAGCTTTGCCACCAGCTAGGGCAAGGCTTTCTCCCTACTTCTCAGGTCTGCACCTCCTCTCTCCAATCCCCACTGAGAAGACGGCCTCCACCTTCAACCTCCCTGCCAAACAGAGACGGCCAGGCTCCTTGGCCCTGGCACCCGTCAAGCTCTATCTAGCTCCAATCGCCAACATTACCCATTTCCTTAAACACATTTAAAAAGCTTCCCTTGGCCATCTGCTCCTTCAGAACTGTGCCCACAGGGGCTAAGGAAACGGCATCACTGAACAATAGACTCTCCAGTGAAAGAGCACGGTCTTGCCCACTTCCCCCAATCCTATTTTCTCTAAGCTGTCCAAAGATGAATAATATGGCCAAACAACTTTCCCGAAATGTCAAGGGCAATTGGTCCCCCATCAGCGCAGCTGACTCCCAGCTGGCTTTGAGAATGCCCTGGCTCTTAGCCACGGGACCCTTGAGCCACCGATGTCCCTTGTGCTTCTGTGGTCACGTGTATGCTTTGCTGAGTGGCTTGTTTGTGTAACTTCTGGGAAGTAATACAAATATTGAGTATAAACAAGCCATAAGTTTAGTATCTCCCTTCATCTTCCAAGGCTCCCCAAGAAGCGCTTGGTTCTCTGTCTCTTGAGCATTTGTGGGGTTCTCTTTCAGAACCAGGAGACCCCTCCCTCTTTCTGGTGGCACGCTAGGAAAAGCTTCTACCACTGAGTCATACTCCAGCCCCTCACTGGGGGATTCTAGGCAAGTTCTCTGTGCCCAACCAGCCCCAAACCCTCTTTTTATTTTTTTTAGAGATATGGTCTCACTTAGTTGTTGAGGGAGGACTTGAATCTGCTACTGTTCTGCCTCAGTCTCCCAACTTGCTGGGACAGCAGCCTGCATGCACTACCAGGCCCGGCTTCATTTCTGAAGATCTCTCACTGAATTACCCCTGCTCCCCCCCCCACACACACACACACACAATACAGATTCCCAAGAACCTCTGCATCCCTGCCAGTACATAAAAAACCGACCCAGGAGCCCCTACAGTCTTGTCCCTTACTCCTCCCACTCCTAAAAGAAGCGGGGACACCTCAATCTTCTCTCTCCGAGTTTGAAGTCTATCTTGAGAGGCACAACAGTGCCCCCTGCTGGAGGTTTCCAACAAGCCAGGATTTCTGCAGTTTGGGTTAGGGTTGTTGGCATACCGAGTTAGGAAACCTTTGGGCTGCCTGGCCCCCTCTCTACACATTAAGTCACTCCGCAGACGTTTAATGAGCACCTACCTGTGCAGACCGGGAAGACAGCACACACACACAGGCTGACCCTTCACACCACTGCTCTGATCCCACTTAGTTCTTTATTCCCACTACTGTGGATTGGTCAGGAGACTCAGGACTTTGCGAATGCTGGGAACTTCCTAGCCGTCCCATCACCCGTGGAGACCACCCGGTCTCAAAATAGCAACCCTCCTGCCTCACTCTATGTGTTAGAGTTACCAGTGTGCACTACCACATCTGGCCAACTAGTTAGTTATTCTTAAATATTATTTATAGAAGTATATTTTTTCTTGAAGTCTTCAAGCATATAATACTAACTGAAATAGAAATGTACAGATGTAGCAGCCCAAAATAACTCAAAAAGATGTAACCTCCGAAATAAATCATTGACTATTTACAGATTGGGAATCCATTGTCTGCCTGGTAACTACTTGGACACAGTCCCACGGGTCGCTGACATTACGCAATCAGAATCCACCCAGTCAGACTTTCCCTGTGAGCATGCCTGCACCGGGTCTAGAGGACTCCAAGAGCCCTTCGCTGTTACTCTCCTATTACTCGGAGACAGGGTCTCTCGCCGAGCGTGCCAGCCTGGCAGTAAACAGGTCTCAGACTCGCTCCCCCCGCCCCCATAGCTCGGGTGCACGTGGTCACACCTGGCTTTTTGTATGGGTGCTGGGGATTCGAACTCAGGTCCTCGAGAATGGGTAGCAAGCATGCTTATCCACTGAGCTATCTCCCTAGCTCCGTGCTCTCTCTTCCCTCCCCTTATGACTACATCACATACTATTTCTTCCAAATACTTTTCATAGTTGTGATCCACAGACGTTCATTCTTCTAACAGACCACAGACCATTCAGCCGTCGCCTCACCATGGAGGGCTTCCCGGTTAGTGGAGCTGCTGTAAAGGTCTCTCTGCAAATATTTTTCTGCTACAGAATTATCTTCCCAGAATGTGTTCCCCAAAGGGGGATAACATTCCACCCCACCCCACCCCCAGTACTAGAGATGGAACAAATATCAAGTGAGTGCTGTACCACTGAGCCACTCCCTGGAGAATCCTAGGCAGGCTGAGGTGAGCATAGTGTTACAATCATTCCAAAACCAAAAAACCAAACAGCCAAGCCTCCGGTGGCAGATATTGCCACATGACTCTCTGGGAGGCATCACTTCATAGTGCCAGGAATCTCCATGTTTCTTCAGAACACATTTGTAACTTTTATCTTTGGAGTATGTCAGCGGTTTTATTTAGTGAATTCTTCATTTTATAAGTCCTTGCTGGTAGATACTTCCCCTGGGTATATAAACTACTTTTTTTAAAAGACAGGGTTTCTCTGTGTAGCCCTGGCTGTCCTGGAACTCACTCTGTAGACCAGGCTGGCCTCGAACTCAGAAATCCGCCTGCCTCTGCCTCCCAAGTGCTGGGATTAAAGGCGTGAGCCACCACCGCCCAGCTGATTTTTCTTTCCTTATGCTTTGCTGTGTATATATTTTTATATTTACTTACTTATTTTGGATTTTTTTTTAGAGCTTTCTTTTAGAGCCAAGATCTCATGTAGCCTAGGCTGGTTTTGAATTTGCTGTGTAGCAAAGGATAACCATGAACTTCTGAGTCTCTCACCTCTCCCTGATTGCCAGGATGCGGGTGAGTGTTATACCCATTTTTATTCAGTGCTGGGGACTGAATCCAGGGGCTGGGTATGCCAGGCAAGCACTCTACCAACTGAGAGCCAGAGCCCCTCCTGCTTTTTGTTTTGGAAGGGCTCACTGTGGAGCCTAGGCTGGCCTTGAACTCACAATTCTGTTCCCAGCTCCTGAGTTCTGGAGATTACACCAGGCTTGCACCTCCATATCCAGCCTTTAAATGTAATATGTAATCAAAGTTGGACATCTGGACATTGGGGAGTCCCCGCACTGGTTTCTATAAACAGGAAATTTTGTCTCCCAAAAGATGTGCCTTTTCTATCCCTAAACTTCTATCTGGACTTTGTCTCAAAGGCCCCTGGATCCCCCTCACAATGTCATCACATCCCTACCTTAAGTGTCTCTTCAGCCTCATTTCTCCACAGCCCCCTGGCTAAACACACACTCCACAGCCACCTCTACCATCTTCCATCCAAAGACACCGCCACAATTAAAACACTGAGGTGACTGCGGCTCACCTCCGACCATATCTCCAGAATTTTATGCCTTCTCTTATCTTAGGTGCCCCACCCACCATTGCTGACTTCCCAAATTCTGCTTGGCACTCCAATCCCATGCTGGCCTTTTGGCTTCAGCGCCTCCCCCGACCCCTCCCATCACAGATGAAACCACTTCACTTCATTCACATAAAGGCTAACATTTCTGAAAAGATATTTTGCCAAGACAGCTAACAAAAACCATACATAAACAAGATCTTAGGAAACATATAGAAAGCATAAGAAAAGCATTATAGAGATTTCATATCCTGTTTAAATGTCACGTCCTATTTAAAAGTTAAATCCTACTTAACTTCAGATTGGCTAAACTGTTTAGTGGTTTTGTGTTTTGCCTCTAAGATTATATATTACAGATATCCGCTTTTTGCGTATTAAATTCCACCATTCATCCAAGCATCGCTACTGCCTTCCCGCTGGGCCCATAATAACCTGAAAAGATATAAGGTGTTTCTCTTATTCTAGAGCTAAGGAAACATGACAAATCTCTTTGGACCTTGAAATAATGGAGACACTGGACCTCCCTAATGGGCGCCCCAGGCCCCGCCCACCTGAGCAGGTGCAGGGATGGTAGGAGAGAAGAGCCAGGGGCTCAGGGTAGGGGAATCACTCATGCCTCTGCTTAGAAGGCGGGGCGAGGTGTGGGGGCAGGTCAGTGGGCGGCTCGAGGTCCTCCAGCTTTACCTGAATGAAGTGGTTACTGGCCGGCGGCGTGTCAGGTAAGCTGCAATTCCCCATCTTTCTTGGTGTCGGCACCTGTGATCTTGGCCGTTGACGGTGAGGGAGGGGCTGGAGTGTGTGAGAAGATCTTGGGGTCTTGTCCTTGGCAGCGTCGTCCCTGCCCTCAACACAGTCACGCCCAAACGGTGCCATGGAGATCTCCACCCTTTGCAGTCTGCCCACTCTTCCAACAGCCAGGTGATGTCGTTGGCCAGCCCGTTGTTCACAATGTCCAGCCTCTCCAGCCAAGGCCCGAGACTTGCTGATCTCCTAGGACTGTAAAAATCCCTGCAACGCTGGCCCAGGAGGTCACCAGGATGTTCCTTTGCCATATTCTGACAATTCTGTTCACCAGCTCTTCTTGTCTCCTACACTGGACATCTCCTTTGTGGGGGAACCCCAGACAGCCTGGCTACCCCTCAGGTCATTGAGCTTCCTGCGGGGTGCATTTCAGGGCACACTGGTATCTTTGAAAAGATTCCACTCTTCTGTCTCCAAGAACTTCCGGTCATCCGACTAGAACCAGTTGATGTAGACTTTGACCACCTCGGGGGTGTCGATGGGCGACCCTTCCCCCATCAGCTACTGTGCCTTAATCGGCACCACATGGATCTTATCATCATGGTTTCTGAGGGCTTTGATGCTTTCTGAGAACCGGGGAGATGTCTGGTTTGTGGGCACCAAAGGGCAGGATGGCGTGTGGTCCGTGCGCTTGGTGAAGCACTCCAGGACGGACACAGAATCACAGCCTCTGCCGACGCACCTCTCCTCTCTGGACAGGACCCACGAGGGTTGACGCTGCCACCTCTCAGCCACCATCTGGAAGAGTTAGACTCCCTCTTACCGTGGGCATCTTTGCTGATCCACTTGAACATGCGGCCAGAGATGGAGCTTCTGTGAGACAGGCGCTGGCGCTTGAGAGTTAGGAGTCCAGCCGTCTCTGCAGGTAGCACAGGCTAGGCTCAAACATATGATCCTCCTGCCTCAGCTTCCCAAGTGCTGGGAGGACAGGTGTGTAGGTGTATGTGTGAGATGCTGCATCTGGATTTAATCTCACACCCGTGGCCTCTGCTTGTGTCTGTATTCCCTGACCCGTGACCTCTTGAATCCCACCCCATACTTCATCAGTTTCTACTCCCTGATGGATTGGCAGAACACAGTCAGTGTTATTGCTGTGCTGAGATCTCTGGCCTCTGCTGACCCCACGTTCCCCTGTGAGAAAGGCCAGTTGTCACCCTCTTTCCACCATGCCTAACATATCTTGACATATACTCTGTCTTCCTTTACTTGCAGGATGGCTTAGTCTCTCTTTCACCTCCTCCAAGGTTTGTTTGTTTTTTTTTAAAGAGGAAGCTATGCCTGGGAATTGACCTCAGAACTTCCAGCAGGCTAGAAGTCTAAAGCCAAGCCACGCCCTCAGCCCCTGGGGAGGGAGGGTGTGGGGGGATTCTAGGCAGGGGCTCTACCACTGAGCCACGCCCCCAGCCCCTCTCTGGGGGATTCTAGGCAGGGGCTCTATCACTGAGCCACGCCCCCAGTCCCTCATTGGTGGGTTCTAGACAAGCCCTTTACAGCGAGCCACGCCCCAACTCCTCGCTGGTAGGACTTAGGCAGGCACTCTACTACTGGTGAATTCTAGGCAAGTGCTCTACAGAGGAGGCATGACCCCATCCCAGGAATGGTTCTGAAGAATACAAATCAAGAATCGGGCTTCTAAATCTCAAGACACCTAAAACTACAGCAGCAGCCACAGCTGCAGGAATTACTCAAAAGCAAGCGGGTTGGCCGACTGCTGTTGTGTGCTCAAGGCCCGCCGCCCTCTCTTAGTCAACCAACCGCCACTCTTAGTATCTTCTATCCCTGTACATCACAAAAGAAGCAAGCATTTTGCTGGTTGGGAAAATGCCCTTGGCCACCCCATCCTACAGGTGGCTCTGCTTCTATGATGCCCTCCCTCCCTCCCTTCCCACCTGCCCACCCCCCATTCCAGCCCAAAGCCCCTTTAACTGTCAGGAAACCTGACCCTAAAGACATGGATGGTCCCATTACTAAGTGACACCACCAAGTATTTGCCATCTACCATGGTGGTTACCCGAGGCTTTTCCAGGCCATGGTATGCTGTGAGGAAGTCACCAAGAAGCGACCCCTTGGGATCCAGGATCACCACCTTGTTCACCTCTCGAAGGGTCAGAAATATGTAGCCCTTCTTATCCACAGACACAGAACCTGGCTGGCAGCCATGTAACCCAGGGCCCTTGTATTCCCAGATCACTTGACCTAGCCCATCACAGAAAACCACGCTATTCTGCTGCCAATCTGACCCTACAAAATTGCCCTGGGGGCAGGTGGTCAGGAACACCAGTGCCCGCTGGCCCCGGCTAGCCTTGCCTCCGGGGATAAACCGAGTAGCCAGGCTGCCGTCTTTCTTATATACTTCCACATGGCCTGCCACACTGACGGCTACCCGGTCTCCACACGGCATTGCGGCCACAGCGTGGCTGGACTGGGTGAGGCTCAGGGACCTGCGCCACTGAACTTCTCCATCAGGATTGACAAGATAGAGTCTTGCATTGGCGGAGAAAGCCACTGTGTTCTGCAGGGCAGCCACGCTGCACGGGGAACAGCCCTCAGCGACCGCCACTGTGCCTTTGTAGTCCCCATTGAGGGAGAAGCGTTTCAAGACCCTATTCTGCTCATCTGCCACCAAGATTTCCTGGGGGCCGTAGGGACAGAGTCCAGTGATCCGTGGGGAGCGCTTGTCCCCGGGCATCCTCGTGGGGAAACTCCAGGAAAAGACAGGCCGAGGGAGGAGGCCTGAACCTTCTAAGTTTGGCCTCAGGATGGGGCTGGGCTCCCGAGAAACGGACTTGCCCCTGCCTCTGCACTTTTTCTTCTTGTTAAGCCTGTTACCCCTTTCGATGAGGACCTCGTCGTCTTCTTGGGGGATCTGGGCTTTGCCTTCTTTGGGAGTCAGGGGCTGGGCTCCGCCCTGCTTCGCTGTCTTGGTTCTATCTTCCCCTTGGCCTTGAGCTTCGTCTCTTCCTTGGGTACCAGCTCCACCCTTTCCATTGTCCTTCTGGGATTGTTTTGGCTCCTCGAAGGAGAGTCGGAGCAGGTGGCAGTTCTTGTCTTCAAGCCCAGGGTGGAGCTCCAGTTGGGGCAGCACACAGCGGGTGGGCCCAGAAGTCCAGGGAGAGTCTTGAAGCTGGCGCAGGCGCTGTGTGATTGCTCCCTCCAGAGAAAGGATCTCGGCCTCTAGGCCCAGGCTGAGCACTCGACGGGCAAACGCGGCAGCCGCCTTGGCCACCTGCTCCTGGCCCTCTATCTTGGCCAGCCTCTCTCTGGTAGCCTCCTCGGCAGCCTCCATGAGGGCCCGGAGCTGTCCCAACACTTCCTGCTTCTGGGCCAGCAGGGACTTGAGGATACGTTCAGCTGCCTCCTCCACCTGCATCCCCACACTGGCTGCCTGCTCCCGAAGCGAGGCCAGGGCTTCCTTTTCTGCCACCCGAGTGGCCTCTAGCTCCACCAGATTGCTGTCCACACCTGCCAATAACTCCTCAAGGCCCGGCTTCCTGGAACGCACTGCTTCCGCTAAGGGCAAGCAGGGGTGATCGATATGGGGACCCAGGCGGCAATCTTTGCAGAGCAACTGAGAACAAGGCTGGCAGAGGAAGCAGAGGGCTTCCCCTGGGTGCTGGGGACACTGGGATGCCTGGCGCTGGCGAGCCTCTTCATCATACCACCCGGCTCTATAACCCACCAAGTCAACGACGCGGTGTTTATGGGTCTGGCGGGAGCAGCGATGCCCATCGGCACAGGCCTGGCACAAGTCATCTGCACAGTCCAGGCACCTGGCTGTGGCGGGTCCCCCTGAGCTCTTGCCTCCCACCAGAGGGCACAGAGCGCAGGTTGGCTTCCCTGAATGCACGTCTCCAGGAGCTCTGGCCTTCACAAGATCCAAGAGCCCATTGACAAAGAAGTTGGTCTTGAAGGCGGCCACCCCTTCGCGGGGGACAGGCACAATCTCCCGGCACTCAGGGCAGCGGACCTGGCCACCGATGTCCAGCTGGGCCAGACAATCCTGGCAATAGGTATGTAGGCATGGCAGAGTCTTGGGTGTGTTTAACTGCTCCAGGCAGATTTTACAGGCTAGGAAATCGCTGCTCAGAGCTTCCAGCAGGGTTGGGGAAGAGACTTTGGAGTTCATGCTATAAGTGAAGGGGCAGAGGTCAGAGGTCAGAGGTACCTGGGCCAAGCCCCTAGCTTGGTCCTGTTCCCCGCCCCACAAACACCTCCCCTACTCTTTCCTGGTGTTCACACTCACCTGGATGTCTGGTACGTTCTGGCTTGTGGGAGGCCTTTTTTCTTCCACTTTGTCCTCTTCACAGACACTCACGGGACATAAACAAGTAAACACTGTAGGAAGTCCTGAGCCTGTGGGGAAATGAGACCAGGCAGCCTCCAGGCCTCAGAGATGGAGTAATCTAATTAGTAACATACCAGGTCATAGGCCAAAGGTAGGTGTAGCCCAAACCCTTCCGGTCTCATGTAGCCCAGGCTGGCCTCAAACTTTGCCAAGTAGCCCAGGATGACCTTGACTTTCTGAACTTCCTGCCTCCACTTCCGGAGCCCTGGGATTACAGGTGCGAGCCCAGTTTACGTAGCACTAGGGGGGCAACCTAGGGCTTCCTGCGTGCTAAGCAGCATTCTTCACAAGTCAGCCATGCTCCTGGGGTCTGGCTCCAAGCTTGTGTTCCTCCTGCCTCAGTCTCCTGAGCACTCACATTACAGGCAAGCTCCACCACGGTCATCTCGGTATGGCTCCTGTAATGAGTGAATACTAGGATTTGAGGGGCGACCAGTAAGGACACATAGGCCAGGGCATGCAAGCACCCCGCTTTTCGATGTTGAACAGGGTCCCGCAGTGTTTGTCTGTCCATCTGTCTGGAAGGGTGTCCTGGGAGGGTGGGGTGCCCTACTTCCTGCTCCAGCTAGTTTTGAAATCAATCACAGATCGAGATGAAGGCTCCGGGAGAAAAAGTCAAGTCCTTCCTTTTTCTGAACCTCGGGGTCATGGAGATCTGGCCTGACTCCTGGGGTCCTCTCATTTTACCGTTTCCTACCAAATGCATTCTTGCGTTCTTGAATCACCTGGAGGGAAGGTATGGCGAGTCCCCAGCACGGTGGCTGAGACTTAAAAAAAAAGAGCTGGTAGAATCCCAGCACTCAGGAGCCTGAGACAGGAAGTTACCACAAACTTGAGGCCAGCCTGGGTTACAAAGTGAGTTTCAGGACAGCCTGGGGTTACAATAGCGCGTTCTGGCTGAGCCTGCCCTACGGAGGGACCCAGCCTTAAAAAGAGAAAGAGGGAAGGGAGGAGGGAGGGAGGGATAGGAGAGAGAGAGAGAGAGAGAGAGAGAGAGAGAGAGAGAGAGAGAGAGAGAGAGAGAGAGAGAGAGAGAGAGAGAGAGAGAGAGAGAGAGAGAGAGAGAGAGAGAGAGAACTTTTCTTTTCCACAGTGTTGAGAGGGAAAACTCGGAGTGGGGGTGGGGTTGCGGTCGTCTACACTCAGGGAGTGCAGGATTCCGGACACAGGGTGGGAGGTTGAGGGGCAGGGCCTGGCTCCAAGCTTTCCTCCCAGGTTTTCCAGGTCCCCTCGGCCCTCTCTCCCCTCCCTTCGTTTTCTTCTCCCGGGCTTTCTCACTTCCTCCCCTTTCCTCTCTCCCCTCCCCCCAGCCTCGTCTTTCTGGGTCCTGTCTCTTACCCCCCACCTTCCTCCCCCGTCTCTCCTTACCCAGCCACAGCTGATATCTTGGACTCTCCTAGCAGGACCCGGGGAGCCCCGAAATCCCGCTCCCGCAGGCAGTTGACTACCTGCAAGAGAAACAAAACTGAAAGTAATCGTACTGTGGTGGTGCAACTTCCGTCCCCAGCCCGGGACAGCTACTCTGGGGCGCAAGCCCCGCCTTCCTCCCCACCCCACCCTGGAACCCTCCCTCCTCTCCGGCCGGGGCAGTAAGGCCAGACCCGACTCCAGTAGGAAGGTCTGGAGGGCCACAGGTCAGGGCGTCTGGTAGCCCCAGGCTGAAGCTGTCAGCTTGAGTGTGTGTTGCAAACAAGACACTACCCCAGAATCTGTTCTCTGAGCATGTTTATTGGGTCAGGATGTTTATGTGTGGCAAGGAATGACAGACGGGTGATTGGGCCAGTGGGCGAGGATCCTCCTGTGAGCCCCAGATAAGAACTTCGTTTCCAGAGCTTAGCGCGGGCTTCTGGAGGAGGCTTTACCTAGAGATGTATTTGAGGAGGTCTCAGAGCATTTGGGGGTTTTCCCGGGGCAAGGGCTTTCTGAGAGCGACAGGTGTGCAGGGACAGAGGAATGAGATGGGAAATCCTCAGGCTGGGGTGGTGGGACACAGCTGTCATCCCTGTGCTGGGGAGCAGGAGGTGCCCTTAGAGCTAGCCTTAGATACTTAGCAAGTTTAAGACCTGTGAAACTTGAAAGAATCACAGGGGACCCTGTGAACCGTGGCAGACGACGACGACGACGACATTGTGGAGGGAGGAACTGAGTAACGTTGTTGGATGCCACAGACCAGGTAGTCAATCAAAATGAAGACAGGAAGTCACTGGGGTGGTGCCAGACTTAACACCGTTCACCTTGCCGATCTTCCTACCCTTTTTTTCTCTCTCCCAAATTTCTGCTTCATGCTGGTGTAAAAGCAATACATTCAGTAAAAACTGTACTTCTGAGGGTTTTTTTTTCTTTGTGTATTTATTTAGACAGAGTCTTGTTATGTAGCCTAGGCTTGCTTCAAATTCAAGATCCTTCTGTCCCAGCCTCCGGAGTGTTGGTATTACAGGTGTGTACCACCACCCCCATCTTTGGATTTTTTTTTTTTTTTTTTTTTTTTTTTT
>NW_022196905.1:131208648-131227772 GCF_008632895.1 Mastomys coucha
GCCTAGAAAAAAAATACTATTCTAAGGGGAAAGGCCTGGAGAAACGGGACAACACAGAAAGACAAGGGAAGTTATGGTCCCACTGGGATGGACTCACCCCATGTGGCTCAATGGCTCACACTGGTACAATGCTTGCCTGGTTTGCACGAGGCCCTGGATTCCACTCACAGCACCTGATGAACTAAGCAGAACCCCAGCACTTGGGAGGCAGAGGCTGGGAGATCAGGAGTTCCCAAGATCCTGTCTCAAACAAACACAAAGGGATGTGAGCTTCAGAGCCCAGGAAAGCAAGAGTACCTGCTCTCACAACTGGTTCACGCCTCTTGCCAGCTGAAAAGCAAGAATTCCAGCAGAGTGAATACCCTTGCTGTGAAGGCTGCCAGCTTGAGATATTCCAAACAACAGCATTAAAATGGCTGCGTCGGCAGGACGGGCTCAGCAAATAAAGGGGCTAGCCACCAAATCCGAGGACCGGAGTTCAATTCCTGGAACCCACCCGGTAGCAGGGAATTGACGTCCATAAGCTGTTCTCTGACCTCCACACCTAGCCCATGGAACTTGTGTGCCCACACACGTTCATGGTCAAGCTAAACTTCTAAAACATGTTAAGATAGTGATGAATCAGGCTTGAGGCTTAAAAACTGGGACCCAGTACAGCCCGCGCTCCCAGCCTGCCTGTGATTTTCAGAGGCCATAGCAGACCCTTGTACTGTAAACTGCATCTTAATCCCTTGTGCAAGCCTTGTGAGCCATAGTTTTACCTAGTCAGCTTGTCTACCCCAGCACCCCCAACCAAACGGCCCATCAATCTCATTTACTGATAAAGGGTAAAGATAAAGAAGGGGGTGTTCCAAAGAAGCCCCTAGGGTGGGTCTGCCTGGTGCTGCTCAGGGAGGGACACACAGAGAACAGAGTGCCTCGTCAAGCTTGTGTTTCTCTCTCTCTCTCTCTCTCTCTCTCTCTCTCTCTCTCTCTCTCTCTCTCTCTTTCTTCTTTTTTCTAGGCAAGGCTTCTCTATGTAGCCCTGGCTGTTCTAGAACTCACTCTGTAGACCAGGCTGGCCCAGAACTCACAGAGATCCACTTCCCTCTGCCTCCCAAATGCTGGGACTAAAGGCATGTGCCACCACCACCTACCTGGCTTCTAGCTTTTTTTTTTTTCTGTTCTTTTCTTTCCTTTATCCCCTTCTCCTCCCCCTTTCCCTCCCCCATTTCTGTCCTCCCCTTTTCCTCTCACCCCTTACTTTTCTCATTCCTATCCTTTCCTAACAGTCTTTACATGGTAGCCCAGGGTAGCATGAAATTCAGGATGTTATGCAGGCTTGAGCTTGGAAGCCTCCTGCCTCAGCCTCCCAGGGATCTGGGATTACAGTCATGTGACATTATCTAGGCTTAATTTGGGTTTAATTTGTCCTTTCTAGTTTCTTGAGTTGAGAGCCCAACAAACTAAAAAGCTCAAGGTATGGGACTCAGAGAACAAATTATATTTATTTTTATTTTATGTGCACTGCTGTGAGTTGCCATGTGGGTGCTGGAAGAGCAGCCAGTGCTCTGCTAAGCCATCTCTCGAGTCGCTCCCCCTCCCCACAGAGGACAACTTAGAGATGTTTCCTATGAGTTTCTCTTCTTCCACCACAAGGGTCCCAGGAATCGAACTCAGGTTGCCAGGCTTGATGGCAAGCCCCTTTATCCACGGAGCCATCTCATCACTCCCTCTTTGTTCTTTTCTGAAATAAGCTTTTAAAGTTGTACGTTGACCTGGAAGCCTTACTTTTTCTTCCTGCCGTCTGTGCTGGTGAGGGTTCATGCTCTGGCTCTCTAAGGACAGAATAAAAACCAAATCACCACCACTGGCTGTTGCCAGGTAACTGTGGGGGTGGAGTTTAGACAGAATACCAACACACACACACACACACACACATACACACACCACAGGAGTGGTGATCCTCCCCTGCAATCCCAGGTAGAGGAAGGAAGATCAGGAGTTCAAGGTCAGCCTCAGCTATGTAGTGGATTTGAGGCTAGACTGGGCAAGGCTCTGGGGCTCACACACTGGTGTCTTTACAAAATGTAAGAAGGAAGGAAGGAAGTGAAAGAAAGGAGGAAAGTACCTAGAACAGGCTGTGGTTGAAACAAACTGGCGTGTTCTTATTCAGAAGAAACTCTGATCAAGAGCGTGTTCTTAGTGAGTGGGTGGGGGGCTTAGACTAAAGGGCATGTCTGACAGGGTCTCACTATGTAGACCAGGCTGGCCTGGAGCTCACAGATATCCATCCGCCTGCTTCTCTGGTCTGGGCTTACAGGTGTGTACCAATCTCTCTGGTCTAGTAAGTGCCGCCTGCCGCGGGCACAGGCCAGCTCTGTCTTTACCCTGCGTGCTTGTGTCTACTTCATTGACAGCACGAGTGTCTGTAGGTCAGAGGTCAACCCTGGCGGTCCTTCCTCAGGTGTCATCCATCCTGTATTTTGAGATAGGATCTTTCAGTGGTCACGTTTAAAGATAATTATATTCTTAGAGTAGTTATAATGAAAATAGCATAGAATAAAATGAACTCATAATGCTTATTTAAGGATTTTTTGTTTTGTTTTGTTTTTTCAAGACAGGGTTTCTCTGTGTAGCCCTGGCTGTCCTGGAACTCACTCTGTAGACCAGGCTGGCCTCGAACTCAGAAATCCGCCTGCCTCTGCCTCCCAAGTGCTGGGATTAAAGACGTGTGCCACCACTGCCCGGCTTATTTAAGGATTTTAAAATTACACAGGGGACTGAGCTCAGGTTTCATGCGTGGCGACAAGCGCCTTTGCCTATTGGCCCATGATGTCCATTTGAAAGTGCAGCTAAGGCCTGGTGTATTAAGGGCCTATAATCCTGACACTTGAAAGGTCGATTAATAAAAGGACTACGATGTTAGCCTGGGCTAAAAGAAATAAAATAAAACAAAACAGCACCGTACAACAACGAACTTGCCCTTCTGCCGAGCAAAGCCCGCTTCCCAGAGCTGTCCTCGCTAGATCTGGAACCATCTACTCCAAAGCTGTTTTTACTCGCCTAGACCACCAGAGGGCGCTAGGCACCTTCCAAAGTTGACCTCATCCTCACTAAAGAACGACCGCTTTCCAGCTCCTGTTAAAACCACCCCTCTTCCTTTCTGAACCTCAAAGGGTCCTCATTTCTGTGCCTCCCCAGGGATTTACAGTCTTCCAGCTAACAAGTCATAACGTTGCCATGGGAACGCCGCCTTCATTGTGTTTTTCTGTCCACCAATTGTCTTGGGAGGGAGCGACTCCCCTGCGAGAGGCTCCTTCGGGGAAACTCAGGGAGGTTCTGAGAAGCTTCCAAGACAATGGGCCTGTGGGTGTGGCTCAGAGCGCAGCGTGCACTTTAGCACGTACAGAACCCTGGCTTCCCATCCCAGCACCACGTAAGCGTGGCATTGGGTCCACACCTCTAGTCACAGCGCTGATGAGGTAGAGGCAGGAGGATCAGAAATCCCAGGTCATCCTCAGCTACTTATCAAGTTTAAGACCTGCCTGGGGGGCCCGAGGCCCTGTTTAATCTTAAAATCCCAGCACTCCGGAGGTTGAGGCAGATCATCATAAATTCAAGGACAGCAAGGATTACAGAGTGAGTTCCAGGCTTCCCATAGTTCAGACTTAAACCTTGTCTCAAAAACAAAGCAGAACAACACACACACACACACACATACATGCACCTGGGAGCGTGCGTCGCGGGTGTACACACACACACACACACACTCACACACACACACACACCCTTTCCTGGTAACCTGAGGAATGGACTGTTCATAGCTAGAAGGGCGGTGGGCGAGGTCTGGTGTGCCCCTATGCCTCTTCCATCAGAAGCACTCTCTGCCTCATTTGTAGGCATCCTGGCCTGGGGATGTGGCTCACTGGCACATTTCTTACCTAGCATTCAGGAAGCCCTCGGTTCTAGTCCATAGACCACCTAAACCAGGGAAGGTGGGTGGGTGCAAGCCTATGATCCGAGCAGTCATGAGCCCAGCACTTCATACTTGGTGTTCTTCACTGGGTAGAGACTTTGAGGCCAGCCTGGGCTACATAAGACTATCTGGGGAAAAAATGAAATATTTCACTTAACTCTTTTAACCACTCTGTTTCAGACACCAAACCTAATGACACACCCAAATCTCAGTCATGAGGACACTGCATCTCCCTGCTATCGTGATGACTAAAGTTGGACTTAGAAACACCTCGGAGACACACCTCCTGACATGCCTGGGATGGAGTTTCTACACTGGATTAACCGAGGGGAAGATCCACATTGAAAATATGGGTGGGGGCAACCCATGGGCTGGGGTTCTGGACTGTAGATGCAATGTGACAATCTGCTGCACATCCGGCTGAACAGTCTGTCCCATGTGGGAGCATGATTAACCCTTCCTGCCTGAATTGCATTTGTCAAGCAGTGAGGGAGGGGCTGGGTCCTAACAGAGTGGAAAGAGAGTGCCTGAGGTTGAAAACCTTGCCTTTAAATTACAGTGTGTGTGTGTGTGTGTGTGTGTGTGTGTGTGTGTGTGTGTGAGTGAGCCAGAGCCTTTATCCACGGGCCATCTCACTGTCCCAAGGCTCATTCCTTTGTAAGCTTACTTTAGTAGATAGGGTCTAAGAGACGGCTCAGTGTGGGAAGCATTTGCGTGAGGACCAGAGTTGGGATTCCCAGCACCCAAGTAAAAGCCCAGATGGGCATAATTACCCCAGGGCTCAAGAAGGCAGAGACGGGAGGTCCCCAGAGAGAGCTGGCTAGGTGTGTTAGCCGAATAAATGAGCTCAGGGTTCAACATGAAAAACGGAGTGCATCGAAAAAGACGCTTGACATTAACTTCTCGACCACACACACACACAATTATAAAAATAGAAACAATTTTTTTAAAAAAAAGAACGGAATTGGTGTTGGAGGTTCCCTCTGCCTTAAGCTCTGGCAGGTCTCTGCTGTGTCCCCTCACGCCACTCACTCACGATTCTTTTCTGCACTTCCCCCCTCTCTTGCAACACTCCAGTCCCTTTGGCTTCCCTTGCTTCTCCTTGACCTCTGTTAGCATCACTCCCTGTCTCGTGTGGCGTGTAGCGGAAAGCGGAGGATGAGTCTCTCAGCTTCTGATGCTCTGACTCAACCTTCCCTCCTGGGATCACCAGGGTTGTCTGAGCACACTTGGCTTAGGCAGCTTTCTGGGAAATGGAAGCCATGCTAGGGAGGCCTAAGCTGAGCCACATCCTGACCCTGGAGTTCACAGCATTTTTATCTCTGTTCTCTTCATACTTCCACCCAGAATGAGTTCATCTGCTTGTATAATCCAATTATGTTGTATCTTTTATATAATGGTGACTTAGTCTGCTTTGTGTGACTATAACGAAATGCAGGAGGCAGAGTAACCTTATAAGGGAAAGAGGTTTGCTTTGATTCATGGTTCTGGAGGCACAAGGTCAAAGGACTGGGTCTGGACCTCAGAGAGCCAAGAGACAGGAAGCCTAGACACGTACCTTCTAGTTTGTTGCCGAGGGCCAGCCCCAACTGGGGGTTTCTTCTTTCTTGTTGGTTCTTCTTGAGGCAGCAGAGGGGGAAGAGTTTAGGCAGAGGCTAAGACTTTGTCTTACAAGAAATTTAGGGTTGCTGTATAATAAGAAGTTTACTTATCTAAGTCTAAGTTACTATCCTATTGTAGCTGACCTGCCTTCTGTGATCCTCTGAGGCCAGAAACTGCAGTCTCAGGCATTTAGCATCTCATCCTAAAACAGCAGGAGATTAAGTAAAGGATTCATTGCTAGAGCCTTTTCCCTATTGTCCAGATGCCTCTTGCTTGTCTGGCTAGGGGGGAGTTTGGAGCAATGAACCTCTATTGTACGAGGAGAGGAGAGTAACACTTGCAGAAGGAAAAACTTTTACATAAGCAAGTATGCATAATCTCACATAAATTCATATACAGATCCATGCTCATTTTTTTCATTTATACATATCCACTCATACCCAGCTTGCATGCATTCTCACAATTACATACTTGCACACACATCCATACTTACATATGCATATGGAGCAAAAGACCAAGCACTGGTGCAGAAAGAACTCACTCATTCTGGATGAAAAATGGAGCTCCAATCTTTATTACATAGAAAAAGAAAAGGCAGCTGGGTGGTGGTGGCGCACGCCTTTAATCCCAGCATTTGGGAGGCAGAAGCAGGCGGATTTCTGAGTTCGAGGCCAGCCTGGTCTACAGAGTGAGTTCTAGGACAGCCAGGGCTACACAGAGAAACCCTGTCTCGAAAAAAAACAAAAAAAACAAAAAAAAAAAAAAAAAAAAAAAAAAAAAAAAAAAAAAAAAAAAAGAAAGAAAGAAAGAAAAAGAAGAAGAAAAGGCTTCTATTCTTTTAATGCTAAATGAATTAAACCCATGTTTGTAAGAAAAAAAGCTTTGTTTCTTTTAATAAGACTAAGCCTGCCTTGTCCTTACCTTGGGACCTGCTCTGTGCCATGGTAAGTAGAAGTCTGCCTGCTCCTTCTGCTCTCTGCAGCATCTTCTTTTTTCCTCTTTCCCTCTGCATTCTGCACATTGCTCTCTTAGTATTTTATGTTACCCATAGTTTCTAAGTTATTCCACTCTGCATTCTCCTTCTAATCTAAAAGCATTCTGTCTAAAAACTTCTCAGTTTAGTTCTTCTCACCTCAGTCCCCCAGTTCTGACTCTTCTCTTTGTCCTCAGCCCTTAGACATCTTTTAGAATACATGATCACATGTTTAAAAGTTCATCAAAAGTTCACACAGAAAATCAAATCATAAATTGAAATAGAAGTTTACAACAGAGAATGTTTACATGCACATCCATTAGGAGTAATTAGCTAAACATCCATCACTTGTCTCAGTGCCACAGGTTCACTGAAGGCTTAAGACCATGAGTAAAGTTTTTTATAGATAAGCCCAGTCAATATTTTTTTTCTCAAGACAGAGTTTCTCTGTGTGGCCCTGGCTGTCCTGGAACTCACTCTGTAGACCAAGCTGACCTCGAACTCAGAAATCCGCCTGCCTCTGCCTCCCAAGTGCTGGGATTAAAGGTGGGCACCACCACCACTGGGCACCCAGTCAATATTTTATCTTCTGTCCTAGTACCTATAATAAATCGTTAGTCCCCCTATTATGACCTTTGGTTTATTGTTTTACAACCTCTTGGAATGTGCTCTGAGTAGGAGAAAGTCTGGTTACAATCTAAGAGCAATTAACTGGTGACACTTGAGAGACTGGCAGAGTTCTCATTGCAGTTTTTTTTATATTTATTTTATGCATATGAGTACACACTGTACTCAGACACCCCAGAAGAGGGCGTCAGATCTCATTACGGATGGTTGTGAGTCACCATGTGGTTGCTGGGATTTGAACTTAGGACCTTCAGAAGAGCAGTCGGTGCTCTTACCCCCTGAGCCATCTCACCAGCCCCTCATTGCAGTTTTGACTATCAGAAAAGGACCTAATAGCAGGCCCATTATAAAAGAGCTTACTAATCACAGATATAATTTTAGGAATTCTTATAGGATCATCATGAAGTCTTAAGGCATCTATTTGTCTATACAGCATCGCTATAACACAGTACATCTTCATGGATCTGCAGAGATCTGCTCCAAGAGGGTGAACTGCTATTTAGTGATTGTTATATATGTTTAATAATAACAGGAGAAGCATATTAATGGCAGGAATCTTTCCTAAAATGAGTCCCTCACAGCCTTGCTGAATGAGGGCCTGCAGCTGTCACAGATCATGTGATGATCCGAAGCAGGCATTTCGGGATGGTCAGTTATCAGCTTGTCCTGTTACGGCTCCTGACACTTTGTCTCCTCTCCTACAGGCCACTGGGATTAAACCATGGAGGCTGAGAACCAACCTAGCCCTAATCATGTCTGGAAGGCTCTGCCCCTAAAGGCCATAGTCAGGTTAGGCTTTTGTTACCAATGGTGGCGTCTACAGAGGTTTCACAGATGGAGACACAGGACAGTAGCTTCTCGCCTAGCGTTTTCAGGTTTCTAACTCCATCAGATAAAGACCCCCAAGCCAGAGAGATGGCTCAGCGGGGAAAGGTGTCTTCCATGTACACTGACCCAGCCCCTCCCTGAACCCACGTAAAAAGCTGGATGCGGGGCACCACTGTAATCCCAGTATGCCTGCACGGAGGTGGGAGGCAGAGCCAGGAGCAGCATCTAGAAGGTTCTGGGCCAGCGCAGACAACGGCGGAAAAGATGAGGCTCAGCAAGGTTCCTGAAAGCTGTCCTCTACAGGCCGTGTACACACACACACACACACACACAAACACACACACAAACGCGCATACACACACATACATACACACACACCATGCACACACACACAAATACCACACACACATACATACACACACATACACAGACATACACACACCATGCACATACACACACAAATACCACACACATACACACACACCATGCACACACACATACATATACACACATATATACATACACATACACACACCATGTATACACACATACATACACACACATACACACACATACACACACACAAATACCACACACACATATATATATACCACATACACACTGTGTACATACCACACACCATACTATAAACACACACATACACACTATATAAACATATACAAACACACAGCACATATACCCCCTCCACATACACTCCATACACACACAAACCTTGTACACACACACCCTGTACACATACACATATAAACACACATACACACCCTGTGCACACATACTACACACAACATACACAGGCAAATGCACCACATAACACTTTACAAACACTTAATATGCAACATATACACCCCCTCCACACACATTCTGTACACACATGTACCACACATATACCTTGTACATACACACCCTGTACATAATATACTTCATGCACACACATACTAAACACATACACATACATACACCATGCATACACACTGCACACCACAACCCCCCAACATATACTTCACAAGCATATACCACACACATACACACACACACACTATACACACACACACAAATACACAAAACACACACACCTTCTTAAGACTCTAGAAGCAGCCATTATCCATTGTTTCCTGACACACCGTAGATGCCCTTCACTGGCTGCAGTATTTGCCTTCCTTCCCTGGGCTTCACTGCGATGCACTTCTGGGACCAGTAGGCGTTGGGGTCTTACAAATGTCACATCCATGTTTGAGGAAACGTCGGCTCTTTAAGTTGTTGGGGTTTGGCGTCAGAGTCAGCTCAACGAGCAAATCACTTGCTTGCCAGCATGAGAACCTGAGGGTGGAGCTGGACATGGTGACCATCCGTCTGTGGTCCCGCATCTCCTCAGTGAGGAGGGAGGTGGAGATGGAGAATCCCGGAAGCTCACAGGCCAAAAAGAGACCCCATCTCCAACAAGGCGGAAGGTGATGGCGGATAACACGGGAGGTTGCCCTCTGACCTCCACACACTCTCCACGGCATGCACACACCCACACACTCCCACATACACGAACATGGGTATCCACATCACCTCTACATACAAAGGTTGAGTGAATAAGTAAAGAAGTGACAGTGTGTGTGTGTGTGTGTGTGTGTCCACGAGAGCGTGTGAGCGAGACATTCGGGTGGAGGCCATAGGTCAGCCTTGGGGTTGTTCCTCAGGACCACATCGCCTTGGGTTCTGCTTTGGCCTCTATTAGCTTTGTCTTAGGTTTCTTTTGTTTGTTTGTTTTCCCGTTGCTATGATGAAGCATCACAATGAAAGTAACTCAAGGAAGAAAGGATTTATTCTGGGTGAGGCCACCATGCACTTCATCATGGTGAGGAATCCACGGTGGCCACGCCCCATGCACAGTCAGCTCCCTCTCTGCACTGATGGATGCTCGGCATCCCAGCCAGGGGATGGCGCTGCCCACACCGGCAGGTCTTCAGTTAATGTAACCGCCCATGGGCAGGTCTAGATTCTGTCCAGTTGACCATCTATGCTACCCGTCACAGACCTGGAGTCCTCAGTTTCTGCTAAAGTGGGTGACCAGCCAGCCCCAGGGATCTGCCTGACTCTCCAGCACCCCCACTGTCTTGTCAAAGCAAATGTCACACCCCTCCACGTGTTTTCTTTCAAGGTTGCTAGAAGTGGGACTCCACCCAAAGCCTGCTACATAGACATCTCATCATCTTCCCCTTCCAGAATCGTCCTATCCAGAATGTAACTCCATTCCACTTCCTCCAGGAAGCCCTCTGGGATATAGCCATTCACAAACAAATCTCTCTTACCCACCTCTCCCGGGTTCTTATCCGGACTTTGAGCATCCCACTCATCCTTTTCTTTTTCCCGTCTGGGCACGTGAGCAGGGTTTTCTGTCCCTGGCTGCCTCCATCCTCCCCCTCGCCCCGCCTGCGTGCCTTGTGCACAGAAGATGCAAGTCTGGCTTGTTAAGCCAGCATCGCTGTTTAATTTAATCACTGCTTCCCTCTGCAGAGTTCTCTCTGCTTTCCTCCTGAGCAGGCCAGGCCTCCCGCATCCCTCCTCTGGAAGGGCCAGCGGGGCTTCTTTCTCCATCCTAGGGGGCCTGGGCTTTGTAAATCCAGCTTCTTCTCCATCTCTGGTTCTCTTCCGGTCACACGCTGTAAAGACATAAGGACTGGGGAGGACAGAGTCCGAAATTAAGTGAGAGGTTCAGAGTTTATCGTGTAGTCAATAAGCTAGGAGGAATGCCTGCCGCCAGAGTCTGCAGAGCTGGGGGACAGTGGGGGGAAGAGCGTCAGGTCTCTGCGTCCATTAACAACGTGGCCTTTAGACCTCCTGGGGGATCCCGCATAGCTCGGGAGGGCGATGCGCCCCCGTACATGGAGTTTAAGTGACACCCCCAGGTGGGGCGGGGCCGCAGCTACCTCGCTTGAGCTGCCAGACAGGAGCCCAGCGGTGAAGGAAATTTACAGCCTGTGTTGGAGCCAGAGAAAGTGGAATTGAACTTGGGCGATAATCAGTCTGATTAGGTTTGCGCCTCCTGGAGGGAGCCAGAGGGAGGGAGGGGAAGCCGAGCCAAGGAAGGGGGGTGTGTGGGGGGAAGCCAGGCAAGCAAGAGGTGCAAGCCCCAGAGGTTTCCTGAGGTCAAGAGCGACTGGAGGGCTGGGAGCGGGGTGGTGGTGATGGGGTGGGGGCACTGACCTGCAGCCTGCAGTCCCAGCGCTCGGGAGAATGACGCAAGAGCTTTAGTTAAAATGCTCTAGGCCAGCCTGGGCTGCGCAGCTGGCCCCCAACCCCATCACAACAACAACAACAACAGCAGCAGCAGCAGCAGCAGCAATGGTGGGGGAGATTGTGTGGATGAGCAAATCCCAAAGGTACAGGGAGTGCGTGAGCGAGGGCACCACGGTTGCCAGTCTGGGCACACACGGGTTCAGGTGCAATGGTGTGGGCGGGGCTGGAGTGTCCCTGACCTCGCCTCCCTGTGCCCTCTGGCTTACAAGGCAGATGCTGGCACGGTGAAAGACGCAAGATCCCTCACCAGAGCAGGGTGTGATGGTTGCAGGCTTGTTAAGGTCCTACTTGGGAGACTGAAGGCAAGAGGAAGCAAGTTCAAGGCCAGCCTGGGCTACTTACTGAAACCTTGTCTCAGGGCCAGGGGGCCACTCAGTGGTAGAGCCCCTGCCTAGAATCCCCCAGGGAGGGGCTGGGGGCGTGGCTAGATGGTTAAAGTACTAAGCATGGGTAAGACTCTAGTTTCAATCCTTAGATCAGGAAAAAAAAGCTGAAACCAAACCTTCATAAACAGTCCCCACCACATCTTGCTGGCCATCTCTGGTGTCCTTGGCTTGTAGACTCATCCCATCCCATCATCCCGTCTTCCTGGGTTAGCTAGCGTCCCCTCAGCATATATGTCTTCGCGTCCCAACATCCCCGTTTAGTAAGAATACCTTTTCGACTAGGGCCCACCCTCTTTTAGTGTGAACTTGTCTGTTTGCTGTCGTTGTTGTTGTCTTGGAGACAGGATCTCACTGTGATGCCCAGGCTGTTTCTTGACCTTCTGACCATCTTGCCCCCAGCCTGCCAGTCCCCCTAGATTGTCTCTTTAGCACTCTGGCCAAACCACTGCTGTCTGCCTCGGATGCCCTCACGTATGACCGATCGCTCCGTTTTTCACATTTAGTGAATTAATGATTAACTATCGCGTGCACGTCTTTGTGCGTGTGTAGAGCTCAAGCATCGGCTTATAGGAGTCATTAGTTCTTTGCTGCCGTGGTGTGGGTCTCAGGAATAGAACTTGGGTTGTCAGGCTTGGCAGCATGTGCCTTTACCCCTGCAGGTCCTGGTCACTCCATTTTCACAAGTGCGACCTCAGGGTCCGGAGGAAGTGACTTTCCCACATTTCCCCCGGTGGCCAGTGGCTGCTGAGTGTGGGAGCTGGACGGTCTCTACGTGTCTGAGTGGAGAGGAGCAAGCAGGGAAAGGTGTCTCGACATGGACCGTGAGAGGTAGAGCTAAGACCCCTGTGTAAGTCCTTCTCTTTGTGTGGTGGTTCACGCCTGTAATCCCAGCACTTTGGAGGTAGAGGCAAGAAGATCAGAAGTTCAAGGTTATCCTTGGCTACATCTCAAGTGGAAGACCAGCCTGGTCTACAAAAGACCCTGTTTCAGATGAAAAGAAAAAGAGGGGAAAGGTCCCCTTCCCATTTCATGGATGGGCAGGCTCATGAAAGAGAATTCCGTTTTTTTTTTAATTAAAAAAAGTTACTTGTGGGGGCTGGCGAGATGGCTCAGCGGGTAAGAGCACCGACTGCTCTTCCGAAGGTCCTGAGTTCGGATCCCAGCAACCACATGGTGGCTCACAACCACCCATAATGAGATCGGACGCCCTCTTCTGGTGCGTCTGAAGACAGCTACAGTAAATTATGCCGGAGCGAGCAGGGCTGTCAGAGGTCCTGAGTTCAATTTCTAGCAGCCACACACATGATGGCTCACGGCCATCTGTACAGCTACAGTGTACTCATACACACAAAAAATAAATAAATAAAATAAATCTTTTTTTAAAAAGTTACTTGTTTTATTTATATGCATATGTGTGCATTCACATGTGCGTATTTGTGTACCTGTGTGTGTGCACATGTGTATGTGCATTTGTGCACGCGTGTGCATGCATGTGTGTATGTAGGTGTGTTTGCATGTGTGTGTGTGTGCTCATGTGCATGAATGCTCCAAGGCTGGCAAGTAAAGTCAAAAGACAACTGGCAGGAGTTAGTTCCCTCCTACCCTGTGGGTCCCAAGACTCAAACTCAAGTCACCAGGCTTGGCAGCACGTGCCTCACCCGCTGACCCATCTGGCCAGGCCCCTAGGATGCAGTTCTTAAAGCGAAGACGTCTAGATTCAACACGCTGAGGGTTTTGAGAGTAAATGCGAAAATGAACCGAGTGTAGGCTACAGGTCTTCTAGGGTTGAGAAACTGACCAATGCCTGCAGATGCACAGAGTGCACACGAGGGGGCAGCAGAGTCCAGGCTCTGAAGTGGGTTGGAGTGCGAGGCCTTCTAAGGGCAAAATGGACACTGGAGACTGGGAGGATAGGAAATGAACGTCCCTTTCTTGCCGGGCCACACCTTTAATTCCCGCCGTCAGGAGGCACGTGGATCTCTGTACGTCAGAGGCCAGCCTGATCTACACAGCTACGTAGTGAGACATGGTCTGGAAAGGAAATAAATAAGGGAACTGGATATGTCAGCAGTTAAGAGGACTGGCTGTTCTTCCAGAGGACCTGGGTTCAATTCCCAGTACCCACATGGCAGCTCACAACCGTCTGTAACTCCAGTTCCAGGGGATCTGACTCCCTCATACAGACATACATGCAGGCAAAACACCAATGTATATAAATAAATAAGTAAATACCGAATCCTCCCCGAGGATTGGAGGGAGGGCTCACCGTGGGACCCGCAGAATCACGTTCAGATGGAGCAGTAGCACACATCTGACGTCCCAGTGTTTTTATGTTGAGATGGGAGCCAGAGCCTGGAAGTCCTTGGTTCAGCTGGTCTGGAACAGGGAGGTATCTTGTCTCAACCGAGATGGCAGGGAAGTCGGAGGACACAAGGGGTTATTCTCCTGTTCTCCGTGGCACACGCGACTACATCCCCCCACCCCAAACCTGTACACGCACACATTACAAAGCTAAAAAAAATCAAATTTAAAACGTACGCCTCACAGGCCAGAGGGAATATCTTAGCAGATAAAGGTGCTTGCCACCAAGCCGGACGACCTGAGTTCAGTGCCCCAGCCCCACGCATTCTAAAGAGAGCCAACTCCCACAAGTTCTCTTCTGAGCACGCGTGTGGTAGCAGGCACCTGTGTGAGCCCCTCTGAGCACACGCAAATACATGTAAGAGTAAAACATCTCCAAAATGTTCAGACTCTAGCAGCCAGTGGGCCCGAGGAATGAAGGCTAGACTGGATCCAAGTGGTCACATGACTCTCCACAGTGCTGAGGAGAGAGCTACAAATACAGGAGTCCGGTCTCCCAGACGCTCTGCTAAGAGACGTGAGCCTTGTCCTAGGGGAATACAGTGCTGGGTTGGCTTTTACATGTACTTTTATTATGTGTATATAGAGTGTGTACGCGTGTGTGTGCTCATGTGTGTATGCTTGTGTGTGCTCGTGTGTGTATGCGGAGTGTGCATGTGTGTGTGTGTGTGCTCGCACACGCACACATGGAGACCAGAGGAGAAAGTCAGGTGACTTGTTCCATCGCTTTGATTCCTTCAGACGGAGCCCTGGATCTGTAACTAGGCAGAAATGAATTATAAAAGTAATTATCAAAAACTCCGAGCAGGTGCACCACCCCTCTCTGCTGCTTACAGACGAGTGCAGTGTGGAGGCACTTGGTCACCTCGTAGGGAGGGATACAATGTCTCCAGGGCCGAGAAGGAATACTGGAGGCCAGAAGTCAAAGAGTATGAATACGCCAGCTGGGGCTCCAGACGATGTGGGTGAACGCGTGCAGCTTTTTAATTTTTTTAAAGTGTTCATTTTTTCTGAGACAGGGTCACATCGTATGGCTCTACACTGGCTGGTTTTCTTGCTACAAGCTGGGGTCATCAGAGAGGAAGGAGCCTCAGCTGAGGAAATGCCTCTGTGAGATCCAAGTGTAAGGCATTTTCTCAGTTAGTGATCAAGGGGGGAGGCCCATGGTGGGTGGTGCCATCCCTGGGCTGGTGGTCCTGGGTTCTATAAGATGGCAGGCTGAGCAAGCCAGGAAGCAGCACCCTCCATGGCCTTTGCGTCAGCCCCTGCCTCCAGGTTCCTGCCCTGCTTCAGTTCCTGTCCTGACTTCCTCCAATGATGGCCTATGATCTGGAAATTAACCCTTTCCTCCACAACTTGCTTTTTGGTCATAGTGTTTTAGTTGTAGCAATAGAAATCCTACCGAAGATGAGCCCTGACTGGCTGGACTCTCTGTAGACCAGGCTGGCCTTGCTCACAAAGACCTGCCTGCCTCTGTTTCCCAAGTGCTAGGATTAAAGGTTTGAGGCATCATATCTGACAATCATAGCTTTTAAAAAGCATTTAGTACATTTTAATTATGTATTTGGTGTAAGTGTATGTATGCACACGTGTGCACATGCATGTATCACGGAGCACATGTGACGATCGGAGAACAGTGCGTGTGGGTCAGCTTTGACAGAAAGCACCGTTAGCCACTGAGCCATCTTGCCAGTTCTCCTCTTTCGCTTAACTTGGCTTCTGGGGGATTTCAACTCAGGTCTCGGTGCTTGCCCAGTAAGTGTTCTTATCCCCCCAGCCATCGCTCCAAACCCCAGGGGGCTCGATCCGCTTCCTGCCTCAGGTCAGTCCCCAGAGATCAGCAAGTGATGCTGGCGAAGGCTGGAGCGCTACCTTTCTTGGGTGAAGACATTTCCTTTCATAGTGTTGAGGGGTGAATTACGTCCTGGGGGAGAGGAGAACAAAGAGCCCAGTACATGTAGTCCAGGAACCTGGAGAGCGTGCCACGTACAGAAAGTTCTAGAATCTGTAAAACGTGCAACCAGTTTGATACGGTTACTTTTAGTTATTGTAAGCCTACATGAGGGGTGGGGGCCAGAAAGACTATTAAGAGCGCGACTGCTCTTACAGAGGAATTTGACTTCACTTCCCAGTACTAGAAAAAAAGACAATCGCCTGTTACTCCAGTCCAGAGGCTCTGATGCCCTCTTCTGGCCATCACGGGCAATTGCACTCATGTGCACACACACGGATACGAGCACACACACACACACACACACACGTACAATTAAAAACAAAATAAGTATTAAAAAATAAGCATATAATTGTATTTACATAAAGAAAACTTGAATGCAATAAAATAAAAGCTTTAATTATACCCAGTGTCAAAAAGAAACTTAAAACTTAAGCGTGACCTTGTAAAGACAGATGGTTTATGTTAAAAACAGTGCTTATCATGGCGACGGGAGGTGATCTTTCTTAGAAGCTTTGCAGATGGTAAAATGCAATCCAATGTTATAACAGCCATCAATGGCAGCGGGCGGGGCACTGTCCTTGGTGCTGAACGTGGGCCCAGGGGCCGGGGTTCTGGGAGGTATCGCCTGCCATCATAACATGGCCACTGCAGTTCCCACACTTTCTGAGCTTCCAGCGTCATCTCTCTGCTATCCATTCTTGGTAACTGCAGGGTCTATTTCCCAATAAGTCTCCATGGGGAATTCTCAGTGTAGCGTGTGTTCCAGCATGCTTGGCCACACATGCTTCTCCGTCCTCAGCTCCACGGATCCACGCAAAAACCGCTTGTGTGTTAGTGTTTACAAGGACGTCATGACTACTTGGGGCCTCTGAATCTGGATCTGAAAAGAGAAACAGAAATAGATAAGGATCTAGTTTGGGAAGCGTGTAAGTCTATAGAAGACTCAGCTGGAACTTTTAAAAAGTTATCCTCCCTCCCTCCCTCCCTCCTTCCTTCACTCTCTCGCTCTTTCTTTCTTTTGAGACAGAGTCTCACTATATATCCCTGGATAGCTTGGATCTCACTCTGTAGACCAGGCTGGCCTTGAACTCACAGAGATCCACCTGCCTCTGAGTGCTGGAATGAAAGATGTGTGCTACCATTGTTGGATCTACATTTGACTTCTTGTGTGTGTGTCTGTGTGTGTGTGTGTCTGTGTGTGTGTGTCTGTGTGTGTGTGTCTGCGTGTGTGTCCGTGTGTGTGTGTCTGTGTGTGTGTGTGTGTGTCTGTGTGTGTGTGTCTGTGTGTGTGTGTGTCTGTGTGTGTCTGCGTGTGTGTGTGTCTGTGTGTGTCTGTGTCTCTGTGTGTGTCTGTGTCTGTGTGTGTCTGTGTGTGTCTGTCTGTGTGTGTGTCTGTGTGTGTCTGTGTGTGTCTGTGTGTGTGTGTATGTGTGTGTCTGTGTCTGTGTGTGTCTGTGTGTGTCTGTCTGTGTGTGTGTCTGTGTGTGTCTGTCTGTGTGTGTGTCTGTGTGTGTGTGTCTGTGTGTGTGTCTGTGTGTGTCTGTGTGTGTCTGTGTGTGTCTGTGTGTATACATATGGAGGTCCAGGAACAACAAATGGGAACCAGTTTCTTCTTTCTACCATGTGGGTCCCGGGAATTAACTCAAGTCCTCAGGCTTGTTGGCAAGCATCGTTACCCACCAAGCTGTCTTGCCTGCCCTGGAATCTTGCTTGTTCTGGTTTGATTTGGTTTGGTTTTTAGCACAAACAAGTTGTCGTCTCTCTTCCTGGTCAGGTGGGTTGATCTCATCTTTACCCCAAGGCTTCTCCTGTCCTCAAATATTCCACATATTTGAAATGAAATGTCTGGAGACAGAGTCTCATGTAACCCAGGCTATCCTTAAACTCACGCCTTAGCAAAGGAAGGCCATGAGGTTCTGATCCACTTGCTTCTACCGCATCAGTACTGGGCTGACAAGGCTGCACCAGCGGCTTATGAAAGGGCGGGATGGAGGCCAGGGTCTTGTGTGTGGTAGGCATGCGCTTTACCAACTGAGCCCGGTGCCCAGCAGTGAACTATACTTTAAACATTATAATGACTTGGTGATACATACCCATAACCCTCGCACTCAAGACGCTGGGGCAGGAGGAGCACAAATTTGATGCCAGCTTGGGCTACACAGTAAGACGCTATTTCCAAAAAATATATATATTTTAAAAAGAAATTTATGTATTTTATGTGTATGAGTGTTTGCCTACATGTATGTAAATGTGTCATGGGTACGTCTGGTGCTTATGGGGTCATATCCCCTAGTGTCAGGTTCCCTGGAACTGGAACCGGATGTTTGTGAACCATGATGAGGGTGCAGGCCCCAAGTATGCCTCCCTGCTGAGCACTTTCCCCAGCCGCTTCCCCACACAGTCAACCTTAAATCACTAGGGTATCAAGGACCTAAAGCCCAGAAAGAAACAGTCTGAGTTCCTCTCCCCCAACTCCTGCCCTTCTGAGTAAAACCCCTGACGTGTGTTCCAGAGACCCCTGCCTGAGGATTCTACCAGGTGGAAGGAGCAATGGAGGGCTCAGGGTACAAGAGGGGGCAGCTCATCGAGGTCACTCTTTTTTTTTTCGAGACAGGGTTTCTCTGTGTAGCCCTGGCTGTCCTGGAACTCACTCTGTAGACCAGGCTGGCCTGGAACTCAGAAACCCGCCTGCCTCTGCCTCCCAAGTGCGGGGATTACAGGCGTGCACCACCACGCAGCTCAACGGGGTCATTCTCACCTTTCTTTCAGGGTTTATGTGGCTTAGGGAAGGCTGGAAGTTGCTGTACACGGAGTCCAAGGGGATGTAGTTTTCTCGTTCTGAGGGAGGAAGGAGCACAAGGAGATGGGTGTTTAGGAAGGCAGAAGCTCATCCTCCGAGCCCCACTGATGGGAAGGGGCTCATCCCACAAGCACGAAACGAAAGCCAATGGGAATGTGACAGACTGCGTAAATCATGCAGGTCAATATGAGTTACACAGAGAGGCCGTGTCGCAGGAAGTACATAGACACAGTGGGCTTGAACTTTAGGAGTCCACTTCCTCCAGCCTCCAGAGTGCTGGAATTAAAGGTATCCGCTACCAGGCCGGCCTTTTTTTTTTTTTTTTTTTT
>NW_022196905.1:131227861-131233384 GCF_008632895.1 Mastomys coucha
TTTTTTTTTGAGACTCTTGCATCCCAGGTTGGCCTCAAACTGACTCTGTAGCCAAGCGTGGCTTTGACTCCTGATTGTCCTTCTGCTGGGATCATGCCCGTACACCACCACATCTGATTTGTGTGGTACTGGAGGTCAAACTCCGCACACTGAGCCTGCACTCTACCCACCGACTCATACATTAAGCCCTGTTTTTAGAAATTACGATGCTTTCATTTAACAATACATAATATTAACCTCTTTTCTGAGATGTGAATCACCTCTTGATGAGGAAGCTCACTCCTGGGCCCTCGTCTATGTCCCTAAAGGAGTGGCATCATGCTCGAGAGAACCCTACCCACCAGCTGGCTCCGTGCCTCCCTAGGGTGTCGCCGTACAATCCCCATGTTGTATCTGACCCAGGTTCTAGGCAAGCCTTTGAATGTTGACTGAGTGTTCAGAGATGGGGAAATGATCCCGGGACCTTTCCTGGGTCTCCTGTCCCCTACCCTTCCTATTTTTCTGAGTGTTAACTCCATAGAGATGGCTAATATACCTTCGTTGTGGTCAAAGCCAACGTTGTGGAAGGCTCCAGGAGATGCTCTGCCTTCCTCTTCACCCCACTTGTACATCTCAGACACTCGGGACTTTTGCCTATTGGGAGAAAGCGCCATGGAACCCGGTTATGGTCAGAGACGAGAGACAAGGACCCCAGATGAGCTACACCTCTGCTTCCAGCAGCCCCCCGTCCACCTCGAGGATGGAGATGGCGGAAGGAGAGAACGAAGGAAGAGTGCGCATGCGCCTTACCTCTGTGCCTCTCTCCTGAAGCGGATGGAGAACACCAGGAGGATCACGAGGATCACCACCAGCACTGCCACCCCGGCTCCCCCGAGCCCATACACCAGGCTTTTCTGGATGCCCCGGTCGCAGTTTTCCCCGCTGTACCAGTGGGTATCCGTGGACAGGCAGCTGAGATAGGAGAAGGAGCAGAGAGGGGAGAGGAGTCAGTCATTGCTCCGGCCTCATGGACACTTAATGAGGCACACGTTTGAATGGAGTTCTGAGGAGACGAACGGGTGACGGGTCCAAGTCCAGTCTCTTTAAGCAGGCGCTGCCAGGAGCCCCGTCACAGGCCTTTGCCCCCAACAGCAGCCTGGGACCCAAGGCAGTTGTTCTAGCCCTGTTTCCTTCGTCTGCATCCCGAGCTGGCCGGCCTACCTGCTCGCCCAGTGTTTTCATTTTCAGTCCTATTTGTGAATACCTCACCTCTGTTTCTGATCCAGAGCCATCTTTCCAGCCCCAAGCTCTTCTGGCCCAGGATGTTTCTCTCTATATCCGTTTCTTCCCTGATCCACCTTGAGTAAGCTTGGGAGCCTCTACTGCAAGAAGCCATTCCACTCAGGTTACTCTGGGATAGCGATTTAGGCCTGTGAATGGCTCCTTCTGCTGTCTCTGATACACACGTGTGTGTGCGTGCGTGTGTGTGTGTGTGTGTGTGTGTGCGCGCGTGTGTCCACAGGTGTGTATACATGTGTAACATCCTGTTAGTCCTGGTTACCTGCCGCCATGCCTTCCTCGCCATTAGGAGACCGCCCCCCCCAACCTAAATAAATGCTTTTTTTTTTTTTTTTTTTTTTTAAATTTTGGTTTTTCGAGACAGGGTTTCTCTGTATAGCCCTGGCTGTCCTGGAACTCACTCTGTAGACCAGGCTGGCCTCTAACTCAGAAATCCTTCTGCCTCTGCCTCCCAAGTGCTGGGATTAAAGGTGTGCGCCATCACCGCCCGGCACAACTGTCTACTTTCAAGGGATGTAGAGATAGAATCTCATGACCTTGGCCTCCAAGCGAGGAGCGACTGCGTGGGCAGAGCGGGGTACTCACAGACACCGGGGTCCACTTCGCTGCAGCTGACACTTGCCGTAGCTGCAGTTCTTGGAGGTGCTGTAGCCTGATGTGCACGGCGTGATGCAGTACCACTTATTGTTCTTCAATCCCAGTGTGACATACTGTGCAAAGTCCTTTCCAGCCTCCTTCTTGCATGTCTCTGGGGGGGACATGGAAGAACAGCTAAGAACCAGGAGGCCAGGCACACTGCCCGGCCCCTCCCCGCTCGGCTCCTCCCTGCCCGGCTCCTCCCCGCCCGGCCCCTCCCCGCCCTGCCCCTCCGTCTCTCCAGCCTTTCTCAGAACCACTCCCATCATATTACATACCCTCAGGACTGACAGTGATTGTGGCACTTTCTTGCACCCGGGTGGCAGTTGAGTTGAAACACAGTAAAGCTGTGAAGGAGACACATAAGTAAGTCCATTGTCACAGAGGCTGGGGGAAGAGGGGAAGGACCGAGACAGTGCCGTGGTTTAAATTAAATGTGAAGAGTTCTCTCAAGCTTGTGTGTTTGGTGTGTTTGGGAAGATTGTGGAACCTTCTGGGAAGGCGGAGGTCATGGGGCTTCCCTGGGTCAGTGTAGGAGACAGGCTGGAAGGGTCTCATCTGAGCCTTTTGCTCTGAGGATTTTATTTATTTATTCATTATTTATCTAAGACAGGGTTTCACTGTGTGTGTAGCCCTGGCTGTCCTGGAACTCAATATGTGACCGTCCAGGTTGGTCTCAAATTCACAAAGATCCACCTGCCCCTGACTCCCAAGAGCTGAGTTCAAAGACAGCCACCGCATAAACCGGATCAGAACCTCCTAAGGAATGGCAGACAGCAGGTTCTGCCCATCACTGCCAGAGCCACGCCTTCCCATCCCGCAAACCAGGAGCCAAAGAGACCCTTCCTCTTTTGAGTTGTTTCCACCAAGTTTGGCCACACTTTAACTTGAAGGGATGTCAGGCTTCGACTCCAGAGGATCCTGTGGCTCCTCTGCTGCCCTCACCCACATGCCTCATGGTGTTTTGTAGTGAATCATGTGATGTCTCAGCATCCAGCAGCCCCGTCTCTCTCAGTCCCCTTGGTACTGACACTCTGCAGGAACTCTCCAGCCTAGGCTGCTTGGTGCCCTCCCATCCAAGGCTTTCTTGGAGTGAGACAGAAATGACAAGACCCAGCTCTGGACACAGATCCCAGGGTCCCGCAGCTTCCACCTGCCTTCTTCACGACGCCTCGTCTGTCTCTCTCAGGTGGAGAGGTGAATGGGGAGCTCTCTGAGAGTGTGTGCCTCCAGGAGAACCTTACCTGAACAGGTTTTATTGTCATTTACGACTAGATGTTCCGTTGCATTCTCGATTTTTGTCTTCAGGTCTTTGACGATGCTATCTAATGTGCTTTCATATTCTGGGGTATAGTTGGCCTTCAGGATGACATCATAATCCACCACGATACTGCCTTTGCTGTGGGGGGAGACGGGTGGTATGCTTGAGCATCCTCCCACGGTCATCCCTGCTACTCATCTTTCCATCCCTTCCCTGAACAGGATCTGCCTCTTCCACAATCCTGGGAAGGATTCCAGGCAAGAGGATTGAGAACTCGAGGCTAACCTGGGCTACGTAGTGAATTCAAGCTAGCCTAGAGTACAAAGCAAGGAAAGACAGAGAGATGAAGACGGGGGGGGGGCGGGGGGGGAAGGGAGATAGAAAGAGACAGAGAGGCACAGAGAGAAACACACACACACACACACACACACACAGGGGGGGGCGGTGCATCAGGGAGCTCTGGAGAGCTAGCTCAGCTAGTTAGTGAAGTCTCTGTTGTATAAATGTGAGAACGGGATTCAGGTGCTCAGGTAAAAGCTGGATGCCACGGCATAACCATAGCACCAGGGGGAGCAGAGATTGGTGGTTCCCTTGATCTCCTTGGCCAGTAAGCCTAGCCAAATTGATGAACCCCTGGCTAAGTGAGAACCCAGTCACTAACAGCAGGAAGGGAGGAAGGCACCATTGTGGGCCTCGAGCTTCCACATATGTGCGCATGCTCAGAAAATGTTACTGCTGTTCAGCCTACAGCCACTGGTGTTCGTGCACAGCGCCCACTGTGGGGTGATGCAGGCAGCCGCAGATGGCCTCTGTAATCACTATGACCCTTGCTCCCATGCAGAAGGCCCTCTTCTCTCCAGACCCAGGAACTCACCTCAGACTTTTGATGATAACCCCTTCATACCCCGGGATACCAGCATAAATCTGCGCCATCTGCAAGACAAGGCGGTCTATCATCCCAGAGCTCCCACCTTGGGGATGTTCTGTGGGATATCAGCACTCCCCGATCCTCACCCCACCTGCCAGCGACACGGAGACCAAATAGAAAGTTCTCTTGTCAAGAGACCAGGTCTGCGCTGCTACCCTGCGCAGCTCCCAGGCAAACCCTGCTTCCTAGCCCTTACCTGGCTAGCTCTGAGGACCTGGGAAGCTGAGAACAATATGCATCTAGCATACCCAGCCATCTTAACCCTCCGGACTCCTCCCAGGGATTGGGGGTGGGCGTGGAGGTGAGGTGGAGAGCTCAAGGGCCCTTGGTGGGGGGTAGTTCTCTCAGGGTTACCTGCTCTGTGAATGTCTTATTGAAGTTACTGAATTCTTCAGAGTTTCGGTCCTGTAGCTCGTCACTGTAGTCCTGACTGGTTACTGTCACTCTCACTTCCACGGACGCAGAGACTGTCTGATCTAAGTGAGACAGACGGGAGCATTGACCATTGAGGTGAACCCTTACCAGTGAAATCCTCAGTCCCTGAAGGCCAACCCTGGGTGCCGGGAGTGACACAGGGTCTCCTCCAACGCATGGTCCCCTGCGGGAAGTGGGCCATAGTACGGCCATCAAGCTGCAGGAACCCATTGTTCTCTGCGCCCGCATACCCCCACTCACATTGGGATTATGGGAATGCACGGCCACACCCAGTGTTTTACTTGGGTGCTGGGGATCGTCAGACTGAGTTCCTCCTGCTCTTGTGGCAAGCACTTTACCAACTGAGTCGTCTCTCTGACCCTTGATTCCTGTTTATTCTTGTTTATCGTCTTGTTTGTATACAGAGCGATCTGTTGCTCATGCATGTGCCATGCCGTGCATGTGGCAATCAGAGGAAGCTTTCGGGAACCAGTTCTCTCCTTCTGCCATGTGGGTTTCAGGGACTGATCTCTTGCCGTCAAGATTGGTGCCAAGAGCCATCATGCTCGCTTCTGTTTTTCAGTTGTTTGTATCTTGTTGTTGTTTGTTCAATTAAAAAGTTATTTTAAACATCTTTATCACTAGGCAAATGTAAGATACGGGGTGACTGGAGCGGTGGTCTGGTGATTATCAGTGTGTACGGCTTTTGTAGGGGACTGGAGTTCAGTTCCCAGCACCTGTGTCAGGCGGCTCACAACCACCTATAACTCAAGTTCCAGGTGATCAGCACTGTCTTCTGGCCTCTGGGGTGCCCACACTTTTGGCACTTGCACACATATGCACACACACACACACAAATAAATCTTTTAAAAAAATATTGACCATAAGATGTAGGACAAGGACTGGTGTCTAGTGGGAACTTCTTAAGCTCAGTGCTGGGGCCCCGCCCACGCTGTGGAGAGCCCGCCCACGCTGTGGAGAGCCCCGCCCACAGTGAGAGCCCCGC
>NW_022196905.1:131234113-131235666 GCF_008632895.1 Mastomys coucha
TTTCTTTCCCTCCTCCCCCTTTCTCAACTCCTCTTATTTTCTGAGACAGTCTCTCACTTTGTCGTTCAGGTCTGTTTTGAACTCTTAACCCTCTGGCTTCAGCGAGGCCGGGAACGGCGCACCATTTGTGGGTCACACCCAGTGTCACAGACCCTCCACCACAGGACAGTCAGCATCCCCGTCACGTCACAGACAGAAGCAGTGTGGACGGGAGCCCTGCTCACGCCTTCAGACCCTGTCAAGGCTGGCTCGATCCGGCCTTGGAGCAGAGACACCGCCAAGCTTGGCCAGACTGAATCAGACTGAGCCTGACTAAGCCGGACTGAGCCAGACTGAGCCAGCTCGGAAGCGCACCGCGGTCCCTGCAGTGACTTCTGCTTACCTATGGACAGGGGCGACTCCAGGCTCCTCGGGGTCAACGGAGAGCCGCGCGGAGGAGATGAGATTCTTTTCTCTTTGTTTTATTTACTTATTTAGCGCACGCAGGGTGTGTATGAGTGTGTGTGTGAGTGTGTGTGTGTGTGTGCAGACGGGGGAGGGAACAAGTGCTGGAGGAAAGCCAACATGGTGGATAGAGAAGAGCAGAGAGAACAAAGGATGCAGGGCTGATGAGGAGCAAAAGACGACTGAGAGAGACGCAGGGTCAGAAGAAACAACAGCGGAGGACATAGACACGGAAGGAAGATCAGACATGGGAGTGAGAAATGAAAAATCTAATGAAATAATGAAAATATAAAACCACGCAGAGCTGAAAAAGAAAAGCCAAGCGGAAAACTGACTAAAAAAACAAATAAAAACTTACCTGCAGTAGTGGTGAGCACAGGGGGAGTGGTGACAACCGGAGTGCCAGCTGTGGTTGGCTCTGGAGTGGGGGCTGTGGTTGGCTCTGGAGTGCCAGCTGTGGTTGGTTCTGGAGTGCCAGCTGTGCTTGGCTCGGGAGTGCCAGCTGTGGTTGGCTCTGGAGTGCCAGCTGTGGTTGGCTCTGGAGTACCAGGTGTTGTTGGTTCTGGAGTGGCAGCTGTGGTTGGCTCTGGAGTGGGGGCTGTTGTTGGTTCTGGAGTGGCAGCTGTGGTTGGTTCTGGAGTGCCAGCTGTGGTTGGCTCTGGAGTGCCAGCTGGGGTTGGATCTGGAGTACCAGCTGTGGTTGGTTCTGGAGTGCCAGCTGTGGTTGGCTCTGGAGTGGCAGCTGTGGTTGGCTCTGCAGTGGCAGCTGTGGCTGGTTCTGGAGTGCCAGCTGTGGTTGGCTCTGGAGTGGCAGCTGTGGTTGGTTCTGGAGTGGCAGCTGTTGTTGGTTCTGGAGTGCCAGCTGTGGTTGGCTCTGGAGTGCCAGCTGTGGTTGGTTCTGGAGTGCCAGCTGTGGTTGGCTCTGGAGTGCCAGCTGTGGTTGGTTCTAGACTGCCAGCTGTGGTTGGCTCTGGAGTGCCAGCTGTGGTTGGCTCTGGAGAAGGGGCTGTTGTTGGTTCTGGAGTGGCAGCAGTGGTTGGCTCTGGAGTAGGGGCTGTGGTTGGCTCTGGAGTGCCAGCTGTGGTTGGCTCTGGAGTGGGGGTTGTGGG
>NW_022196905.1:131235677-131236557 GCF_008632895.1 Mastomys coucha
GAGTGGGGGCTGTGGTTGGCTCTGGAGTGGGTGTTGTGGTTGGTTCTGGAGTTGCAGCTGTGGTTGGCTCTTGAGTGAGGGCTGTGGTTGGCTCTGGAATGGGGGCTGTTGTTGGCTCTGGAGTGGGGGCTGTGGTTGTCTCTGGAGTGGGGGCTGTGCTTGTCTCTGGAATGGGGGCTGTGCTTGGCTCTGGAGTGGGGGCTGTGCTTGGCTCTGGAGTGGCAGCTGTGGTTGGTTCTGGAGTTGCAGCTGTGGTTGGCTCTGGAGTGGCGGCTGTGGTTGGTTCTGGAGTTGCAGCTGTGGTTGGCTCTGGAGTGGGGGCTGTGGTTGGCTCTGGAGTGGCGGCTGTGGTTGGTTCTGGAGTGCCAGCTGTGGTTGGCTCTGGAGTGCCAGCTGTTGTTGGCACTGGAGTGCGGTCTGTTGCTGGCTCTGGAGTGCCAGCTGTGGTTGGCACTGGAGTGTGGGCTGTGGTTGGCTCTGGAGTGCCAGCTGTGGTTGGCTCTGGAGTGCCAGCTGTGGTTGGTTCTGGAGTGCCAGCTGTTGTTGGCTCTGGAGTGCCAGCTGTGGTTGGTTCTGGAGTGCCAGCTGTTGTTGGCTCTGGAGTGGGGGCTGTGGTTGGCTCTGGAGTGCCAGCTGTGGTTGGTTCTGGAGTGCCGGCTGTTGTTGGCCCTGGAGTGCCAGCTGTGGTTGGTTCTGGAGTGCCAGCTGTGCTTGGTTTTGGAGTGCCAGCTGTGGTTGGCTCTGGAGTGCCAGCTGTGGTTGGCTCTGGAGTGCCACCTGTGGTTGGCTCGTGAGTGGGGGCTGTGGTAGGCTCTGGAGTGCCAGCTGTGGTTGGCTCTGGAGTGGAGGCTGTGGTTGGCTCTGGAGTGCCAGCTGTGGT
>NW_022196905.1:131238122-131246561 GCF_008632895.1 Mastomys coucha
CTGTGGTTGGATCTGGAGTTCCAGCTGTGGTTGGATCTGGAGTGCCAGCTGTGCTTGGTTCTGGAGTGACAGCTGTGGTTGGCTCTGGAGTGCCAGCTGTGGTTGGTTCTGGAGTGCCAGCTGTGCTTGGTTCTGGAGTGGCAGCTGTGGTTGGATCTGGAGTTCCAGCTGTGGTTGGCTCTGGAGTGGGGGCTGTGGTTGTCTCTGGAGTGCCAGCTGTGGTTGGCTCTGGAGTGGCAGCTGTTGTTGGCTCTGGAGTGCCAGCTGTGGTTGGCTCTGGAGTGGCAGCTGTGGTTGGCTCTGGAGTGCCAGCTGTTGTTGGTTCTGGAGTGCCAGCTGTTGTTGGCCCTGGAGTGCCAGCTGTGCTTGGTTCTGGAGTGCCAGCTGTGGTTGGATCTGGAGTTCCAGCTGTGGTTGGCTCTGGAGTGGCAGCTGTGGTTGGGTCTGGAGTGCCAGCTGTGGTTGGCTCTGGATTGGGTGCTGTGGTTGGCTCTGGAGTGCCAGCTGTGGTTGGATCTGGAGTGGCAGCTGTGGTTGGCTCTGGAGTGGCAGCTGTGGTTGGGTCTGGAGTGCCAGCTGTGGTTGGTTCTGGAGTGCCAGCTGTGGTTGGCTCTGGAGTGCCAGCTGTGGTTGGCTCTGGAGTGACAGCTGTGGTTGGCTCTGGAGTGCCAGCTGTGGTTGGCTCTGGAGTGGGGGCTGTGGTTGTCTCTGGAGTGCCAGCTGTGGTTGGCTCTGGAGTGCCAGCTGTGGTTGGCTCTGGAGTGCCAGCTGTGGTTGGCTCTGGAGTGCCACCTGTGGTTGGCTCTGGAGTGCCAGCTGTGGTTGGCTCTGGAGTGCCAGCTGTGGTTGGCTGCGAAGTGCCAGCTGTGGTTGGCTGTGGAGTGCCAGGTGTGGTTGGCTCTGGAGTGCCAGCTGTGGTTGGCTCTGCAGTGCCAGCTGTGGTTGGCTCTGGAGTGCCAGCTGTGGTTGGCTCTGGAGTGCCACCTGTGGTTGGCTCTGGAGTGCCAGCTGTGGTTGGCTCTGGAGTGCCAGCTGTCGTTGGCTGCGAAGTGCCAGCTGTGGTTGGCTGTGGAGTGCCAGGTGTGGTTGGCTCTGCAGTTCCAGCTGTGGTTGGCTCTGGAGTGGCAGCTGTGGTTGGCTCTGGAGTGCCAGCTGTGGTTGGCTCTGGAGTGCCAGCTGTGGTTGGCTCTGGAGTTCCAGCTGTGGTTGCCTCTGGATTGGCAGCTGTGGTTGGCTGCGAAGTGCCAGCTGTGGTTGGTTCTGGAGTGCCAGCTGTTGTTGGCCCTGGAGTGCCAGCTGTGCTTGGTTCTGGAGTGGCAGCTGTGGTTGGATCTGGAGTTCCAGCTGTGGTTGGCTCTGGATTGGGTGCTGTGGTTGGCTCTGGAGTGCCAGCTGTGGTTGGATCTGGAGTTCCAGCTGTGGTTGGCTCTGGAGTGGCAGCTGTGGTTGGGTCTGGAGTGCCAGCTGTGGTTGGTTCTGGAGTGCCAGCTGTGGTTGGCTCTGGAGTGACAGCTGTTGTTGGCTCTGGAGTTCCAGCTGTGGTTGGCTCTGGAGTGGCAGCTGTGGTTGTCTCTGGAGTGCCACCTGTGGTTGGCTCTGGAGTGCCAGCTGTTGTTGGCTCTGGAGTGCCAGCTGTGGTTGGCTCTGGAGTGCCACCTGTGGTTGTCTCTGGAGTTCCAGCTGTGGTTGGCTCTGGAGTGGCAGCTGTGGTTGGCTCTGGAGTGCCACCTGTGGTTGGCTCTGGAGTGCCAGCTGTGGTTGGCTCTGGAGTGCCAGCTGTGGTTGGCTCTGGAGTTCCAGCTGTGGTTGCCTCTGGATTGGCAGCTGTGGTTGGCTGCGGAGTGCCAGGTGTGGTTGGCTCTGGAGTGCCAGGTGTGGTTGGCTCTGGAGTGCCAGGTGTGGTTGTCTCTGGAGTGCCAGCTGTGGTTGTCTCTGGAGTGCCAGCTGTGGTTGGCTCTGGAGTGCCAGCTGTGGTGGGCTGCGAAGTGCCAGCTGTGGTTGGCTGTGGAGTGCCAGGTGTGGTTGGCTCTGGAGTGCCAGGTGTGGTTGGCTCTGGAGTGCCAGGTGTGGTTGGCTCTGGAGTGCCAGCTGTGGTTGGCTCTGGAGTGCCAGCTGTGGTTGGCTCTGGAGTTGCAGCTGTGGTTGGCTCTGGAGTTGCAGCTGTGGTTGGCTCTGGAGAGCCAGCTGTGGTTGGCTCTGGAGTGGGGGCTGTGGTTGGCTCTGGAGTGGGGGCTGTGGTTGGCTCTGGAGTGGATGCTCTTTGGTCTTGATTGGCAGCTGTTTTTGATTCTGGAGGAGCAGCTTTTATTGTGTGTACTTCCCTTTTTCTAATATTTTTCTTGACCGCGTTCATTTCTTTGTTGCTCGCTTCCCCGTGGTTCCATTCAGGAGATTTCAGGGTTTTATCCGCTGTCATTTCTGGAACAAAGCGAGCGTATTTTGTTAGTGTTGTTTTACTTTGTGAGGTGACAATTGTATCATGAAGATTTATTTCGTTTCCATGTTTTTTTTTTTACCCATATAAAATTTTCAAATACTTTCTAATGTGTTTTCGTGTGTTTTTCTTTATCTATTTGGTGCTGTCTGTGATTTGACTCTTCACTCCTGTGTAATCCCTGCCTGTTTTTTTCTAGCTCTGAAGTTGTCTCCTGGCTCCTGGCGCTTGTCTGACTCTGGAGCTGGAACCGTTTTATCTCCTGACCCCCCTCGATCCTGAAATAAATCCTCTCCTTTCTGTTATTGACCGGTCCTTCTGCCTGTGACGTGGTTACTTAACAGTCGACACCATAGCGTCATTTAAGTGTGTTTTCCTATTTCGTCATCTTTGTACGCCATTGTTACGGGGCGACGCGCACGTGCGCGGGCTGCGAACTGAGTCTGTGCCTCTCCTCTCTCCCGGGTCCCAAGGCTTGGGGTTTTGTTTGTTTGCTGTGATGAGCGCACAGGCTGCGTTCCCGCTGGTGAGGTCCCCTTCTCCCCTCCCTCCTCCTCCCCCTCCCCTCCCCTCCCCTCCCCGCCGCGGTTACTGCGGGTTCGGGGCAATGGGGCACCAGCCCTGCCTCATTTGTTTTCCAGGTCTGTTTTTGTTACAGATGTTAGAATTATTTGAGAGGAGCAACTTCAATACAAAAAAAAAAAAAAGTTTTTCTCAGATCGCGTGCAGGGAAGCGTGTCTTCGTAGTTAGATCTCAGGGTGTGAGTTCAGGATCCCTGCAGCTCCGAGCCTGCCGGATCCCTCTGACCTGACAGCGGTGGATTCCAACCCCCTGAAACCGTGAGCTTAGCCGCCCGCCCGTCCCCCCACGCTGCTCTTCCCCACAGCGCACTCAGATACCTGCGAGGTTGATCTCCGACGCCCGCGGGCACCGAGTCTCCAGGCCGCCGTCTCGGGGGCTGCAGCCTCCTCCGTCCCACACACTTCCGCTCCCGGTGGTCCCTGGAAGACACAGAGCTTGGTCTCCCCGAATCACCGAATCACCGAGCGCCCCGAGCGCCCCTCTCCTCGGAGCCCGTCCTGCTCTCTACACCTCTCCGAGCTCTGCTGCCCCAGGGACCAGTGAGCCGGAGCCGACCCTGGGCCTTGTCCGCCACAGAGGCCACAGCAAAGTCTCAAAAAGACTGACAGTCACATGTTTCTCAACACGAAATGACCAAAAATGTACTCAAAACCCAAAGCATGAGAAGCCTGCAGTGTTTGTGGCGGCTCTCGAGCCTTTTCTGCCGCCTTGGGGATGAACGCAGAACGCGGTTTCCTTAAGCCGTGTGTGTTGTCATCTGTGTAACACCAACAAATGCTGCCCAAAGCTGCCGAAAACACCTCAGCTCTGACTCACCACTGTTCCATGTTACAAACTGCAGTGTTTTTAATATATATCATGTTATGTGACATAGTATATTATATATCATATATTGCATGTTATGTATCATATTTCACATATTACATTTATTACATATTACACATTACATATTATATATTACATAATATTGCTGTGTGCTTATGGGGGTGTTTAAGTTACTTTTATATTGCTGTTGAATAATATAATTCCTTAATTATAATAATTATAAAATTATAATTATATAACATAAAATATTATATATAATATAAAATACTATATGTATCTATCATGCTTTTAGAGCTTGGAGATATCTTGGATGGAATAAGTGCTGAGGACCTAAGCTCAATCCCCAGTACCAGCATGAAAAACTGGGCACAGTGGGGTGTGGCTGTAGTCACTGCCCAGATTCCTGGGGCTACCCAGCCAGGACAGCCGAATCGCTGAGCTGTACGTTCAATAAGAGCTCTGTCTCAAAAATAAGGTGGAGGCCAGGTATGGTGGGGCATAGGTTAAACAGGTGGATCTCTCACTGCAAGGCCTGGTAGGGCTACATAGTAAGCCCTTGTCTCAAAAGAAAGGATGGTGAGCCATTGAGGAACCAACACCTTTCACCTACATGGGCACACACAAACCTGTCTTTAAAAGCATATATAAATATGGTTGCATTCTTGTGGAAAATAGTGGTTTAGTTATGAAAGGCAAAGATTTAATATTTCTCTATAAAACTAGTATCAGGTTCTTATATCTTAAAAGTGTATCACGTGAGACAGGCACACCCATTTCGTCGGCAGGTAAATTTGCTTTCATTTTCAATAAATTGCAAAGCTATGTATTATACGGCTAATTGTTTTAAGGTAAATTCCTTTATGACTTACTATGAGTTAATGTTTGATTTGTAGATCTATTTTATATACCTGTACACCCCGGGCTGTCTCAAGATTTAAAGAACAACAATAAATTATAGCTTATGTAATGTAATTCATGGATCAGGACTGCGTCCCACCCCAAGTAGGAAATGGAACTTGGCAGTGTTAGCCAAGTGGTTCTGTCTTGGGAGTCATGATGGATCCCAGAGTAAAAGGGATGTGGAATCTCCCTCTGAGGTAAGGGGAAGCTGCGAAGATGAAGCTTGGGTTCTGCTGGAGACCCCAAGATGTTGGAGATGTCAGGGCCGTGGGAAGTCGGCCAAGAAGAGCTGCAGCCAGGGCACTGAGGCACCGCCATAAGCACACAGCAGTGCAAAAGACACGGGACATCATTTCCATGTGTGTGAGAGTGTAGGTGCACACGTGTGCAGTGTACATGCATGTGTCATTTCTCAGGAGCTGTTCACCTTGTTTGTGGAGAGAGCCTCTCCCGGGGCTTCCTGTCTGGGTAAGCTGGATCGCCACGATTCCTGGGGGACCTGCCTGTCTCCGCATCCTCGATGCTGGGGTTATAAACGCACTTCACCATACCTGGCTTTTCCACGGGTACTGGCATTGAACTCAAGTTCCCAAGCTTATGTAGCAGGCACTTTAATGGCTACCCTATCTCCCCTGCCCCGGAAAGTAATGTTTCAATACACCAGATGCCAGATGGAAACGAAGATGATTCTTGGGTAATGTGAAGCTCATTGCCTTGAAAGGATATTCTGGAAGCAATGAGGAGAGATAAAGGCAGGTGGAGCCATGAAGACACCCGGAGATGCTATGATGAGACTCTCAAGAAATGGATGCCCCCAAAGTTCATGGTGCAGAGGTTTGTTAGCAGAGAACGTGCGCTGGCAAATGTTATTTGCCAACATGACACAAGCTAGAGTCACTGGAGAAGAGGGGGCCTCAATTGAGAAAAGGCCTCTCTAAGATCAGGCTGTAGGCAAACCCGTAGGACATTTTCTTACTTAGAGAATGATGTGGGAGAACACAACTCATTTTGGGTGGAGCCATCCCTGGGATGGTGGCCCTGGGCTCTATAAGAAAGCAGACAGAGAAAGCCAGGGGAAGCAAGCCAGTGAGCAGCACCCCTTCATGGCCTCTGCATCAGCTCCTGCCTCCAGGTTCCTGCCCTGACTTCCTTGAATGGTGGAGAGGGATACACGGAGACCACAGAGACCTGCCCTGCTTTCTCCTTTGGGATGATTAAGCCCAATACAGGCCAGTGTGTGACTCTGAACAAAGTTCTGGAAGCCAGAGAGGCTGTAAGAAAAGATGAGAAGTAATGGGGACTGGCTGTCAGGCAGGGGACACTGCTGCTCCCATGGGCTAGGCTGGAGAAGCCTGCAGTGCACAGGGCACCTGAGAAAGGACACATCATGACTTTGTGTCTTTAATAGAGAATAGCAGCATGACATGGTGACTCAGGCCTTTGATCCTCAATACACAAGAGGCTGAGGGAGAAGGATCACAAACAAATTGAGGTCTGTTCATCTATATAACAAGTTCAAAGCCAGCCTGGGCAATTTACTGAGACCATATCTGAAAATAGAAATTAGAAAAGCTTGGGGAAGAGAATGGGGGTGGAGGATATAACTCGGTGGTAGAGGCCCTGCCTAGAATCCCCCAGTGAGGGGCTGGGGGCGTGGCTCAGTGGTAGAGCCCCTGCCTAGAATCCCCCAGGGAGAGGCTGGGGGCGTGGCTCAGTGGTAGAGCCCCTGCCTAGAATCCTCCAGGGAGGGGTGGGGGCGTGGCTCAGTGGTAGAGCACCTGTCTAGAATCCCCCAGGGAGGGGTGGGGGCGTGGCTCAGTGGTAGAGCCCCTGCCTAGAATCCCCCAGGGAGGGGTGGGGGCGTGGCTCAGTGGTAGAGCCCCTACCCAGAATCCCCCAGGGAGGGGCTGGGGCGTGGCTCAGGGAGAGAGAGTGCTTGCCAAGTATGTGCTAAGCCCTCCAGAGTTCAATCTTCATCACCAGACAAAAATTATTTGTTATGAGAATTCTTTTGGACAACTTTAAGCAGCATAACGAATGAGTAATTTGGATACAAGAAAAGTAAGGGAACCAAAAGATATGTCAAAAATAATGTCTGAAGAATTACAAACACAAAATAACTCTAGGTTCACTTGTTCAAGGAGTTTGCTTTGCTCCCAACACAAAACACACGAAGGAACTGTCCAAAATGTTCCTATTCCATAGCTATTAAAAGGCAATTGCATATGCAACTGTCTTCAGTACGTTTCACAACTTAGAATAAATGGATTTCATGAAAGACAAACCATTAAAATTCACTCAAAAAGAAACAAAGTTGATGGTTTATCAGGTAAAGATGAATTCCTCCAAGCCTTACCACCTGAGTTCAATCCCCTGCCATCCCAGCCCTTCGGAGGTTGAGGGTGGCATCTTAAGTTCAGGGACAACCTGATTACGTGGAGAGTCTGGGGCCAGGTGAGCAGCTCTAGGCCTGTCACCCGAGGGCCATGGGCTCACTGAAGTCTTTCAGTTCAAGGGATATTTTTGGAGATGTCAGAGCTAAGGGAGGGAGCATCGTGCGAGAGGACGAGATGGCCCAATGGCTCCCAGAACTAGTTGGGTTTTATAACAGAGATGGGCCAAAGGTCCAGGCCCACAGCAGGTTTCCCTAGAACCACCCAGTTTGTCCCTACCTGACACACAGAAGGGAGCTGAGCCAGGCACAGGGTCAGGGATCAGGCTCGGAGACTCCTGTGCAATCCTCAGTAACCCTGACCTCAATGTCTCCCAAGTAGTGGGAAGAGCTTAAGGAGGTTCCAGCTGGGGGCTGGGGTCCAGAGCAGACCTTGGGCACAAGCTCCGCAGCCAGTCCCACAACACACAGAGAAAGCCCCACTCCCAGGTGATCTTACAAGGCCAGGATCACAAGGATCACAGAGACAGCTTGACTCTGAGGAGTTCTACACAACCAGGATCACAGGAAGGACAGGCTCCAGTCAGATTTAGCAAGGGCAGGTAGCACTAGAGTTAACCAGATGGTGGGGGGCGGGGGCAAGAATAAGAAAATAAACAACACAAACCAAAGTCAGTTGCCATCGTCAGAACCCATTTCTCCCACCATAGCAAGTCCTGGACACACCATCACACTGGAAAAGCAAGATTCAGATATAAAATCACTTATCATGATGCTGATACAGGACTTTAAGAAAGACATAAATAGCACCCTCAAAGAAATACAGGAGAACACAAGTAAAGAGCTAGAAGCCTTTCAAGAGGAAACACAAAAATTCCTTAAAAAACCACAGGAAAACACAATCAAACAGGTGAGGGAAATGAGCAAAACCATCCAGAATCTAAAAATGGAAATAGAAACAATAAAGAAATCAGAAAGAGAGACAACCCTGGAGATACAAAACCTAGGAAAGAAATCAGGAGTCGAAGATGCAAACATCACCAGCAGAATGCAAGAGATAGAAGAGAGAATCTCAGGAGCAGAAGACACCATAGAAAACATTGACACAAAAGTCAAAGAAAATGCAAAAAGCAAAAAGCTCCTAACCCAAAACATCCAGGAAATCCAGGACGCACTGAGAAGACCAAACCTAAGGACAATAGGTATAGAAGAGAGAGAAGACTCCCAAGGTAATGGACCTGTAAATATCTTCAACAAAATTATAGAAGAAAACTTCCCTAACCTAAAGAAAGAGATGCCCATGAA
>NW_022196905.1:131247621-131253696 GCF_008632895.1 Mastomys coucha
CTCTGTGGGCTGAGAATGAAGTCACTCACTCAAGTCAAATAGCTTTGACCATAGCAGGAAGTCTGTGTGTGTGGCTGTGACTGCGGCTGAGAGTCTAAGTGTGTCCAGGTACCCGAGCAGGCCAGAAGAGGGCGGTAGATCCCCTTGCAGCTGCAGTTACGAGTTGTGAGCCTCCAGATGGGGCGCTCTTACCCACTCAGATCTCCCCAGCCGCCTCCCCCCCACTTTTTCTGTGGGTTCTGGGAATCAAACTTAGGTCATTGTGCCTACAAGATAAGCACTTTGGGGCTCGGCTGTCCCCCTGGCCCTGCTTTGCTTTGTTTCGGGCTTTTCTTCCCTCCCATAAAGTCACCATATTGTAATGAACTCAAACAAAACCATCACACAGCCTGCTTAAGGAAACCACTCAAACACCTGCCAGGTTCAAACATCTGTACCATGGTTCTGAAGCCACGGAGCTCCACTTAGGGTTTTACTCTTTGGCTGTCAATTACATTTTTTTTCTGAACTTCACATACACACACACACACACACACACACACACACACACACGCACACGCGCACGCGCGCATGCACGCACATGCACACACTCATGAGCTCACGCATGCACAAGCACACACACTATAGCAGAATGTTAACTGGAAAAAAAATGAGCTTTTAAAATATCATATCCACACTTAGAGCTGTTGATATATGTGCATATGTAGATTATGGAATATTATTCAGCTGTAAAGGAAAACGCACGGAATTTTCTGGAAAATGAGTGAACTTGGATGATATAATAATAAGATAAACAAGATGATCAAAACTCACCAGTTTCTCTCTTCTCTCTTCTCTCTCTCTCGCTCTCTCTCTCTCTCTCTCTCTCTCTCTCTCTCTCTCTCCTTGCCTCCCCTCCCCTCCTCATTTACAGGTCCTAGCCTATAATGCACACAGCGAACTATGTGGACAGGTGTAAGTCCCTCTTGCATTTGCGGTCTATTTCTGTTTGTTGAGACCGGGTCTTATACTAGGTAGCCCAGCGTGACTTCCAGTTCACTCTCTTGCTGCACCAGACTTCACAGTTGTTACAAGCCAGCCACTTCTGATCTTATGGTTAATTTCATTGGTTTATTTTTCACTCTCTAATTAAACAATGGCAACTACTACCATTATTATCACCACCACAACAACAATGACGACAACAACAATTATTACCAATTATTAAGGAATAGATTGGCCAGGCTGAGGCTAAAAGAGGATTTTAGAATTTAAGAGAGGCAGGAAAATGCCAAAAGGACAAGGCTGGGACAAGACATGAACCTGACAAAAGTGATGGGGGTACCTTCTGCTTATTCCTCATCAGCTAACCTCCCCCAGTGTTATTTCTGGTCACCAGCAATTATTATAATCTTTGTAACACTGATTTATTATCTATCCATCCATTTGTCTATCTATCCATCCATCTATCTGATTATTTATCCATCTATTTGATTATCCATCCATCCATCCATCCATCCATCCATCCATGGATGATCTTGTGTGCCGTCGCACGTCGGTGGAAGCCAGAGGACATCTTTCAGGAGATGGTTCCTTCCTTCTACCATGTAGGACTCAGGGACTGAACTCAGGTCATCAGGCTTGGCAAGTGATTTGAACTACCAAGCCAGGTAAATTCTCGCTAGTCTAGCAATTACTATTTTAAAGAAAGCCTTGAGCTGGGGCTACAGCTCAATGGTAGAGTGTTTGACTAGCTTGCATGAGGCTCTGAGTTGGAACCTCAGTGCCACAGGAGGAAAGAAGGAAGGGAGGGAGAGATGGGAGGAGGGAGGTGGTGGTGGTGAGCCTAGGAAACAAGGGAAGAAGAACCAAGTCCCTCTACCTCTGCTATTTGCCTTGAAACCCTATCCCCCAGCACCTCAGGAGACCTCTGTCTGCTTTGTTTTATTTTGCAGAGTTGTCTCCTACATGAGTGAGGCGGGCTGGTGAAATGGCTCAGCAAGTAAAAAGGCTTGGCGCCTACCATGATGGCCTGAGTTGGATCCCTGGATCTCACATGATGAACCAACAAAGCTGACTCTCTAATTCAACAACAGCAACCACCACCACCACCACCACCGCCGCCACAACAACAAAAGACGAGCACCCTCCTTCATCTCTCCAGTCAGAACAGTGAGAAGAGAAACCTCTGCCATCCTAAGCCTTCCAGGTTGTGAGTTGTTGTTATGGCAGCCCTGGAGCAGAGCAGTGATAGAGATTAAGAATGGGACAAGTGCCTGGGAACAGTGAAGGGTGGTGGTCGAAGTCACTCGTGGACAGGAAACTCTAGGCCTTAGTCACTGTCATCATGGGTGTGGGGACAAAAGGGTAATTATTAAGGCCAAGCAGGGTTAGGCCAGCCCAGAGGACATTGTGTCCCATTGATATCTCATATATCCAGATATAGGAGCAAGATAAGAGGGCATCTTCTAGGCAGGGCATAGCTGAGGTCATGGAATTATTTCTGTAGCTACACCCTATCCTGCCATTGCCAAGAACAGTGGCCTTGAAGAGGCATGGTGTCCTGGGTCCCTGGGCTTGGGACACAGAAGGACCTAGATACTAATGGACTCTGATCAGGCTCCTCCAACAGAGCAGAAATAATTCTGAAGCTTCCACTCTATAGAAGGAGAGACTGAGGGGAGATTGATGGGTCAGAGTGTATGGGGTGGACCACAGGGGTGAGAAAACAGTGGAAAGGAGATGGAGAGAGAGGGGGGGGGGAGAGGGAGAGGGAGAGGGAGAAAGAGAGAAAGAATATGGGGTGGAGGGATATGACAGAGCACAGGGGAACTCCTGCTCTATGGAGACCCAACAGGATCCTAAACCATAAGAACTATTCTCAGATATTCTGCCCCTTTGTCCTTCATACCAAGCCCTCATTAAAGAATTAAAGAACAGTTGATAGGGGTCAATGCCCCTGGCGAAGTGAGTTCCAAAGCAGGATAAAGTCCGAGGCAGGCCCTTTATGAAGGTGGGATATTGTCCCTGGGTGACTTAGAAAACCCCACTCCTTACACTCAGTCCTCTTCCTGTCTCCCCTGACCCTCCCAAGGTGTCATCTTGTTAGGGGAGGAGGAAACGTTGGAGTCTGGGGGTTTTATATCTGCCTCAGTTTCCCTTCCTTCCCTAGGACCAGGCGAAGGGGCAGTTTGGGTGTGAGCTACTCACATCTCTTGCTTTCATGAGCCTGGTTCTCAGGACCAATGAGTCCTAAGTAACTAAGATGAATAGATCCTTAGAACTTCCAAACCCTCCCCCCCACCCCGGGGTCCTGTGGAGGTGCTCTACTGCTGACCAAGCCCTAGTACCACACTTGAGAATTCTAGCAAGTGCTTTGCCCCTGAGCTACATTTCTGGTCCTCTTTTTTTTGTTTGTTTTATCCAACTATCTATCTATCTATCTATCTATCTATCTATCTATCTATCTACCTACCTACCTATCTATTTGAGACAGAGTCTCTGCAGCCCTAGCTATCCTGGGACTCATTCTTTAGAGCAAGCTGGACTCGAACTCATAGAGATCCACTTGCCTCTGCCTCCCAAGTCCTCAAGGCTTGTGCTACCTCACCCTACTTCCAACCCGATTTTTACTTTTTATTTTGAGATGGGGTCTCACTAACTTGCTGAGGCTGGCCTTGAACTTACTCTATAGTAGGTCTTGAAATTCCTAAGTATCAGGGATAACAGGCTTTCCCCACGCAGCATGGACCAACCCTTGTCTTTTCAGAGGAGGAAACAGAACAGAGAGGAGTTGAGTTGACTCTGACACGTGGCTAGTTCATGAGAAAGTTAGAGACTGGGGCTTCAGGCATTTTACCCTGCTGTGGTCCTGAGACACCCTCTGCTTGTAAGGCTGAAGAGGAAGGGACACCGAGAGTGGGAAGGGAAAGGGAGAGTGACAGGGATGGGGACAGAGAGAAGGAGAGGGAGAAAGGGAGGGAGGGGGAAGAGGAAGGAGAGGGAGGGAAGAAAAAAGAAAAGAAGGAAAGGAAGAAGAGAAGAAGAAAAGAAGAAAAGGACAAGAGGAGGAGAGGGAGAAGGAGAAGGAGAAGGAGGAGGAGGAGAAGGAGAAGGAGAAGGAGAAGAAGAAGAAGAAGAAGAAGAAGAACAACAACAACAACAACAACAACAACAACAACAACAACAACGAGGAATGACCAGGACAGAAGTTAGAGAAGGTAGAAGGAAGAGGCAGGTGTCTTGTGTTGTGTGAAGAACTGCAAAGCCAAGTGTACCATCCAATCTTTAGCAGGCTGAGGCAGGAGGATAAGAATGGGTCACATTGTGAGTTTTAGGTCAGCCTGGTCTATATCATGATATGACTTTGTCTTCCACCCTCTCCTCACACACAAAGACCTCGGGGGCATTCAGCTCCAACGAGAGATAAGATAAGATAGGGACACTCCGAAGATAACCACAGACTCAGTTTAGCATGGCTGGTTGTCTACCCCACGTCAAAGGGAGGATTCTGTTTGATCCAAGCAGCCACGTCAACTGACACCTGTTACTGTGTCTCCCTGGGGACAGCCCAGGTAGGCAAACTGGTGGAAAGGAAAGATGTTCAGAGAAGGCTGAGGTTGAGCTCCAAGTGGAAGTTGTCTCAGCTGCCCTTGACAGAGGAGGGAGCTCAGCCCTGGATCCTGGCCGGTCAGGGAGGCAGTGGGCAAGGTGCTCAAGGCACTAGGGACGGGGGGGGGGGGGCTACTCACCATTCTCAGCAGCAATGTGTTGGGGCAGGGAGTGGAGGATGAGAGCCAGCAGGCAGAGCGCAGCAGTCTGCCTCATCCACCTCGACATCGACATGGCAGAGCCCGCTTTGCGCTCTTCGTGGAAGCTGGCAAAATGAGTGCGAACCCAGGAAGCCCAGAAATAAAAACAGACAAGAGACCTTTGACCTCTGAGACACTGAGGGGCTGGGGGGAGTGGTGTTGGTGTAAATGTGACTAGGGATCCATCTGAGAGCTTCCCGTATGACGAAGGGGGTGCTGGCCATTCTGGGCCAAAGAGCAAAGGGAGCGGTTCCCTTTCCTGGCCAGTCGAGTGTACAGGTGTTCAGGTTATGAGATTTATCACTTCGGTAAGAAGGGCGGTGCTGCAGTTAGCAAGAAGAAAGGGGTAGTGTTCCTGGTTCTTCCACAGAGATGGAAAAAGAGGGCGTGTCTTAGTCAGAAAGAGGAATAGCTTGGATTTAGCCCCAGTCCCTGGCAAGAATACCAACCACTCCTCAGGCCGTCTCTGGGTTCTATAGATACCCCAGCAGGACACGGAGCATAAGTTATGACACCCTGGGATGATCTGGAGTCCTCAAGTGTATGAGTTGAGGTAAGCAAGGCCCTCTCACCATCCCTGTGGTTGCCTGCAGTGACCTTGCTTGTCCTGAAGAACAGTGGAACCAAGCACTCAGTAATTAGCCTCCCGGGGACTCCCACCTGTTGCTCTTGGACCTGAGGTGTTCTATCCCCAAGGCCTGGTCCTGGGTTTGTCTGCCCTTCCATAACCTCAGGCAGAGATGGGCCTGGAGCTGCCCCACTTGGAATGTTCAATCTTGAGAAGATTGTTCTGCCCAGAACGGGGCACAAGCTGTTTCCCTCCATCACTCCCAGAGGAGACCCAGCAGACCATCTAACGCCTACCCGCGTCCCCCTACACAAGAAAAAAAAAAAAAACCTAGGACTCTTCTTTAAAGAATTGCTTTATTAATAGGGAAATTCCAGAATAGGGCAATACCTTCATGCAAACAAAGATGCTGAGGGGCCTAGAAGACTTTGGGTTCTGGAACATGGAGGTGAGAGTGAGGATGAGGTGGTACCTGGCTCCGTCCTCTGTTCTCTGCTGCTTGGATAAGCCTTCCAGCAGTGACCCACAGACTGAGTCCAAGCATCTCAGAATAGCTTTGGGACCTGGGGTCAGCTTCATCTTAACCAAACTGGTAGTGGGGACTCTGTCCCTCTCTTGTTAAATTTGGATGGAGGATGAAGGAGTAGATGCCTCCTGTCCTCACTGGGCTGCTGATTGCTGATTCCACCACCTTGGGCCTCTGAATGTTGAGCTAGG
>NW_022196905.1:131253706-131260062 GCF_008632895.1 Mastomys coucha
AAAATGGAGTCAACAAGGGTTGGGAGGAGCAAGGGAGGGGTGGGAGTAGGGGAACCCAGGGTAGGAGAGGGGGCCGTCCGTCCCAGGGTGGGAGAAACTCTGAGCTGCGACACCTTGGTTTTCAAGTCCACATTCTCCAGGTTTGGCCAGAAGTGGCTGTACCCTTTCTCAAGGCCATATTTGTCCTCTTTCAGACTGTCAGCTGTAGGGAAAGACAGGGTGTAAGAGGGGTCCCCGAGAGGAGGCCGGGACACCCATGAACAGGTGGAATATGTGTGGGGTGAGGGATCCAGGAAAATGAAGATCATTACTTCAACTATTCAAACCCTTGATGGAGTCTTAGTGGACCTGATGTGAGCCTAGGAGCTGGTCTGGGGTGACGCAGAGACACCAGGGAAGGGACACCAGAATAGCATTCCCTGCCCACTTTGTACTATGTACCATGGGTCACAAGTCAGACCCATGGGGAGCTACTGTCATCGGTGTGAGGGACGGATGGGAGTGGAGCTGGTGGCTGCCAGTTGAGTCACATTCTGCCTTCCTCACCTGCCTGGCCCTTAGCAACAGGAAACACTGCAGACAACCTAGGTTTCTTGAGAAATTGTCCCTGCATTTGTGCTCTGTTATTCGCCAATGACATTGACTCCTCTTCTGGAAAGAGAACCCTGCAGACTCCAGGCTAGGGTCTGTTTTCTTTTTTTCCCTTAACACCTTGGCCACTCCTCAGTGGGCATGCTAGAGTGTTTCCTGTAATGCCTGTACTTCTGGGTGGTTCCAGGAGTCCCCTTCCCTTTAATTGCCATGCCTGCCTTTGCCCCATCAAGACTCCAGTGCTATATTCAGGTCAAAGAGCCATCCCCTTCAGCAACCCCTCCCCCCACCAGGTCCAGGGAATCAGCGTACCCCACAGATTTCCCTATTGGGTGCCCAACTGAGATAGTAAGTATCCTCCCCGACCCCCTCTCCGGCCTTCTGGCAACCCCACTCCCCTTCAGATAGCCTCATCTGATTGCCTCTCTATCTCTCATCCCCTGAACCACCTCATCCTCTCACCATAACCCCATCTTCCATGTCAGATCCACCAGAGATCCATCCATTCACCCAGGTCCATCTGTGGCCTTGGTGATGTATATTCTTGTCAACTCATCTGCTTGGCCGACTCGGGTAGAAAGCTTGTGAGTTCAGGGCTAGCCTGGGCTACATAGTGAGCCCCTCTTCTAGACGAATGAATGAACAAATATACAACACCACATACTCTAATCAAAACCCTCCAGAGCCTTCTTTTTCCTCTCTCTCCCCCTCTCTCTCTCTCTCTCTCTCTCTCTCTCTCTCTCTCTCTCAGACATGTAAACTAGCTAACCTCAAACTTGCTAGGTAACAGAAAAAGACCTTGAAGTAACTGTTGACTGGTCTGCATCCGCCTCCCTAACACTGGGGTGTGATACCATGCCTTTTCTTAAACAGTGCCTCTGGCTTAGGAATGGTTTTCTCTGTCCACTCAGGGACCGTTTGACAGAACAGGAAGATGCTAAGAGACCCAGGGTCAAATCAGAAATCTTCAATGAGCCCCCAGGCTGAGCCAAACCTGACCAGGTACTCTGGTCCTAACCTGGGCACTGATATATCCCGTACTCCATGGAGGGGCTGTGTGTGTGTGTGACACCTTGTCTTGTGGAGCAAGAGATGACTCTGAGCCTGTCCAGAATCACTAGAAGAGGGCTGGTACATAAGGGGACATAAACTATCTAGGAAGCCGAGGCTGTGGGTGTGGTGATGCGCACTTGTATCCTGGCTCTTGGGAGGCTCTTGAAGTTCAAGATCAACTTATATTACACTGTCGACAGTTTGAGATTGCCATGGGTTACGCAGTAGCAGCGAAGAACTGGGGGAAGGGAAGCTGGTAAAATGTTTGCCTTGTAAATACTTAGGACCTGAGTTTGATCATCAGAATAGAATCTACATGAAAAGCTGGGTGTGGTGACACGTTATGGCCCTAGCTCTGAGGAAGCAGACTGGTGGATTCACATGGTTCTCCTGCCAGCCAGTCTGACCCAATCTGTGAGCCCCACGGTCCTGGGAGGGCCCCTGTTCCCCAAAACAACTCATACAGCTCCTAAGGAACAACACCAAGACTGGCCTCTGGATGCATGTGTGTGAGAGTACACACACACACACACACACACACACACACACACACATGTACACACACATACACACACATTCATACACACACAAATACACACACATACACACATTCACATACATATACACACATACACACACATACACACATATACACACACATGTACACACACATACACACATGTACACACACATACACACACATTCATACACACACAAATACACACACATACACACATTCACATACATATACACACATACACACACATACACACACAAACACACACAAACACACATACGCACACAAACACACATACACACACACAAACACATGTACACACATATACACACATTCATACACACACAAACACACGTACACTGGGAAGGTGGGTAGCCCAAGCCAGCTTAGTGGGGAGCTGGGCAGAGGCAGCCATACTGTTTGCAGAAGAAGTTACATGGTGTGGACAGAGACGTGGGCAGACACAGCCCCAAGGGGCCCTGACTTGCTCGGGAATCAGAGGACACTAAAGGACAAAGTGGAGGTAGGGTGGAGGATGTCCCTAGAGAGGGCAGGGGTCACAAACAGGTTATGAAACAATTGGCTTGGGGCTGGTATAGGTATGTGTGGGGAGGGAGGGGGTATGGAGCTTTCCAAATAGTGCTGTGATGTGTACAGAGACACGGAGGGGAGAGAATGCTCAGCGGAGGCCCTGGGGAATTTGAAGGGGAGAAGCTAAAAGAAGGGGTGAGATGGGTGAGGTGACCTGAGTCCCTCCCAGGGACCCTCATGATGGAAGGGAAGGGCTAACTTCTGAAAGTTGTCCTCTGGCCTCTGCCTACATACCATGGTGCACATGTGCCCCCCAACCCCACTGGATAAATGTAATTAAAAAGGAAGACTTTAGGTCAGTGAGAGAGGCCTGCGAGCGTGCTAGGGGAGGATCACGGGATACGGGACCACAGAAGAGCAGGGGGTAACAGGGCCGAGATGCAGAGGACCATGTGACATGACGACGAGTCATGTCATCAGGACGAGTGTCATCCCCTCATGGCCGCTGCGCCTTCCCTGCCTCCACGCCTCCCCCGGAACAGCTACCTTCCCAAACACCTGTGCTCTGGAAAGTTCCAGGAAGAGCTTCTCTCTGCCATGCCTGAGACATGTCATATGTTGACCTGCAAACAGAAGTGTTGTCAGTGAGCAGCTGCATGGGAGAGGGGTGGGCAGGGACTCGGCAGACCCTGACCCCCAGGGGGACGGTCGCATCTCTCTAGTCACATCTCTCTACCCTTCCATGTCACAGCCCTAGGAAGTGAAGACTAGCTTCACTCTAGTTTCTCCATCTCCAGGGGCAGTGACCAGGCTCCCCAGATAGCCCGACCTCAGTCTCCTAGGGTGTGAAATGGGGGCATGGGGTAGTCCCTTCTGCCCACGTCTAGCCCAGGGGTTCTAGCGGATATTTCTTGGCAATTCCTGGAAGATACATCCCAGCCCATCTGGCTCAGTCCCAGTTTCCTTGTTAAGCTCTGAGGCAGCCTAGATAATAAAATATAATTTCATTGTATAATCTCATTTCAGTGCTTATGTTTCTGTTTCCATTTCTCACTCAAAGAGTGGATCCTACCCTATCAGATAAAAAAAACACCACCCTTGGTGAAGCCCAGGAATGGGTGGAGCTAGACTAGATGCTTTCTTTGGCCATAGCTGACTTCCTTCACTACCAGGCTGGAAATAGTACAACATTAAGAGGGGACTTCTGGGTGGGGTGTCATCACCCCCTGGTCCCCTCGCTGTGTCACCATGGTTGCTGGCCTCGTAAGCTCACCTGTTTTCTTCTCTGGCAGCGGCCAAGGAAGACAGCCAAGATGATCACAAAGACAAGTAGCAATGCCAGCACAGTGCCCACAGGCCGTACACGAGTCTCTTGCTGGTTCTGAACTCACAACTCTTTCCCCAGTACCAGTGGGTGTCTGTGTTCGGGCACCTGCGGACACACACACAGCCTCAGGCGAGGTCCTTTAAACCAGGTCTCCCGAAGGGAAATTAAATATCTAAAGCCCAGGAACCTCTCTTAAAGGTGGGTTCGTGTGTCGGGGGGAGCCAGGGTTCCTGAATCTGTAAGGGCTAAGAGGGTGGACTTGGCGAGACTCCAGGGAGCTGAGTGTCTCCTCCTAGCTCTGTGCTTGCTTGCATGTCTAATGTCCCAGCAGCTGGCACCGGAATGGGGTTCTTATCATGTTTGATATTTTGAACTTTAATTTATGATAATTATTTAACTTATCTTGGAAACTAGAGTTGCCAGGTCACAGCTGGAAGAGTTCTCGGCTGAAATGTTGTAAGATTAATTAACTAATGAAAACAAACTATATATTATTAATTTAATGATTAAGCTGGGCACAATGGGTCAGGACTGGAATCCCGGCACTCCGGGAGGTAGAAGTAGAAGAAGGAAGTTGTCTTAAGGTTAAGGCCAGCCTGGGCTACACAGTGACTGCCAGTTCAACCTGGGCTACTGAGACCCCAGTCTAAAAACACGAAGATAAAAGGGCCGGGAGAGAGAAGAAAGAAGGAAGGAAGGAAGGAAATAAAGAAGGGAGGAAGGGGAATGGAAGGAAGAAGGAAGTAATGAACAGCTGAAAGGAATAGAGGAGCGACAAATGACAGGATGGTGGGGCAAATAACTTGAACCCTCTCAGAACAGCCCTGGCTCGACTGTTGAATGGCTGAATCTACACCCCGTGCCTGCCCATCACTCTCATGTAAATGGAAAGGAGATGTGTAAGGCAGGGGAGCCTTCTAAGCACCTCCATCACTAGATACAGTTGTTTTGAGTTGTTTTGTTATTTATCCATGTCACAAATCCACCTCGCAACTCACGCACCAGCAGCAAGAGAAACTGGGGATGGGTGGGGTGCAGAACAGACCTATGGTCTATGATGTGCATAGTGCAGCAGTCTTATGGGAGACTGTAGAGGCAGGAAGGGCCCTCTCATCAGGAGGAGTGGGTGCCGGGATGAGAAAGGTAGGCACTCACACACATTGGGGCCCTGAGCGCAGCAGCTGGCAATAGCCTGGGCTACAGTTGAGCTGTGACTTTGTGCCCTGAGTGCAATTGTTCACGCAGGTCAGTGTCCCGTCCAGATCCTCCGGGTAAAAGTAGTGGCCAAAGTTCTTGGCAGCATTCTGGAAGCAGTACTCTACAGAGGGAGGGATGCCAACTAGAGTCAGCATGGCCGTAACTCTCCCTGGACCCCTGTTTACCATCTGTAGTCTATCTGCTCCTGCTGCCCACAGTTCTGAGGGGCTGCTCACCAGCAGGGTCGAAGCTGAAGGTTAGAGACTCCTCATCCACAGTGGTGAAGTTACCATTGTAGCACAGTATGTGGTCTGTCAGAGAAAAGGAAAGAGAAAAACACAACAAAAACCATAAAGACTTCTTTCTGCCTGTCTATCAACAGCCAGGCCTCCCCTTCTCCCAGCAGGGCTCCATCCCTTCTCCCACCAGGGCTCCTCTTTTTTCTCCTTCCTCTCCTCCCTTCCTTTCCTCCCCTCTTCCTCCTCTCCCTCCTGCACTTTCTCCTCCCTTTTCCACCCCCTCCCTTTTCATCTCCTCTCTTCCTCCCCTCTTTTTTCTTTTCTTCCTCCACTCCCTTCATTCATCTGCCTCCTCTTCTTCCTTTCCACCTCTTTCTACTTCCCTTTCTTCTTCTGTAACAGCCGTCCACCCTGACCTGACATTAGAACTCCAGATATACAGCCATATCTGTGAGCAGTCTCACTTGGGGACATGGGTGTGACAACTTCAGTCTGGGGCTGAGTGGGATGACAGGGAACAGGATGGAGTCAGGGGAGGCTCTAGGGGATGGTTTGGTTTTGTTCCGGAGTCTTTAAAAAAGACTTAGTTTCCCTCTCTCTCCCTCTGTGTGCGCGTGTGTGTTCACATGTGTTGGAATCACTGAGGAGAGTGGAAGAGGGCATTGGAGCTCCTGGAGCTGGAGTTATAGGTGCCATGTGACCAACACGGGTGCTGGGAACTGAACAGAGGTCCTCTGCAAGAACAACAAGGGCCGCAAAAGAACTATAAGCCTAGAATCACTGTGGGTCCCAGACTAACTCTGAACTCATTGCAATCCTCCTGCCTTGGTGGGGGCTCCAGTGTTCAAAGCAACGAGAGAAGAGAAGAGAAGAGAAGAGAAGAGAAGAGGAGGGGAGGGGA
>NW_022196905.1:131260131-131279144 GCF_008632895.1 Mastomys coucha
CAAGGCAGAGAGCCAGGTTTCTTCCCACTGAAGGAGAAGAGTTTCAAAAGGACTTACATCGGCATAGGTCACTGTCAGTTGCGATTGTGCTTGTCTCTTTCATGATTTTGTTCCTCACAATCTCTGTGGCATTTCTGAACATCATCTTATACTCTGGGGTGTATTTACCTCGAGAACAACATCATTGTCCACCACGATGCTGCGGTTGCTGCAAGCAGGAGAGACTTGAGCATTTTCCCCACACCATCCACACCCAGCAAGGAAGACAAAGGCAGCAAGAGGGGAGCCGGGAAGGTGAAGGGGCCATGTGACCCGAGGGGTGGAAAGAAGAGGATTCCTGGGGGGCGTGGCAGCATAAACCTTGAGCCCAGCACTTGGAAGGCTGAGGCAGGAGGGTCATAGGTTCAAGGCCAACCTGGGCTACATACTGAGACCTTGTTTCAAAGGCCAAAAGAAATGAAAGGAGGAATGGAGTGGGGAAGGAAGAGAGGAAGGAACAGAGGAAGGAAGAGGGGAAGGGATGAGGTAAATGAGAGAAAAGAAAGAAGAAAGGAAAAGAGAAGAAAGGAAAAGAAAGATGGCCTAATCCTTGAGCAGCTACAAAGTCCCAGGGCGCCAGTTAAGCAAGACAATTCAAGATCAGTTAATTTCATTTTGTCACAACGGCTAAAGGACAAACTTTATCTCTAAAAACAGAGGCTTGGATCATCTCAATGGCTCTGGAGGTAAAGACAGTTGCAGCCAAGCCCCATGGCCTGAGTTCAATTTCTGGATCCACACTGTAGAGGGAGTCACACAGCTCCTCCCAGTTATCCTGTGACCTCCATACTTCCTTGTGTGTGCACACGTACATGCATACATTTGTTGCACATACACAATACACACAATAACGCAATAAAAAGCAATTGAGTGAAATTTGTAGAATTCACCCCTCTCCTCTGCTCTGTGCTCCTCCCCACCATAACTATTTCCTCACCCCTTCTCTATGCCACTCTGAACACTCCTTAAACTTCAGTTGACTCCCACTATGCTCTGCCATTTTGTACTCTGGGAAGAGTGGGATTCTGTGTTCCAAGCAGCTAACATAATTAATTTATTTCACTTTCTTTTGTTTTGTTTTGCTGAATCAGGGTTTCTTCATGTAGCCCAGGCTGGCCTTCAACTTCTGATCTTCCTGTCATCCTAGGCTTCCAAGTCTGCTATTGCAGGTATGTGACCCTCAGCTAGGGTTGGCTTTTAATAAAATGTTACTGAATAAAAATGGAATGACTGTCAAAGTGAAAGAATGAATGAACCAATGGTGAATGTATAAACATGATGAATGATGAAAAAAGAATGAGCATAAATAGTGAACAGACACGAATAGATGAACAAACAAGATTATGAATGAATGTGTGCCGAACAAGTAGCTGTCATAAGTACATGGACAGTGATGAAGAACTTCAGTGAGTGGAGTAATGAACAAGTGAATGAGCAAATGAGATATGAATGAACTGTTGAACAAATGATGGGTGGATGAATCAATGATGAATTTATGGGTGATGATGTTTTGTGAATGAATGAACAAATTATGAATGAATAACCACGATGAACAAATGATATGTGACCCAGGACTCTCAGGAGTTGCTTCAGGGCTGGAGTTCCCCTGGACCAGACAGATGTTGATAGCCTAACCTCGGGGTAGGAGGAAGTAGGGAGAGAAAAAGGGACACCCCCTCCCCACCCCCAACACTCACAGCAATTCTCTAATGATCACTTTTTTGTACTGGGGAAGGTCATCACCTTTGTAAACTTTATCCATCTGAAAACAAAACAAAACAGAGATCATTAGTCTGGAGTTTGTCCTATCTCTGGACAGCTCCAGGCTGACGTTGGTGGAGCCCATAGGAAAGAGAAAGGAAAAAGGCAGGAAGCTCGCTCTGATGGGAGCTGGGTGGGGTAGGGCTCAAGGCTGGGTGCTCTGACAGGACTCTATCTCAGAATCCTGGGAAGTGACAGGCTCCTAAGATGAGAAACAGGCACAGGTTGCCACGGAACTCACTTGACTAAGGACTTGCTCTCACCTGGCTCACGAAGAGGTCGGTGAAGTTCTTGTAGGCCTGGGAGGATGTGTTCTCCATGTCAGCTGTGAAATTCTGTTCAATCACTTTTACTATCACGGTCACTGTAGCATTGACAACATCAGGGATTTCTGTGGGACCAGGCAACGTGGTGCATGAGACACCAACCCGTAGGACCCTGGGGAATGTCTTTGGGGTGGGTAAAACTTTCTGGCTGTTGGTATGATGGAGGGCAAAAAAGGGATAAAAACCCAGGAGTCAGCTGAGAGTGGCTGAGACTCCTCTCCCTCCTCTCCCTCCTCCTCCTCCTCCTCCTCCTCCTCCTCTCTCTCTCTCTCTCTCTCTCTCTCTCTCTCTCTCTCTGTCTCTGTCTCTCTCTCTCATGTGTGTGTTCACACATGTGCATGTTAATATGTGCACATCCATGTATGGAGACCAGACATCCAGTTGCACATCTTCCTCCATGCCCTCCCTTTAGTGTTTGAGACAGCATCTCTCCCTGGATGTGGAGCTCAGCAATTTGGCTAGAATGGCTGGTCAGTGAGACCCAGGGCTCTGTGTGTCTCCTTGTCAGGTTGCAGGTGCATAGCACTATGTCCAGACTCAGGTTTCCATATGTGAACTGTGAATACTTTCATGGATAGAACTCTCTCCCATTACAGGAGAAGGAGAACCAGAGAAGATAGCCCCAAAGTTAGAGAAGGAGAACCAGAACAAGAACATTACCTCGTCTTTCTGAAGTGAAGCCATAGGCATGGTCAGTCATTCTGACATGGCCATCTCACTATAAAGGGCAAGGGGCACAGGGAGGGCTGCAGGTCTCAGAGGAGTCCTTACCTACTGGGAAAGAGTACAGGATGGAGTCGCAGAGGTGGCCTGTGTAGCCAGGTTGGCATTCACACCGTCTTCTATTCCACTTTCCATTCTTGCAGTCTTCTGGGAAAGGACAGAAATCAAAAAGATCATTGAGACAGCTCCAGAGACAAAAACACTCGCTCCCATCAAGGTGTCATCATGGCCCTGCCCTTGCCAAGGGGAATGGGAGCAGATGACAGTACAGCCTTTCATTCCCACCTCGTTCCAAGGAACGAGTGGAGAAAGCACAAAGCAAAGGGGGGTTAAGGATAGAAGAATCAGAGGAGAAGAAAGAAAGAGAGGGGGAGAAATAAACTCTATGAATCAAATAATGATAATAATAATAATAATAACAGCATGATGGGCATGATGACTTACGCGTGTAATGACAGTACTCAAGAGACTGAGACAGAAGGATGACAAGATTGAACCCAGCCTAAGCATTCTGAGATGCTGTTCCAGCATCACCAACCTCAAACCAAAGACAACACCTATCAGTGTGAGAAATACACACCCATAGCTTTATAGGTCAGAACCATGCAACATGACCTCATGTGGAAAAAGAGGATTAAGAACTAAGATCTAAGGGAGGAACAAAGAGTCAACCCCACGAAACTTACTCAGTGGCAAAGTGATAAATGTTGAGGATGGTTCTAAGGATGGTGGAAGAGAAAACATTGATTCAGCAGGAATGATGGCAGCTTGGGAGCTCGTAGTGGGGTGACTCAAGTCCATTGAAATCCCACTGCTTAGGAAAGGTGTGGATTCCTGAGGAAAGACTGCTTGGGATGTCTCAGTGGCTTGAGCTGCCTGGGTTGAAGTTGGACTGCTTGCGGAGGAGGTTACAGGTGTCTCACTCAAGGCTGAGGTGCGGCTGATCTCAGGAGGGACAGAAGACTCTGTTGAAATTGGGCTGTTTGAAGGGGTTGCAGACCATTGAGGCTGGTATGTGGTGTGGCTGATCTCAGGAGGGACAGCTTCTTCTCCAGAAACTGAGCTTGTAGGGGAGGGGGTAGATTCCTGAGAGAAAAGTGCCTGGGATATCTCTGTTGCTAGAGTTTCTTTTGTTGAAATGAGGGGACTGGAGTAGGTTGGAGAAGCCACACTCACAGATGAAGCGTAGGAAGTGTCAGAGAGACAACTGTTTCTGTGGAAGTCGAGCTGCTTGGCAAGATTGTAGATCCCTGCATGAACATAGGATGTCTCCGGTACTTGAGTATCCTGTGTTGAAATTGGGGTACTTGGGGAGGTTGAAGATGTCTCACGCAGAGCTGTGGAAGGTGAACTGTGAAGAGGTACAGCTGTCTCTGTGGAACCTGTGCTGGTTAGGTAGGTAGTAGATTCCTGAGTGATGATGGTTTTGGGGGTCTCAGTTGTTTGAGTTTCTTGGGTTGAAATCAGGGTACTTGAAGAGGTTGAAGATGTATCAGTCAGAGCTAATGAGAGTGAGGTGTCAGGAGTTACAGCTGTCTCTGTGGAAGCTGAACTTCTAGAGAAGGTTGTAGAATCCTGAGTGAAGACTCTTTGGGGTATTTCTGTTCTTTGAGTTGCTTGTGTTGAAATGAGACTGCTTGGGGAGTTTGTAGATGTCTCTCTCACAGTTGAAGTGTGGGAGGTGTCAGGAGGAACGACTGTTTGTGAGGAATCCGAGCTCCTTGGAAAGAGTGTAGATCCCTGAGTGAACATAGTTTGGGATGTCTCGGTTGCTTGGGTTTCTTGTGTTGAAATTGGGGTACTTGGGGAAGTTGAAGATGTATCAGGCAGAGCTGTGGAGGGTGAGCTGTCAGGAGGCACAGCTGTTTCTGTGGAACCTGTGCTGGTTGGGTAGTTAGCAGACTCCTGAGTGAAGATGGTTGTGAGGGACTCAGTGTGTTGAGTTTCCTGGGTTGAAATTGGGGTACTTGGGGAGGATGAAGATGTATCATTCAGAGGTGTGGAGGGTGAGCTGTGAGAAGGTAGAGCTGTCTCTGGAGAATCTGTGCTGTTTGGATAGGTAGTAGATTCCTGAGTGAAGATGGTTTTGAGGGTCTCGGTGGGTTGAGATTCTTGGGATGAAATTGGGGTGCTTACGGAGGTTGAAGATGTATCAGGCAGAGATGTAAAGAGTGAGCTGTCAGGAGGTGCAGCTGACTGTGTGGAAAGAGTGCTTGTAAGGAATGTTGTGGATTCCTGACTGAAGACTGCTTGGGAAGTCTCAGTGAGTTGAGTTTCCTGGGTTGAAATTGGGGTACTTGGGGAGGGTGAAGATGTGTCACGCAGAGCTGTAGAGGGTGAGCTGTCAGGAGCAGCAGCTGTCTCTGTGGAATCTGTACTGGTTGGGTAGGTAGTAGATTCCTGAGTTAAGATGGTTTTGGGGGTCTCAGTTGCTTCAGTTTCTTGGGTTGAAATTTGGGTACCTGGGAAGGTTGGAGATGTATCAGGCCGAGCTGTAGATGGTGAGCTGTCAGGAGGCACAGCTGTCTCTGTGGAACCTGTGCCAGTTGGGTAGGTAGTAGATTCCTGAGTGAAGCTAGTTTTGGGGGTCTCAGTGGGTTGAGTTTCTTGGGATGAAATGGGGCTACTGGGAGCTGTTGTAGAAGCCCCAGTTGGAGATGTGGTATGGGTAATCTGAGGTGATACAGCAGTTTTTGTGGAAATTGACTCTGTTGGAGATGTTGTAGATTCCTGAGTGAAGACTGTGTGGGATGGACCAATTGTCTGTGTTTCTTGGGCTGTAGTCACTGGGCCTGGGACAGGTGTAGAGGTCTCCTTCTCAGCTGAGGTGTGGGAGGTCTCAGGAGTCACAGCTGTGTCTGTGGGCCATGAACTTGTGGGGAGGGTTGTAGATCCTGACGTGAACTCTGTTTGGGACATCTCAGTACCATGAGGTTCTTGTGTTGAAATAGTCAATGCTGGGGAGGCTGCAGATACATCCCTCAGAGCTGTGGAGACAGAAGGGTCAGCAGGTGCAGCTGTCTCTGTGGGAACTGTGTTTGTAAGGAAGGTTGTGGATTTTTGACTGAGGAATGCATGGGAAGTCTCAGTGAGTTGAGTTTCCTGGGTTGAAATTAAGTTACTTGGGTAGGTTGGAGATTTATCAGGCAGAGCTGTGGAGGGTGAGCTGTGAGGAGGCACAGCTGTCTCTGTGGAAACTGATCTGCTTCTGTCCATACCTCAGTCAAGACAGTTTGGGCAGTCTCAGTTTCTTGAGTTCCTTGTATGGCAACTCGGCTGCTTAGGGATGTTGTTGATGCCTCAGTTTGTGCTATTCTAACTGAGGTGTCTGTAGGCACAGTTGTTCCTGTAGAAATTGTCCTGCTTGGGTAAGTTGTCAAATCATGAGTAACAACTTTTATTTGAGTATTCCCAGTTGGTTCAGTTATAAGCATCGAAATTTGACTGTTTGTCCAGGTTTTAGTTTCCTCAGTCATGGCTGTGGCGAAGGAGGTGTCAGAAGGTACAGTGGTTTCTGTGGAATTTGAGCTACTTGGGGTGGCTATAGAATCCGCAGTGAAGCCTGTTGTTTGGACCTTATCAGTGGAGTGAGTTCCATGTGTTGCATGTGAGCTGCTTGGGGAGTTTGCAGATGTATCCGTTTGGGATGTGGTGTGGTTGATATCAGCAGATACAGGCGTTTCTGCTGAAATTGTGTACTTTTGGAAAGTTGTAGGTTCCTGAGTTAGAACTGTTGATATTGAACTTTCAGGGATTGAAACTGTATTGATTGTAGGGACTGTGTTTTGAGAGTTTTCTGTGGTCTTTGGTGTTGGTGGTAAATGTAAAATGGTTCTGTCAAATGCTGTTCCTTCATTTGAAACTGGACTTTGAGAGTTTCCAGTCAACTCCCATGTGGAAGTTGAACTCTGACCTCCTATTTTAGTTGTTAATCCATTTTCTGTCACTGTACTCAGAGAGTCTTCTGTTGTCTTGGACGTATGTGCCAAACTGTTTGTAAGTTCAGTGACATCTGTTTCTCTCGTTTGCTTGCTCTCAGTGGGGGCTGTTACGTGTGTTGAGTTTGTGCTGCTTGGCAATGTAGAGCCATACACAGCAGACTGCATAACTGAAGAAGTTGTATCTTCTCCGGCTGTGTCCAGACCTGTTTTAGTTTGGGGGGGAGGGTTTAGAGAAGAAGGGATGATTTATCAATTTTTGTCTTTTTTCCTGTTATTCCTGAGAAAGGGATGGGAGCAAGCTCCATCTCCCACAAAAGCACAATTGGACTCTCCTCCCCAGGGTGTAGAAATTGACCCATGAACCTGTAAAGTTGATCAATGGTCCAGTACTCCCCCTTTCTCTTCTGAGCAACATAGTATAGTTTTGGGGCAGCAGTGACTGTGTCACAAAATAATTCTTGATTTGGATTGCTTGCTGTATAGCATTGCCAGCGTGGCAAGGCCTTGTGGGTTAGATAAACCACATCCACTCACCTCAAGCCAGCTTTTCCCACACTCGCCTTCCTCCGTGCACAGGCTTGGCTCATTTTCCCTGGTGCTCCCACACTCGCCTTCCTCCGTGCACAGGCTTGGCTCACTCTCCCTCCTCCCTTCCTCCGTGCACAGGCTTGGCTCATTCTCCCTGGTGCTCCCACACTCGCCTTCCTCCGTGCACAGGGCTTGGCTCATTTTCCCTGGCTCTCTGGCACAAGTGCTCTGAGGTGCCAGGCACATTCTTCTGGCCCTCTCCTTTCTCTCACCTCATGAGTCACACTTGCCAGATGTCCTCTAGATTATCTTTAGCATCACTGTCCCCACGATCCCATTCTTTACATCGGACCTGTGCAGCAGCATTTCTCGTGAACCTAGCAGGCACCAGAGGGCTGGTGGAGTCCCTCAGTTCCATGGGCAAGCCTCTCTGTTCCTTTGTCCTTACACACACACGTGCATACACCAGGACTGAAGTACACCCTTGCTGAAATATCTCCGTTGCCACAGGCCGGCCTATGGTCCTCACTGCCTCCCACAATAGGCTCCTCCTCTGTTCCCAGTCCAGCATCTCACTTATGGGCTATGGCTGTGCAGAAGTATCGGAGTCCGGAGTTTGCTGGGATCCTGAGCCTGGAGGGTTCGCAGCACCTTCTCCAGGAAGACATGCAGCTGGGCCTGCAGCATGATTTCTTATGTCACATACTGCGGCAGCCAGGCTTCACTGTGAGCCTGTCTGGATCTGGAATCACCTAGACACACTCTTTCGGGTCTGTCTTTGAGGTAGACACACTCTTGGGTCTATCTTTGAGGTAGACACACTCTTGGGTCTATCTTTGAGGTAGACACACTCTTGGGTCTGTCTATAGATCAGGAGGGAAAGCCTACCCCGGGGATGGGCAGTGCCATCCCACTGGCTGGAATCCCAGACAGAATAAAATAAACCATTCTTTCCTAAAGTTGCTGCCGTCAGGTCATTTGTCATAGCAACAACAACAACAAAGTAGGCTGTGGACTTTCTTAGTCAGCAAAATGTTTGCAGCTTAAGCAGTAGGACCTGTGTTTGGATGCTCAGCATCTACATGAAGAACCAGGTGTGGTAAAACATGCCCTAATCCTGGCACTGGGGAGGCAGAGACAAAACGATGCTAAGGCCGTATTGTACAATCGAGCCAAAGCAGCGAGTTCCGTGCTTAGTGAGAGACTGTCTTCATATGTGCACTTGATCTTCTTGTGGAACTCCTAACAGAAGGAGCTGGGATGTATCTTACCTGTTTTCCCTCCTACGGGGTCGCCTCATCCAGCATTAAAATGAGGGGAGGTATCTAATCTTATTACAATTTGATACACCATGTTTGGTTGATATCCCTGGGAGATCTGCCATTTTCTGAAGGGAAATGGAGGAGGAGGAGATGTGAGGAGGAGAAGATGGGACTGGGAGGGGAGGTCGGAGTGGAAACTGTAGTCAGAATATACTATATGAGAAAAGAATAAGTTTAAAAAGTTTAAAAAAAAACCTTTTCTTAAAGTGAGAAGTGATTGAGGAAGATCTTTATGTTAACCTCTGCCTCCTACAGACCTTCTCTTCCTTTCTTTTACACACACACACACACACACACACACACTAAACCTGCATATACACAGAGAGAATATCTGATATGGATGGTAATATAATACCCAATTCCCATTCATCTATCCAAGAATGAGCTGGAGATATGACTCGGTGGAAAAGCACCTGCCTAGAATCCCCCAGTGAGAGCCTGGAGGCGTGGCTCAGTGGTAGAGCACTTCATTTTCTATCCTAAATGAAGCCCTAGATTCAATTCCCAGTAGTCTAAATAAAATAAAACAAAACCCCAAAGAGAAAACCAACAGCAATCTGTCAGTCTTTTTCATGAATTTACAATTCATGATTTATAATTTGTAAAACCTTAAGCATTATGGCACCCTCTATCTGCATCACACTGACTAGTCTTGGCCCAGCTGCCACTTCTGTGGCTGATTCTCTCAGGGCCTAACAGAGGACAGCTCTGTTCTGCTGGCTCTGTCAGGGCCTAACCAGTGACAGAGATGTAGATCTGGTTGGTGTGGTGACCAGATCTTTAATCCTAGTGCTTGGGAAGCAGGGGCCAGCAGGTCTGTAAGTCAGAGGCCAGCGCCCGGTTTATGTTTTGAGATAAGGTCTCACTAAGTGGTGCAGACTGGCCTGAAATTCACTCGGTCCTGCAGTCAGGTCTTGGACCTTCAGTTCTTCTGCTTCAGCTTCCCAAGTCTCTGGGATGACAGGTCCATGCCACCGGATCTGATTTGGTTTTCTTTGTTTTTGGGTTTCTTTTTTTTTTTCTTTCTTTTTTTTTTTTTTTTTTTTTTTTTTTTTTTTTTTTTTTTTTTGGTTTTTTTGAGACAGGGTTTCTCTGTGTAGCCCTGGATGTCCTGGAACTCACTCTGTAGACCAGGCTGGCCTCGAACTCAGAAATCCGCCTGTCTCCGCCTCCCAAGTGCTGGGATTAAAGGCATGCACCACCACCACCCGGCATTTTGTTTGTTTGTTTGTTTGTTTTTGGTTGGTTTGTGTTTCGTTTTTTGGTTTGGTTTCCTGCTAGGCAAATCTTCCACCACTGAGACACACCCTCAGTCTCTACTTAAGAAAAAAGAAGTTAGTAAATGTTTGGTTTTTCTCTGTCTTTTCTCCCTGAGCTAAGGTTTGTGTCATTCACCCTGATGGAGGCAAAATGGCTGAGTGGTCAGTTGCCGGGATAGAGTCAGGCCTCCCTCAGTGCATACAGGATGCAGCTAGAGGAAGAGATCGTGAACTGCTGAGCTCTTATCCATTAAGAGAGGATCCCTGAAGAATCAACTATGCAGGACTCACAGGGGCTTACAGAGACTCAAGTGACAATCAAGGACCTTGTATGGGTCCGCTGCTTATGCGCTATGGCTGCATGGCTCGGTGTTCTTGTGGGACCCCTAACCGTGGGGATGTGGGCTGTCTCTGACTCCTTTGCTTGTACTTGGGACCCTTTTCCTTCTACGGGGTCTCCTCACTCAGTCTTGATGTGAGGGTTCGTGCCTAGTCTTACTGTAACTTGTTACATGCCATTTTTGATGTTTCATTGATATCCCTGGGAGGCCGTTCCCTCCCTCCCTTCCCTCTCTTCCTTCCTTCCTTCCTTCCTTTCTTTCTTTCTTTCTTTCTTTCTTTCTTTCTTTCTTTCTTTCTTTCTCCCTGGTTCTAGAGGAGAGGCAAGATGTGTGTGGGAGGGACTGGGAGGAATGGAGGTAGAGGAAGCCATGGTCAGTATTTGATGTATGTAAAGAATAAAAATTTTAAAAACAAACTTTTATCAGAGAGTGGGGAAGTCTGGTGGGGTTGGGTTGGGGAGACAGGGGAGGGGGAGGGGAATGGGGGAGAGGTCGGAGCACAGACTGGGAGGGGGATGGCGACTGGACTGTGGGAAAAAAAGATTAGAGAATAATAATTATAAATTTTCAAAAATTTCAAAAATAATTTTTAAAAGAGAAAGGGTCTTAGTTGAATAGCTTTGGAGAAGTGACTCCCTGCCTGATGGAGGAACCTCAGAGGGATATGGCTTCCCACAAAATGCCTTTTCTTTCTTCCCTTCTTGGTTGACAAGGAACAGTGTCCCTGCCCAGCTGCCTTTCCCCCAGCTCAGCAGTCACAGGTCCCCTCAGCAGCAGCCAGCTTCCAAAGTCACCCTGCCTGTGTGCACCGACAGGCAACCCCCTCGGTTCTGTGCCTACTCCTCCACGGGTCCACTCCACTCTGTTGTTTGGGACCAGTCCCCCCCCCCCAGGCCCTGGAATTAAAGACAAATTAATCCGAAACCCTCCCCAGCTCAGTGATGAAGCAAGAGAGGCCAGCAATAGTGACACAGTCCTGTAATCACGGAACTGAGGGGCTGGGGCAGGAGGAACATGACTCCAGCCTGGGATGGAGCTACAGTGTGAAGACCTGCCTTCAGGGAAATCAACGGGAGGAAGGCTGGGGGATGTCGCTCGGCTGGCACAGTGCTTGCCTGGCCTTTACAAAGCTCTGGGCTCCAACCTCAGCACCACAGAACCTGGGGGAGGGGGGTTGGCAGGGGAGGCTCAGGCAAGAAGCCAGTGAGCATGAGGGACAGCCTGGGCTACAGCGTGAGGTCCTGGCTCAAAGACCCAAAGGAAGAGCTGTGGAGGCAGCTTGTGTTGGTAGAGTGCTGGCCTAGCATACAGAAGAAGGTGGCAGCAGGGGGACCATCGCCTTTCAAGGCCATCCTTTTGAAACATACTGCATTCTGGGATGGCCTGGGCTACAGGAGGGGCTATCTCAGGAGTGAGAGAGAAGAGAATAAGGAGAAAGGGAGGGGGAGGGGAGAGGGGAGGGAGGAGGGAAGAAGGAGAGGCTGGTGGAGAGGGGGAGGGAGGGGGATACATGGCGAAGGCCACCCCAGGAGTCAGTGGGAAGGGAATGGTTCCTCAGGCTCCAGCTAACAAAGGCTTAAGGGAGGCGATAATACTTGATAGCATAAAACAGATTGAAAAGGAGTTTCTTAGATATATTCATGAATTTTACTGGACTTTTTACATTGAAACAAAGGAACATTGATATTGTGACTAGTCAAACAATAAAAAGGATATAAAATGTAGTTTACGGCCATGCTCCCTGACTGACTCAGAGAGGTTGAATAGAGGTTAGGAGAGGTGGTTTTTACTGAGAACAGCTAGATTCCCAGGCCTCGACCTATCAGGAGAGGCCGGACAACCAGCCCTCTATCTGTCACAAGTACAGGCAGTGCAAATCAAACTCCATGACTTCCTGCTAGCCTGGGCAATGCCTTTGTCCCTCCAGGCTGTAAATGCCATCAGAGTGAAGAGCATTCTGTCCCATGTAGGGGACCCAAAGTCCAAGTTCCTTGTCTTCTTTGAAGGCAGAGTCTTAGTGCTAGAGATGTGGCTCAGCAGCTAAGGGCACTGGCTTCTCTTTTGAAGAATCTGGGTTCAAATCCCAGCACCCACCAAGTGTCTCACTCTGTGTGTCACTCCAGCTCCAGGAGAGCTAGAGCCTCTCTGGCCTCCCTAGGCCCCAGGTGCTCCTGGGGGGACACAGGCATAGATCACATGCAGGCAAGACACTCAATCAAAGAAAGTCACAATAACTTTTGCCTGTACCTTTAATCCCAGCACTTGGGAGGCAGAGGCAATTAGATCTCTAAATTCAAGGCCAGCCTGATCTACAGAGTAAATTCCAGGACAGCCAGGGCTACACAGAGAAACCCTGTCTCAAAACACCAGAACACACACACACACACACACACACACACACACAGAGAGAGAGAGAGAGAGAGAGAGAGAGAGAGAGAGAGACAGAGACAGAGACAGAGACAGAGACAGAGAGACAGAGAGACAGAGAGACAGAGAGACAGAGAGACAGAGAGAGAGACAGAGAGAGAGAGAGAGAGACTTACTATGCAGCCCAGGCTGGCCTTGTATTTAGAGATCTAATTGCCTTGGCCTCCCAAGTGCTGGGATTGCAGGCATGCACCAGTGTGCAGTGCTGGGAACGCAGCCCACTTTATTAACTGAGCCACACCCTCAGCCACTGTCTCACGGCTGAGACAAAGATGGCCACAGGCTAGCCGAAGAGAGATTAGGCTCCCCTCTCTCTTATGTGGCCAAAGTATAAGTAAATACAGTTCCCTTGGTCAATTTCTATTCCCTACCTTCCTTTTTGGATTCAGGGAGAACTCTCAAGAGAAAGATTTGCTCTTTCTAGCTTCTCTCCCTGCTGTGAACACCCAAGACACCCCTAACCCTTAGGGTCCTCTGCTGGTTTTGCTCAGAGTTTTTGAGCTTACTTTTTTTTTTTTTAAACACGGGACGTCATGTAGCCCAGGCTTGATTCAGACTTGACATGTAGCTAAGAATGGCTTTGTACTGCTGTCCTGCCTCCTGTTCCAGACTGTGGTGTTTTAACAGGCATTGCCATGCTCAGTGTGGACTGCGTTGGGAGCCTGAGCCTAGCGCGGACTCTGTCAGTTATTTATCTCTAGCCCTCAACTGTCTGCCTTGCTGTTCTTCCCAACTCACTATCTCAGGGGAAACTTGGACTCTGTCACTTGTCACCTTTCTCTGGGTGCAGTACTCCGTGCTGGCACCTTTCTCGGGCCCTTGGAGAAGGGAGGAGGGATAAGAGCTTTGGTGTGAGGATTCAGACTCTCCTGGCCTAAGTAAACAGGAAAAGCTGTCCTCCAAGGTTAAGGACACCGAATTAGGAAGGTGGCCAGTGTGCGCGCGCGCGCGTGCGCGCGCGCGTGAAGGCCAAAGGTCAGAGGTCAGATGTCTTCTTCTACTGCTCCTCAACCTATTTTATCTCGAAACAGGACCTCTCACTGATTCAGCTAGACTGCCTTACCGGTGAGCTCCTGAGAGCTCTATACCTGCCACGCGAAGGTCACCACAGGAATTCAGGGGACACCTAGCTGCAAAGGGACATTTCTCCTCCAGAGAAACAGGAGCTGCCTGCATGCTTATGAGAGGGAGAAAAATAAATAAACCTTTGACGGGAAACAAAGCCAGTCAGCGTCAGCATCAGCATCAGTGGTAGAAAGTAATCCTTGGAAGCGGCCAGGCATGGCAATACATCCCGTAAACAGGAGGATCCAGGGATTAACGTCATCTTCAATTGCAGAGCAAACTTGAGGCCAGCCTGGGTTTCAGGAGACCCAGCCCCAAAACAAACAGACAAACAAATAGGAGTGGGCAGACAGCTTAGTCCAGAAAGTACCTGCCCTATGACAACACGAGTCTGTATTAAATGAATTAAAACCAGGCGAAGTGGCTCATGCTTGTAATACCAGTTCTAGGGAAGTAGAGACAAGCTGATCTCTGAGGCTTCCTGGCCAGTCAGTCCACGTTAGAGAGACCCAGGCCAATAGGAGACCCTATCTCAAAAAACAGTGTGGGAGCTGGGAACTGGGAGAAGGCTCAGCCTTAAGGAGCCTTCCAGAGCACGTGAGTTCAGCTCCCAGGATCCACGTTGAACAGCTTATAACTGCCTGTAGCTCCAGCTCTAGGGGTTCTAATACCCAATTCTTGCTTCTGAAGGCACCTGCACACACAGGGCATACACACACACACACACACACACACACACACACACACACACACACAATTAGAGTCCAGAGTGCTAAATAGAACATATAAATCACTTTGCAAAAAACCCTAGTCCAAGTGGATCAAAGACCTCAGCATAAAACCAGACACATTGAACCTAATAGAAGAGAAAGTGAATGCACTGGTACAGGGGACAACTTCCTAAACAGGATTCGGATAGCACAGGCCCTAAGTCTGACAATGAATAAATGGGTCATCGTGAAACTGAAAAGTGTCTGTAAAGCAGAGGACTCCACCCTAGGACGTTCCCTACAGAACTGGGGAAAGGGTCTCACCAGCACCGCATCTGGACAACAACAAACCAGACAATCCAATCTAAAAATGGGGTACAGACATAAACAGAGAATTCTCATCAGATGAATCTCAAATGTCTGAGGAACACTCAAAGAAGTATTTGGCATCCTTAGCCATCAGGAAAATACAAATGAGAACTTTGAGATTCCATCTTACACCCGTTAGAATGGCTAAGATCAACAACACGAGTGTCAGCCCATGCTCGTGAGGGGACGTGGAACAAAGGGAGCACTCCTCCATTGCTGGTGAGAGCTAAACTCGTGCAACCACTGTGGAAATCAACACGAAGGCTCCATGAGAGGGAGGCCATGCCCCAACACTGCCTAGATGGCCAGGAACCGGAAGCTGGGTGGCTCAGAGACGTAGGGTAGAACCAAACACCGCTGACCAAAAAGCAGTTAATGAAATGACTCCTAACGATGCTCTGCTGTACTCATCGGACTCCTGTCTAGCCCAAGCACGATCAGAGAGGCTTTCTCCTGCAGCCAATGGGAGCAGATGAAGTGACTGTCGGCATTTTGTCTAGGCTCCGCCCCACAGTCACCTAGCAACAGCTAGGTGTGCCTGACTCACTATACAAGGGGCTGCTCGCCCTCCTCTCTCCATTGCTCTTGCTCTCTTCTCCTCTTGCTCACACTCCTTACCCTCTCTCTCCCCCATTCCCCTCCCTCCTCTCTCTCCACATGGCCAGCCTCTCTCTATTCCTCTAGTCTCTCTCTCTTTCTCTCCCTCTCTCTCTCTCTCTCTCTCTCTCTGTGTGTGTGTGTGTGTGTGTGTGTGTCTTTCTGCCTTTCTCTCCAACTCCCCTCCCCATGCCTGAATAAACTCTATTCTACACTGAATAAACTCTGTTCTATACTGGCTAGTCCCTCGAGGGAAGGGATGCCTCAGCATGGACCCGCAGAGGTACGCCTTTCCCCCACACCTTACCCCATCACCGCCAAACATGTTTCTTCCTCTTTCATATCTTTTTATAAAACACAACAGTGACCCACAGCCAAACATTGGGTGGAGCAAGGGGAACTCCAAAGAAGGGGAGAAAGGATTGTAGGAGCCAGAGGGATTGAGGACACCAGGAAAACACTGCTGACAGAATCAACTAAGCAGGGCTCAAAGGGGCTCACAGAGACTGAATCGACAATCAGAGAGCCTGCATGGGTCCCTGTGGGGTCCTCTGCATACATGCACTGTGGTTGTTAGCCTGGGGAAGGGGTTGGGGGACTCCTAACAATGGGAGTGGGGCTGTCTCTGGCTCTTTTGCCTGTGCTTGGAACATTTTTCCTCCTACTGGGTTGCTTCATCCAACCTTGACACGAGGGAATATGCCTCGTTTTACTGCATAGTTATGCTGAGTTCGGTTGATATGACTAGGAGGCCTGCTCTTTTCTGAAGGGAAACAGGAGCAGTGGATCTCGGAGGGGAAGAGGGAGGAGAGGGAGGAAAGAGGGAGGGGCTGGGAGGAGGGAGCTAGAGGATTGTATTCTATATGGTTGGGATGTATTGTGTGAGAGAAGGATTAATAAAATAAAATAATTAAAATTGAGAAACAATGCATTAGCTCCCCGAGAACTGGCCGCTGCACCTTGGTAGCCATTCTTTTGGTCTTGTAAATACATCTAAAGGATAGAAAAGCTTGAAAACAGTTACCAGGAACCACAGCGACAGTCATATTATCTCCACGATGTCATCTGTAGTCACCGCTCATAGGATGATCTGATGTACGGATAAAAGGTTTACACCGGAGTGAATAACACTTCACCATTTACACTTGTAAAAGGTTGGAATATGTATGCTGAGAACAAACAAACAGGGAGACTTTGCAGAATGGCCATAGGATGCGATAGAAAACAGCCACTAAAACACACACTGCCAGAAATGGCGGTGTCAGCCTACACTTATAATCCCAGCATTTGAGAGGGCCAGGAGAAGCACCATGGGTTTGAGGCCAACCTGGGCTACATAGTGTTGAGGAACGTGGTCATTGGGTGCCTGTATCTGGCCTGTTAACACTCACAGACAGAGTCTCAGGGAGGATGATCAGCCCCCAGCTGGAGATCCCAGCGGGCCTCTTGCCCGCCACAGTTGTGTGCCATCCCAGCTTGTTACCCACAGATGGTTGATTGCGATGTGAAGACCTACCCCAAATGGGTGGGACCGTCCTGTGGGCTGGCATCCCGGCCCCATCGAGAGAAGAGAGTGAGCTGAGCACCTGAGCACCAGCTCTCTGTTTCCCTGACCACTGGCTGGAAGTGACCAGTTACCTCAAGCTCCACCATGATGGGCTGTAACCCGGGAGCCAGGTAGACCCTTCCCTCCTTAAGCTGCCTTTAGGGTATTTATCGAAGTGCTGACAAAAGACCAGCTAGTACCAGACAACGTTATCTATGGAGCTGTTGCGGGTTGGGATGTTGTTTTGGTGATGCAGCCATTTCGGGGTCACCCCCCACTCCTATAAGTAACCCAGGAAACTCTGGTTCTGTCACAGATGCCCTACTGAGGGGGACCAGGTGTTTGTTCATCTAGCATCAGAAAGAAACTCAACACTGAAGCATGAGGGTCACGAGTTCAAGGGGAACCTGGGCTACATAGTGAGAGCTTGTCTCCAAAGACACACGTGGGCTGATGGGATGGCTCAGTGGGCAAAGGTGCCAGGCACCAAGCCTGAAGACCTGAGTTCCATCGTACATGGCGGAGAAACCAACTTCCTATAGTCGTCCTCTGACCTCCATATGCCTGTTGTGACATATACACAAATAATGAATGTCAAAAAAAATGTTGAATACATGTGTGCGCATTAGTGTGTGCGCAGGTGCAGCTCAGGGATAGAGTCCTTAGTCCAATCTCTAGCTTCAAAAACCATGCAAAAGTCAGCTGTCTGTGAAATAAATGTAAATACACATTCAGAAATACAGCCAAGTATGAACTGTTTATTTGAACAGTGCATTTGAAAGAGATAGCCTTTCATTTGTTCTAAATTCTCTACAATGAAGATATAGTTATGATTGTGTGTGTGTCTGTGTGTGTTCAAAACAGGGTTTCTCAATGTAGCCTTGCCAAGAACTTGCTCTGCAGAACCAGCTGGCCTTGAACTCAGAGAGATTCACCTGCCTCTGCCTCTGCCTCTGCCTCTGCCTCTGCCTCTGCCTCTGCCTCTGCCTCTGCCTCTGCCTCTGCCTCTGCCTCTGCCTCTGCCTCTGCCTCTGCCTCTGCCTCTGCCTCTGCCTCTGCCTCTGCCTCCTGAGTGCTGGGATTCAAGGCTTGTGCTACCACCACCTGGCTATATTGTTATAATCTTTACTTATATTTATTACTCCTTTTTAAGTCAGGGTAGACCAGCCTTGAACTCACAATCCTCCTGTCTCAGTTTCCAACATGCTAGAATTACAAGCATGTATCATCATGGCTTAGCTTGTTAGGGACTTATTCTATCTAACATTATGACACAGTAGCTCATGAAACATGGAGAACCTTCTTGTGCAGTTTACAATGTTTATTTCTTCTTCAGCATATGTGTGTCTGGGCTTTTCCTTTAAAAGATTACTCTAAGACTGAGGCCTAGCTCATGCCTGGAATCCCAGCACTTGGCAAGCTGAGACCAGAGGACTGCAAATGTGAACCTAGCCTGGGCTACAGGGTGAATTCCAGGGCAACCTGAGCTACATAGCAAGACATTGCAAAAGAAGGAAAGAAAGAAAGAAAGAAAGAAAGAAAGAAAGAGAGGGAGAGAGAGAGAAAGGGAAAAAGAAAGAAAGGAAGAAAGGAAGAAAGGAAGAAAGGGAGGGATAAAGCAAGAGAGAGAGGTAAACAAAGAAAAACGAAGACAAAGCAGAGAAGGAAGGAAGGAGTAAAAAGAAAAAAAGCAGAAAAATGGGACTGGGGAGATGGCTCAGTAGGCAAGGAGCTTTTGTGCAGGCATGAAGACTGGAGTTCAAATCCTTAGCACCCATGTAATCCAGGTGGGGTGGGGTGTGCCTGTAACCCCAGCAGGGGGGCTGGCAGGCGATCCCTGGGGCTCCTCAGCCAGCCCAGCAATTTCTAAGTTCAGTGAAGGCACACACCCAAACCACCCCTGCCACGCACACTTTGCGTGAAGGCGGTATCTGAGGCGTAAACTTCAAGGAAAGTCAGTCTCCCGCCTCTGCACTGTCGCCTGGCACCCCAAATCAGAGGTGGCCCAGATATGTCCTCGTACTAGTGTGCTAGGAACTCACCAAGATATCATTTTCTT
>NW_022196905.1:131279783-131282554 GCF_008632895.1 Mastomys coucha
GCCCACCTGGCCAGAATCCCTTGTCCCGCGGAACAGGGACCCCGCGAGAAATCCCGGTCCGTGGCACACCTCTCCATCCCCATCTCAAAAACCGAGGCAGAGAAGAAGCCGAGAAGGATGTCAGAAGTCAACCTCTGACCTCCATGTGTGTTGTCACAGGTGACCACATCTGCACCCACAGGTGAGCCCATCACACACACACACATAGCCCAGTGATCAAACATTCCACACTAGAAGGCACCCTGGGAGAAGAGGGCTGAAGCCCTGAGCTCTCCAACCTTCTCCAAAACATAGGGATGCTTTTAGGGCAACCAAGCGTGGAGCTTCCCTATGCAAACACTCTGAAGAGGCAGCGGCAACGAGGGAGGCCTCTGCAGTGGTGTGTACCAGCAAGACTCGGGCACCTGAGGTCAGCCGGGACACGCTGTAACTTTGTGCAGTGCAGTGAGACCTTCTGCCATCCATTTCACACCGGGAGCTGGAGATGGTGACAGCTATAGCCACACTGCTCACTCTGGAATAGTCTAGTGCATGCTAAAACTGTGGTAAGGGACATGGGTGAGCTTCGCCCAGTTGTCATGGGTGCAATGGTTTGAGCCTCATGTCCCTTCTTTTCTCTCCTCTTCCTCCTCCACGTCTCTCCCTCTCCCTCTCCCTTTCCCTCTCCTCTCTCTCTCTCTCTCTCTCTCTCTCTCTCTCTTTCCCTCCCTCTCTCTCTCTCTCTCTCTCTCTCTGCTGTCCTTAATTTGCTAAATACCTAAGGATGTCCTTGAAATCCCAATCTTCCTGCCTCCACCTCCCAAGTACTGGGGTTACTAGTTTGTACCACTTCCCCTGGTTTATTAGGGTGCTGGGGCTTGAACCCACTGCTTTGGGTACGCTAGGCACAACTGAGCCACAGCCCAGCCCTGTATTCCTTTTCTGAAAGTTTCTTTATATCTGTCATAATTGTGATGCTGAATAAGGTGGGACTTATTCTCTTATTCTCTTATTCTTATTCTCTTATTCTCTTATTCTTTCCTCTGCATACCCTTGTAGCAACAAGATGGATTCCATCAACAACAAGATGGATTCCTCATGTTCTCGTGTCAGCTGATAGTATCACTCCCACCTTTGTCTGCTGCCTTCTTCAGGCCAGAGGCCCCTTCCCTCTGTATGTGCTTCTGACACCCAGTATGGTTCACTGAATAGTGTAGGCCCCACCCTTCCCACAGATCTTAGTGAGAGTTACTATAGCTGTGGTGAAACACCATAACCAAAAATCAAGTTATGGTGGAAAGACATTTTATTTGGCTTATGCATCCACGTGGCTGTTCATCATCAAAGGAAGTCAGGACAGGAACCCAAGCAGGGCAGGAACCTGGAGGCAGGAGCTGAGGCAGAGGCCATGGAGGGGTGCTGCTTACTGACTTGCTCCTCATGCCTTGCTCAGCCTGCCTTCTTATAGAACCCAGGACCACCAGCCCAGGATGGCACCATCCACCCTGTGCTGGACCCTCTCCCCATTGATCACTAAGAAAATGCCTTTACAGCTGGACCTCATGGATGCATTTTCTCAGGGCAGGTTTCCTCCTTTCAGATGTCTTTAGCTTGTGTCAAGTTGACATAAAACTGCCCAGCACACCATGAGGTGTGAACAGGTCCTGACCCTGGGTAACTGCGGATATGATCTTAGGAGGCAATAATTTTTTTGCAGGTATAATTAAGGCACCTCAAGATCGGGTTTGGGTGGGTCTGAAATCCAAATAGTGGTGTTCTTCCAAGAGAGCTCAATTCCCATCTCATTAAATCCCCTGTAAACATTTTATTTGATCTGCCTTATCCGGGGCACCTGCCCAGGCAGAGCTGGAGTAGAACACTTGACCTGCACAGGATGCAGATCAGGCAGAGATTGGAGCAATGTAGGTGTGAGCCAAAGACTGTTAGACACCCCCAGAAGCTGCAAGAAGCAAGGAAGGGTGTCCCCAACAAGCTTTTGAGGGAATGGACTCCCAGAATGTTCATATTTAAATTTCTTCCCTCCACATCCTAACAGAATGAATGTCTGCTTTTAAACCACCAGCCTGGGTCATCATTTGTTAGAGCGGTCACAAGAATATGACACAGAGATTTCCTGCTATAACACATGGTGAAAACTATGGGCTCTGGACCTAAAAAACTCAGGTTCAAATCCTGACTCCTTCTCGTGAAAGAAATTGTCAATGGCCTCTGGGTCTTGGTATTGCCACAGATGAAAACAGAAAGTGCCAGAAACCTTTTTCTGAGGGTCAATGTGAAGGTTAAATGAAGCTGGACATGGCGGTGCAGGCTTGGAATTTCAGCTGCCTGGGAGTCTAAGACATGAGAATCACAAGTTCAAGGCCTGCCTGAGGTACAGAGTGAGTTCAAAGCAGCCTAGACAACTTATCCTGTTTCAGAATAAAAAGTAAAAAGAGGCCTGGGGATGGGGCTCAGTGACAGGGTGCTTGCCTACCCAAGAGGTTCAAGTACCATCAAAGAGAAAAGAAGAGAGGGGCAGCAAAATGGATCCAAGGGTGCTTGCCACCAAACCTGACAACCTACCTGAGTCCAATCCCAGGGTCCACATAACAAAACTGACCTCCACAAGCCCAGTGCCCACAACCACATGAATAAATGTAATAACCAAATTAAAAGGGGAAAGGAGGCCGGGTGATGGTGGTGCATGCCTTTAATCCCAGTACCTGGGAGGCAGAGGCAGGTGGATTTCTGAGTTCGAGGCCAGCCTGTTCTACAGAGTGAGTTCCAGGACA
>NW_022196905.1:131282628-131295887 GCF_008632895.1 Mastomys coucha
GAGACCCTGTCTCAGAAAAAAACCCACCCCCCCAAAAAAAAAGAAAAGAAAAGAAAAGAAAAAAAGGTGGGGGGAGGAGAAAGTGAGCCCTGAGGACCAGCCTTCACCTCTCTCTGTTGCCTGAATCCATTGTTGGGAAGATACAATGGGATACAATGTGACCAGCTGTCTCAGGCTCCTGTTGCCATGCCATTCTCGCCTTGACAGACTGTATCCCACCAAACCGTAAGCCTGTCTTAAATCGCCCACCTCCCTTTTATTTTGTCACAGCCACAGGGAGAAGTAACTACCACTGTATTAGTACTCAGACTCCTGGGACAGGCTAGCTTCTCCAGTCTTGAAACATCTGCCAGTAGTAAGCACCTCTCTTCAAAGATCTGTGAGCCTGGCTCCTTCTTTATTTGTCTAAGCCAGTAGTTCTCAAAGTGTGGGTTGAGACCCCTTTTGGGGGTTGGGGATCAAATGACATTTTCACAGAGGTCACCTAAGACCATCAGAAAACACAGGTATTTTTGTTATGGTTCAAAACAGTAGCAAAATCACAGTCATGAAGTAGCGATGAAAAAAACTGATGGCTGGGGTCACCACACCACGAGGAGTTGTATTAAAGGGATGAGGGTCTAAGCCTTTTCAAGCTTGGCTATGTTTCCTGCACTGCTCCGCAGCAGCCACCACATCCACATCCACTCACCAGGACCTCTCCCCAGACCACAACCTCATCACCCTGGACAGTGGCAGCCTCCGTGGCTCTCTGCACCACACCTGCTAGGTGCTGCTCCTGCCCCAGGCGCCTCAGCACCGGAGTGGGTGGTGGCTCTTTTAACACCATTCCCATCGCATTAAATGCTCCATAAATGTTTTATTCTTCCTATCTGGTCCCGAGTCCCGGCCCTAGTGAAACTGGTCCTTGCCAGGCAGTGTTTGCCGCGTGAGAGGCTTTATGATGGTCTATACAAAGCAGCACTTCCTCTCCTCGCCTTATGTAAGTTTCAAAGGTTGTCTCTTTCTCATAGGCAAATATCTTATCACCCACATGCAATATTCTCTCCCCATTTTTTTTTTTTTTTTGCCCAGCTGGTTTCTTTTCATTTTGTTTATTTTTAAATATTGTTACTATTTATTACAGTTATATTGTGTGTGTGCTTAGTGAGGGGCAGGCTCGTGCCACGGGGGTCAGAGGGAACTCTGCGGAGTCACCTCTCTCCTCCCTCCCCCTTTATTTGGGTCCAGAGCTTGAACTTGGGTCCTGGAGTATAACAAGTGACATCTTGTTGGACCCCCACTTTTTTTTGTTTGGTTGGGTTTGACATGGGGTCTCGTGTATTTGAAGCTAGCTCTGAACTCTCTCTATAGCTAAAGATAACCTGGAACTTCTGATCCTCCTGTTTCTACCATGTAGGCATTAGGATTACAGACATGAACCATCACGCTGGGTTTTCTACGGCGCTGGTGCTGGTGATGGCTTTGTGTTTCCTAGGCAGGCATTCTCGCCATCTCCTTTCAAAATTTTTTGTTACATTGAGCTACCTAAGGCTGTTTTCATATAAGAAGGTCTGTCCCTAGATGGCCCTTGGAATCCTGATTCACCGCCCTCACTATTCTCAGTATTAGCCTGCCTGCATGCGGCCCTGCGACTGGCCTACACTCATAGGAGAACATTCCCCCATGTCTCCTCTGTCTGGGGTAAAGACCTCTGGTCCCTTCAGACTCCTGCATCAGTCCTTCCAGGGCAGATACTTTACCCCTGACCCCATGTCATCAAGGAGTGCCCCTCCTCTTACTGTGAACTTTACATCAGCAACACACTCATATTCATCCTATTTTCTTTCTTTCTTTCTTTCTTTTTTTTTTTTTTTTTTTTTTTTTTTTTTTTTTTTTTGGTTTTTTTGAGACAGGGTTTCTCTGTGTAGCCCTGGCTGTCCTGGAACTCACTCTGTAGACCAGGCTGGCCTCGAACTCAGAAATCCACCTGCCTCTGCCTCCCAAGTGCTGGGATTAAAGACGTGCACCACCACTGCCCGGCTCATCCTATTTTCATATTGAGAGAAAGACAGACTCTTGTAGCCCAGGCTAACCTCCAACTTCATATGTGTCTGAGGATAACCCTAAGCTCTCAGTCCTCCTGCCTCTACCTCAGCGAGTGCCACCACGTCTAATCCTCATGTTGATCTTTGACATTCCTCTGGCATTTTCTAGCCCCTATCCCCCTAACAGATCATGATCAGAGAATGATTGACTGTGCTCCCTGTTCCTGAAGGCTTTTCTCAGAGTCCCAGATGCCCACCACCCTAGGACAGCTTCCCACAGGAAACCCTAATCCTAAAGCCAACAGGTACAAACGAACCATTGTGACTCACCAAAGCCAGGCTCCTGACAGCACAGGCAGTGTGGTTCCAGGACTGGCCATGGTGCCCTATGGGTCATCAACAAGTTGAGCCTTTGTTTCTAGCAGGTTGAATACACAGCTGGGCCCCCACAGGCCTTCCTCTGGAGTGTGAGAGTCCCAGCCTTGTCACACACAAACACTCCTGTGCCACCGTGTTCTTGCTACCAAAAATTCACTTTCCTTGGCATATGCCCTCTTATCTTCTAGAACCTTCTGCCTTGGTTCCCTCTCCATAGCTATGCATCCAAAACCTTGAGGGGGTGCACAGAACAGACAGGAGAGAAAGCTATAGTTGCCACTTGGGGTTCTGAACTTGGGCTCTAAAGTTCTCCCCACCCCCGGGAACCAGCCTGTGCACCTGAGAGGATTGCAGAAGACCAAGGTCCCCCAGGAGGAGTACAGGCAGTGGGCTCAAATGCATGTCAGGGTGGGGTTGTATTACTTGCTGTGTTGTGTGGCCCCAAGGAGGTTACGCACTGTACTGGCTAGTTGTGTGTCAACTTGACACAAGCTGGAGTTATCACAGAGAAAGAAGCTTCAGTTGAGGAAATGCCTCCATGAGATCCAGCTGTGGGGCATTTTCTCAATTAGTGATCAAGGGGGTAGGGCCCCTTGTGGGTGGTGCCATCCCTGGGCTGGAAGTCTTGGGTTCTATAAGACAGCAGGCTGAGCAAGCCAGGGGAAGCAAGCCAGTAAGAAACATCTCTCCATAGCCTCTGCATCAGCTCCTGCTTCCTGACCTGCTTGAGTTCCAGTCCTGACGTCCTTTGGTGATGAACAGCAATGTGGAAGTAAGCTAAATAAACCCTTTCCTCCCCAACTTGCTTCTTGGTCATGATGTTTGTGCAGGAATAGAAACCCTGACTAAGACACGCCCTCTCAGAACTTGTTTTTCATGCCTCCTGACTTCTTCACACAATCCTCCTTGTGCACATCCCAGGAAATACCCACAGTGAAGTGTCTTGTGAAATAACAGGGCCCTCTGCCGGGGAGGGGAGAAGTGGGAGTCTGGGTGGCTCTATTTCCCTGGACTCACACATTCCTAGCTGCTTTTAATAACTTTGAAAAATATTTGCGTTTTTTGAAACAGGATCTCATTGAGTTCCAACTGGCTTCCAATGCCTCCAACTTAAGATGTAGCTATGGTTAACCTTGAACTCCTGATCTTCCTGACTCTCAAGTGCTAGGGTTATAGACATGTGCCACCATGCCTAGTCAATTCAGTGCTGGGGCTAGAACCTGGGGCTTTGTGAACGCTAGGCAAGAGCTCTACGCACTAATCCACATCCCCAGACCATTATTGTTAGTTTTTGAGACAGGGTCTCTCTGTAGCCTAGGCTGCCCTTGAACTTGTGATCTTCTGTTTCCATCTCCTGGGTAGGAGGATTACAGGCTTATAACACCTTCCTCAGCTTGCTCTTGACACATGTAGGAGATGGATGCCTATCTGGCTTTCTTGTATGCCAACGGGCTCACATGTGTACCTTTTGCATGCAAGTTTAAGTACTTGAAGGAGAAGATGGATTGTTCAGATGCGGTTGGGCACACAAGTACAATGGCTAGGTAACGGCTTGGATCATCATCACCACCATCACCACCATCATCACCATCATCAGTACCACCACCAGTCCCCTCAGAATGCCAGGTCCCTGGCTCCCCTGAGGGCAAGGAACAGGATGGCCCTCCCCCCAACCCTAACGTGGACTCTATGCATATTTCTCTCCTCTTGACTTAAAGCTGATGGTCTGATATAATGCACTCTTGCAATGCCTTCCCCTGATTCATGCAGTTCACGTCTTAGTTGCCCCCTCACGCTCTGCTCCCTAAATCATAGCAAAATGTGGAGGAGAGATCAGGTCTAGGAGGACCCCTGGGACTGGGACAGCCTCTGAGGGGCTGAGTTCCTGGCCAGGGTCCTGAGTTTCCTCTGGGTTTTCTGAGAACTAACCCATAGGGTTCTAGGTGCTCCTCCTGTAACCCTCAGCTTAAGGCCTCCTTCCATCTAAAACCTTAGCCCCCAACCAGCACCCTGGCACCCTGGCACCCTGGGGGGAATCAGGAGATCTACCTGTAACTGACAGAGATCCGCCTCTAACCAGTTGCACAGTAGATATGGCTATGACAGCCCCCCCAAAAGCATACTCCCACTCCCAAATTCCTCCCCCATACACACAGAGCCAATGTCCCCCCCCCCCACTTAGCCCCTCAACTATTTCAGAGGGGGCTTTCCCAGGTACACTCTGACAAGAGTTGAAGATGAGCCAGGAGTGATGGTGTGCACCTGTAATCTCAGCACTCAGGAAGCTGAGGCAGGAGGATTGCCACGAGTTGGAGACTAGCCTGGACTATATGGGGAGACCTTGTCACAGAAATGCAAACTAAAAATAAAATAAAAAGGTGGAGAAGAAAATGTCCAATAATCTACAGCCATTGCCTGCCCAGAACCTCTATGGTTGAAGAGAACCAACTCTTAAAAGCTGTCCATTGGCTTCCACACATCGTCTGGGAAGGCTGGAAATGCCCGGCCTCTGGACAGGCACGGGCCCAAGGATAGGTACAAGCAGACCCCACTAAGTTACCAAAGAACCCCTTCATTCTGCAAGGATTGGCCGAAGGTAAGAGAAATGGATTTCAGCCGTGCCCCCACATGAAGGGGCTACACCTCAGGCCACCAGCTGCCCAACCACAAGCCAGGCCACTTCCTCTATACCTGCAGACTTTCTCTGTGGCCCCAGAGCACCCCAGAGTCCAAAGGAGGACCTAACATAAATTTCCAAACCTTCCCCTGAAAAGAGAAGCCAGAGCATCCACGGCTCAGCACAAAGCCCCAGTGCACAAGGCTGGGTGTCACTCACCAGAAACTGCTGAAAAGACAGAGGATAGCTGGAAAGCCAGCAGCAGGGTCCAGGTCACGAGCATCTCCCAGGGGAAGGGCAGGGGAAGGGCCCTGGCCGGAAGAACTCCAAGAAGTGAGAGCCCTGCACCCTGCACCAAAGGAACCCTTATAAGGAGGACCCTAGAGACCTTTGCATTGGGGAAGGATAATGTCTAGCCCTGGGTGGGGATGACTGTGGCGCAGGGTGGGGGGTGACCACAGGGAGTTGGCCAGAGGACAGTCTGTCAACCTTCCTCCCCCCTCTAATTCCAGGTGTGTCGACTGCCCCAAGCAACAGTCAACAGAAGTTGAGAATCCCTGGGTAGGTGGGGCAAGACAGACAGAGCAAACGGAAGACTGAGGCGTTGAGACACTGAAGAAAAGTAGCCAAGAGGTGGACGCCAAGGAACACAACAGGGTGTGGAAACAATGGAGGGAGGAGACCAATGGACCCCTGAGAGAGACAATCGCTAAGAAGTTGGGCTAGGTGAAAGAGAACCTGCCTCAGCGTCCAGTCACCTTCTCCCCCACCCCATCTTTGTTCTCCATTGTGCCTCCCTCCCCCACCCCCAGGGCTGCCCCCTCTCCACTGCTTTCCTGAGGGGTGGGGGGTGACATTTACACCTAGAATTTTTAGGGCTGTTTACCCCTGACCCCAGTCAGATGAGAGAAACCTACAGTCATAGCCTCTTCCCAGAACAGAGCCAAAGTCCGAGCGGTTTCTCCTAACCCTTCACCCTTCACCCAAACAGCCACTGGATTAGATTTCTACCCCCTGCCACTGTCCCTGTCCCAGGCAAGAACACTGGCTGCCCATCACTGTGGGACCAGGAGGGGACTGAGGCTGTACGCACAGGCAGGTAAATACACCTGCCATCAAGCCTGACGACCCAGGTTCAATCCCCAGAGCCCACATGGTGGAAGAAGAGAATTAACTCCCACAAGTTGTCTTCTGACCTCCATACACATGCTGTCTCTCTCTCTCTCTCTCTCTCTCTCTCTCACACACACACACACACACACACACACACACACTGTAAAATTAAATGTAATAAAATAAACAATCTTTTTACCTCCCAGACCCAGCACCAGTGGTCTAATGCCTTCTATCTACTTTCAGCTCTAAGCTTCTATGACCAAGACAAGAGAGGTCAGGATTGCAAAACTCAGGGTACTCGTCCCAATCACTGTTGACGGACAGACTCCCCTGCACCCCACCCCACCCCACTAATCAGTGAAACTCATCCCTTTCATAAGGTCCAGGTACAGCCATGGCCCTGAGAGATGTTGGCCTTCCTGCCCAGGAGAAAAGGTCGCTGCCAAACCCTTTTCCATCCCAAGCAGACAGAGACCCCTGGGGGGAGCGGCGGGTAGGAGAAGGACACACGGACAGAGCAGTTTTGTTTACAGTAGATGTCTTTATTGGATTTGTATGGGAAACTAGACACTTGCTGACGTCCTGTCCCCAGATCTGTCCTGGCAAAGGGGACTGAGGGTTCTAGGCTCAGAGAGCTCATCAGTGACCGAGTGATGCTAAGGAGCAAAAGAAGAGACATCAACGTGGAAGAGGTGGTGAAGACCAGGAGGGGAGAGGAAATAAGGAGACGGGCTCATGTCCCCTCGTCCTCAGACAAACCCATATCCAATCCCTGCCTGGGATTCGCACTCGGCAAGGGTGGAAAGATGATGTTGGAGCCTCAGGATGGAGAAGTAGGGACTCAGGAAGCATTGACTGGGGATCCCATGATACCCTGGCTGTATGAGGACCTAGGAACAGGGAGGTGTGGATTGAAGGAGAGCTGCTGGGATGGAGGGGGGAGCAGGTTTGTAGGCACCAGGACAGAGGAGCAAGAAATCAAGGTCATCATGCTCAGCTACTTGGAGAGCTCAAGGCCAGCCTGTCAGCTGGGAGAGGGACAGGCATAAGAATCAACTCAGAGCTCAGCTGGGAGAGGGACAGGCATAAGAATCAACTCAGAGCTCGGCTGGGAGAGGGACAGGCATAAGAATCAATTCAGAGCGAGGAGCTTTGGGGTGCGAGAGCAAGGGCCACAAAAGGACCTGTGAGGAGAGAGGGGTGTGCGGCTTGCTTCATGGCGCCCTCAGGAGCAACATCAGGCTATCTATATGTGTAAGATGAAGGGTACACCTCGTCAGGATGGCAATAGAGCACAAATCCAAAAGTAAGAGCCAATGGCTGGGGGAATGTGGCTCAATGGGTAGAGTCCTTGCCTAGCATGCACACAATCCTAGGTTCGATCCTCAGAACCTCATTAAACTCTGTCTCAAAGGAACAATGGAGACCTGAGACTGAGAGGTGGTAGAGTCGAGTGGGAGAAAGAATGTGAGAAAAGCAACAGGAGAATGTCCCCCAAAATCAGCCAAAGACAAGTTTCAGGGTAATGGTTTAAGTGCATTACACCCATTTCACAGATGCAGAGAATGAGGCAAGAGACTGAGACTGCCTTGACCACCATACTGGAGTGAAGAGCATAGATACACGTTCTCCAGGTGGGTTTCAGGCAAACAAAGAGACGGTCAAGGAAACAGGACCCCCTCCCACCAAGAACACACTAGACCCTGAAAAGGCTCAGGATAATGACGACGATGATGATGGTGATAACGATGTTGATGGTGATGGTGATAATGATGGTGATGATGGTGATGGTGGTGAGGAGGCTACCTCAGGTCTTTGGATGTGAACCTGCCACAGAATGGACATTGAGAGTGGAGATTGCTGGGAGAGCCTACTGAGAAAAGCCACTGTCTGCTCCCGACCCAGGCACCTGCCCAAAGCAGGAACCGAGGATTCAAGTTTGGGTGTTACTAAGCAACCCTCCGTGGCGACCCCACCTTCATGTTGGTATCCACCTTCTCCAAGGCAACATAGAAGTTTTCATTAGTGGCTGCAGAGACATGAAAGGAGGGTGGTAGAGCAGAGGAAACAGAAACCACGTAACCCAGGGGTGATCTGGGAATGACACACTCTTGGGCACCGACACACACATGTGCTAGCTAAGAAGGTCAGCGCACAGCGCACCCTCCTCACACTGCCGTACAGCCCAGGGCAAGCCGTACCTGTCGGGGCATCCTGGAAGCCCCTGTTGGAAAAAGTCCCTGCGATGTCTTCATCCCAGATCTCAAACCATTTCCTGTTCTGGGTCCAGGACCTGGGTGGCAGCTCAGGGGGTCAAAACTGCATCGTCTGAAGACCCCCTAACCACCCCTCTGCCCCTCCAGCTCACCTGCCTGAGGGCTGGCGGTCCTTGTGTCTTCCCCGGGAACGGGAACGTGCCACCCAGACACTTAAGGCCACCAGTAACAGCAGCAGCACGGTGGCGGCCCCCACCAGGCCTCCAACCAACCCCCTCCAGTCAACTGCCACCTCACAGCGTGGGCCTGAGACCCAGTGTGTGTCTGTGGAAAAGCAGCTGGAGAGAGAAAGAGAGCCACAGTGCTCAGACAGGTCACACACGCTGGTAGGCAGGGCCACACAGGCTGGGGTCCACCATCCTAGAGCAAGTGGCCAGGACCTTGGAGAGTTGTCTGTATAAGGCAGGGTCTCCAGAAGGGACAGTGGGGTGTGGTGGCTCACATTTACAATTCTGGAAATTGGGGGGTAGGGGGTTGAAGTTAAAGGCGTCACTACTAAGTTAAAAGATTAGATCACATAAGACCTAAAAAGAGTCAGGAAAGACAGTAGAGAGGGAGGGAAGGAGGGAGGAAGAGAAAAGGGCAAGCAATATGGTGGGGGGTGGGGGCCGGGGAGACCGGGGGGCAGGGGAGCAAAGGCGCTTGGTACTTAACCCTGGTGAGGTAACCTGGGTTCACTCCCTGGAAGCCACATAAAGGAGAAGGGTAAGAACAGAGTCTACGGAATTATCCTCTAACCTCCGCATGCTCATGATGTCACACTCCCACATGCACACAAGATGCATAAATAAAAGATAGTTTTCAAAATTAAAACATTTGAAAATAATTTTTAAAAAAAGGAAGGAAGGAAGGAAGGAAGGAAGGAAGGAAGGAAGGAAGGACGGAAGGAAGGGTCAGTGGGGTTGTAGCTGTCTCCACCCTGGGGCAGTGGGCGGGGCTCCTCTGGGAGGTGCTGGGAGGTGGTGGGCGTGGCACCGGGATACCACTCGGTGAGTGGGTGTGGCCTATGGAGGGGGGCGGGACCTCACCGACATGTTGGACCGCTCTTCTGCAGAAAACACTGCCCCTGGTTGCAGTCGATGGTGCCACTCACTCCAGGCGTGCAGTTAGTGACGCAGCGGAGCCTGCTCGGCTCCACCAAAGGAAAGTAGTGTTCCTCAAAGCCCTTGGGGGCAGTGCGGTGACAGATGGCTGGGGAGAGAGACAGGAGAGGTGACAGAAACAGGGGCTGCGCTCTGTCTACTCAGAACCTGGCTTTAGTGAAGGGAAGTATGGTGTGAGAACGGGCTTTTTCAAGGTCGGGGCCCTGGGAAAGACCCTGAGATTAGATGGGGGAAGGAACCCTGGCCCCCTTGTCTTGCTTGTAGGTGCTGTAGTTCTCCCTCCCTCCCTCCCTCCCTTCCTATCCCTCCCTCCTTCTCTCTCTCCTCCTCCCTCCCTCCGTCCCTCTCTCTCTGTATGCCTGAACCCACAAAGTCAAAGGGGAAAACTGACTCCTACAAGTTGTCTTCTTACCCTCGCACACATGCCATGCACGTGCACAAACACACACACGTTCATGCACTCACACAAAACAAAACAAAATGAAAATGAAAATGAAAAATAAGATGTGGGGCAGGGCAGGAAGACACCATTCACCCACAACAGTGACTTCTCCAAAGGTCTCCTCCTCCCTGGGAACAAGGGTTGGGCATTCTCAAAGTTCATGGCCACCCAAGGCCACTCAGCCATTTGCCCTACTACCCTCACCTTCTGGAGACAGCTCTTTCTCAGTGTGAGTATTCACCTTGATGGAGTCAGACTTAAAACACAGTGCTGTTGGGGGAAGGACAACGCACAGGTATGGGAGAGGAAGAGAGGGCCCCCTTGGTGTCAGAATAGGGAGGCACCACAAGGGAAGTGTGCCCTGATCTCTCTCCTCCCCACTGAGTAAGCATCCTCATGGGACCCTCCCAAGCCCCATCTTTGACCCAGATGAGCATGGACGGGGCCATCTCTCTCAGCCTGTCACAAGAACCTCAGGGCTGGCGCCTGAGTGCCCAAAGGTTCCCTGGCGGAGCTGGCCAGAGAGACAGCAGTGACCCTGTTCCCTCCCCCCAACATTAAGCTCACTCTGGTTGTCCTGACAGCTGTCACCATCTTGGCTGGCTCTCTGCAGCTCCTCCTTCAGCTCCGTCTTCACCTTCTCAAAGACGCTCTTCAGCTGAGGGCTGAAGGACAGCCTGAGCAGGACCCGGTAGTCTACCACAATGCTGCCCCTCCTGAGGGGCCAAGGACGTCAGAGGCCATAGGGCGTCTCTGGGACACCTTTAGAACCAGCTGCAAGTGTCCAGGAATAAAGGGGGGACCCGGCTATGATGTAAAATGTCACATTCTGTGGTGTGTGTGTGTTTGAGTGCTGCACATATATGTGTGTGTATATGTGTGTAGTGTGTGTGCTGCACATGTATGCGCACTGGTATGCAAGGACACTGTGTGTGTCAGGGACAACCTCGAGCACTGGTCCTCAGGTGCCTTCCACTATTTGTTTGCTTGTTTGTTTTTTGTTTTGTTTTGTTTTTTGACATAGAGTCTCTCGTTGGCCTAGAATGTCACCATATAGTCCATATAGGGCCCGTGAGCTTTCAGGGCTGGGTGTGTCATCATCATCACCACCACCACCACCACCATCAACGTCTGCCTGTGTGTCTGTAGTCTATGTGCATGTGTAAGGCCAAAGGATGACATTTGGTGTCATGCCCAGCTACTCTCTGTCTTATTCCCTTGAGACAAGGTCTGTCAATTGATCCTCGAGCTAGGACAGCAGTCAGCAGGTCTCCAGCAATCCTCCTGCCCCTGCCTCCTACATCCCTGTTGTTACGGGCATGCGTGCCCATGCCCCAGGTTTTGCATGAGTGCTGGGATTTGAACTCATGTCTTCACGGCTGTACAGAAATCTATCTCCCCGGCCCCAGCCCAGCTTCTGACATGGTTTCTGAGGATCTGGGCTTGGGGTCTTTACACTTTCAGGACAGACACTTTCCTGGCTGAGCGTTTTCTCTAGTCCTACATCCTCTGGAAGAGGATGCTCAGCCTGGGAAGCGGGGAAAGAATAAGTAAGGACTATGCTCTTCCTGTTGTATCAAGACATCACCCAACCAGTGACTGGAGAGATGGCTCAGTGGGTAAGGGCACTGGCTTATCCAAAGAACCTGAGTTCTGTTTCCAGCTCCCACATAGTGGTTCACAACCGTCTGTAACCCCAGTCCTAGGAGATCTGATGCCCTCTATGACTTCTCACACATATGTGATCACAGACAAAAATGCCAGCAAGCATTCATATACATAAAATAAAAAAATATTGTATATATCTCCATATATATGTGTGTGTATGCACCCACATACACAGAGACACACACATGCACACACAGAGACACACACATAAATATACACATATGTCTATCTACACATATATTCACACATACACACAAATTCCCTACCTCTCTCTCCATACATATATGTGTATGTATGTGTGTGTGCGTACACACACATACACACACACACACACACACACACACACACACATATCTCTATATCTCTCCCCTCCCTCTCCTTCCCCCTTCCTGCTGACAAAACTGGTACCAGCCAAAGAAAGACTAAGACAGCAGCCCCACCTCGGCAAGTCCTAGGCGGCTGTTCTTTAAGGAGTGCTACCTAGAATCCCCCAGGGAGGAGGAGCTGGGGGCGTGGCTCAGTGGTAGAGCCTCTGCCTATGATCCCCCAGGGAGGGGCTGGGGGGGTGGCTCAGTGGTAGAGCCTCTGCCTAGAATCTCCCAGGGAGGGGCTGGGGGCTATGTGATAGAACTCTTGCTTTTAATGCCCTAGAGAGTTCTTGGACTATTACCAGTAGAAAGGGTAAATCAATTAATTCTGGTGTATTTTCATCAGAGGTGAAAGAAACAAGGCCAAGTTCACAGAAATTGGCCTTAATCCCCAGAAAGACCATATGAATATGTCAGTTGATATGGAGGCATGTCACAAATAATCTGTCAGGTTGCAGATAACTTAAGAGTGATAGTTCAATCTACTTTAAGAGCCGGAGAAGTGGCTCAGTGGTTAAGGGCATATGCGTCTCTTCCACGGAACCCAAGTTCAATTCCTAGCTCTCTATCAGGCAGCTCACAACTGCCCGCAACTCCAGGTCAGAGAAATCTAATCTACCCCTGTAAAGAGATAAGCCCTAAAATTACTGTGAAGCTCCCTTTGAGGAACTCCCTTGGAGGGAGGGGTGAGTTCTTCGGCCTCCTCCCCACGCTCTCCCTCTACCTCACAGTGTCTCCACAGCACCTGGAGGCTCTCTTACCTCAAGGACAGGATTTCCACATCCTGGAAGCCTTGAACTGTCTGGTAAACCTTCCGCATCTGGAATGCCAATGGAGTCTGGGATGATGTCTGAACCTATAGACCTGAGGGTGCCCAGGTCCAGGGGAGGATTTCTAAGTTCCCTCCTCTCTGCTCACCTGACCCTGGAAGGCACTGCTGAAGTCTCTGTAGGCCTTGGAAGTGTTGTCTTCGAGGTCCGGAGAGAATTCCTGCTCCACAGATACCTCCATGCCCACTTCAGTCTCCACTGTGTCTGTTATCACAGAAGACCTAGCCCTGACTACTTCCTCATCTGCCCCTGGCTGCCATCACCACCACAGCTCTCCCACCCACAGGGTTCTCTTCTCTTTCTCTATCAATCTGAAGGTTTAACTGAAGCTTACCGGGAAAGGAGAAGAAATCAGGAATAATACCTGGGGCGTGGCTCAGTGGTAGAGCCCCTGCCTAGAATCCCCCAGGGAGGGGCTGGGGGCGTGGCTCAGT
>NW_022196905.1:131296331-131309593 GCF_008632895.1 Mastomys coucha
GGAGGGGCTGGGGGCGTGGCTCAGTGGTAGAGCCCCTGCCTAGAATCCTCCAGGGAGGGGCTGGGGGCATTGCTATGTGGTAGAACTCTTGCTTTTAATGTCCCAGAGAGTTCTTGGGATATTACCAGTAGAAAGGGTAAATCGGTAAATCAATTAATTCTGGTATATTTTCATCAGAGGTGAAAGAAACAAGGCCAAGTTCACAGAAATTGGCCTTAATCCCCAGAAAGACCATATGAATATGTCAGTTGATATGGAGGCATGTCACAAATAATCTGTCAGGTTGCAGATAACTTAAGAGTGATAGTTCAATCTACTTTAAGAGCCGGAGAAGTGGCTCAGTGGTTAAGGGCATATGCGTCTCTTCCACGGAACCCAAGTTCAATTCCTAGCTCTCGTATCAGGCAGCTCACAACTGCCCGCAACTCCAGGTCAGAGGAATCTAATATCTCTGGCCTCCATCACCTGCATTCATGCTCACAAACATACACATAATATAAAATATAATAAAAATAAATCTTTACTAATTTGTTTTGTTTAGAATTTTTGGGTTTGGTTTTATTTTTAAGTCAGGATCTCACCGTGTAGTCCTGAGTGGCCTAGGACTTGCTATATAGGCTGAAACACATGTTTCAGATGAACGGAGATCCACCTGTCTCTGCCTCCTGAGTGCTGGGATTCAAAGTGTGTACCAGCATGCACTGTCCATGTTTGACTTTGTCATGGTTAATCGCCACTGTCAGATGGACAGATTCTAGAGCCATCTAGGAAACAACCCTCTAGGCAAATTTATGAGGGAGCTTCTAGGTTGAATAACTGAGGTGGGAAGATAAATTTTAAAGATGGTGGCACTATCCCAAGGTCTGGGTTCCTGGACTGAGAAAAAAGAAGTGAGCTGAGCACCAGCATGTCTCTGTCTCTCTCTGTCTCTCTGTCTCTGTCTCTCTCTCTCTCTCTCTCTGTGTCTCTGTCTCTCTCTCTTTCTCTGTCTCTGTCCCTCTCTGTCTCTCTGTCTCTGTCTCTGTCTCTCTCTCTGTGTCTCTGTCTCTCTCTCTTTCTCTGTTTCTGTCCCTCTCTGTCTCTCTGTCTCTGTCTCTGTCTCTCTCTCTCTGTCTATCTTTCTCCCTCTGGCAATTAACTCTCCCTTAAGTTGTGTGAATCTCCATTCATCATGGTGCATGCCTGTAATCCCAGCTCTGAAGAGACAGAAGCAGGGAGATGTCTGTGAGTTCCAAGCCAACCTGATCTACAGTGAGTCCCAGGTTAGTCAGAGCTACGAAACAAAAATCTATTTCCAAACCAAACCAAACCAAACCAATGCTGTTGTTAGGGATTTGAGCACAGCAATGGAAGAAGCAACCAACAGAGACTTATACTCCACAGAACGTATTACAGCTACTACCTCTGAGGTCATTCAATATGGCAGCCATTGAGAATCAGTAAGGTTCAGAGAAGAGGTCACAGAAGGTGGTAGAAGCCAGCTGGAGGTTAAGGGTGAAGATGGGGTGTGGGGTAGCAGAGTGCATGGTAGAGAAGTCAGCAACGGATGAAGAGAGGGCCCTGGACACTCACCTATGTCTAACTGTTCCACTGGAAACTCACAGAAAGACCCATGGAAGGTGCTGGGGCAGACACAACTGATGCCGCTCCATGAACCCCCATTCTGGCATCTGTCATCCAGATCTTGACAGTGGTCTCCAGAGAAACCAGGAGGGCAAATGCACCCGCCCTGCTCCCAGGTGCCACCATTGTCACAAATGCCTGCGAAACACAGGTAAAATGAGAAGTCTAATGAGGACCTGACCTTGGAGCCACAGAACTTGAGTAAAGAAGCAAGGTATGGGGAAAGAAACTGAACAGAAAACAAGAGGTCCAACCTGGGGTCGTGGGCAAGCTCGCTGGTGTAGTCATCTGAGTAGAGGTTGAAGTTGATATTGATTGTGGTGTGGTGGGAGGAGACTTCATGGTGGCCACCGACGTCTCTGGTGTCTTTGTGGTTGACAAAATAGGGTATATCACCTTGCTTGAAGTTGTAGTAGTTGGAAAGCTGTTGCTTGGTTTCAGGGTTGAGGAGACCCTGATGGAGCCAGGCATAGTTGGGGTGGTGATAGAGGTGGCACTCAACCGATTGTCCCTGGTGGACATTGAGGTGCTCCTGAAGACTGTGTCTGTTACTACAGTCCTAGTGTCCGTTGAGCTTGGAGCCTCAGTGACTGTGTCTGAGGGCTCTGTTTCTGGTGTCATGGAAGAGGTATCCAAATGTGTAGGGAGAAATGTTCTTTCACTGACAGAACCAGAAGAGGTAACCATGTTGGTGGTAGAGGGAATGACGGAGAATGGGGTGATGGGAGCAGATGTCGCTCCAGTACTGGGATTAATGTCAACACACGGAGTCAGGGGAGAGCTGGGGACTATGGTGACGGTGATGGTTTCTGGACAGGGTGTAGTAGAAGGAAGAGAGATATAAGAGAAAGGGGTTGATTTGGTATGAGCTGTGGTCAGCGGTAAAGTGGTTGGGGAAGTTCTGGTGGTTGAAGACGGAGGAAAGGATGTCACTACAGAAGAGAGTGTAGCTTCTGTACTGGAGCTCAGGGAGAAGGGAGAAGGAGGGCTGGTAGTAGTTGTGAGCACTGGACTCATCACAGGGGGAGATGGAGAAGCAGACATTATTACTGTGGGTGTCGAAGAGATCAAGGTAGCTAAAGCAGTCACCACTGCATTTGTAGAAGTACTTCCCCAGGGGAGGGAATCTGTTCTAGGTTCACGTGATGAAGTAAGCGTAGTTAGTGAAGTCGGGGTGGACACAAGAGTCTTAAGAGTGGATGGAGCAGTGCTTGTACTGGGGACATGGGACACTGACAAGCTAGGACTGAAGTGTGGTGATGGACTCTGCGTATGAAAAGTAGAGAGGGAGTGATCGGGACTTGTAGGAGAAGCACTAGGGGGCACAGAGGCAACAGAAGTTGACTTTGACAGTGGGATTTCTGGTGAAACTGACATACTTGTCCCAAGAGAACCCGGTAGAGTGTCCCCAGTCACTGTGACAGTACTTGTCACAATGGGACTGATGGAATGGGGGGTGCTGAGATGGGAAATCCCTGTGTTCTGGGTGATGGAGGACGGTGGGATACTGGTGTGGGTTGGTAATATGCTAGAAGTTGAGTAGGTTGAAGTGGTGGCTGGCATGGCAGAAGTACCCCTGTCACCTGTAGGCGAGGAGAAACCTGTATTGAAAATGGCAGACGTTCCTTCAGTAGGCAGAGATGAGGGTAGAGATGTTACTGTCTCCAGGTGACCCGAGGTTGTAGGATGGGAGGGGGTGGGAGTTACAGAGGTGCCGTCAGGGGATTGGGTGTTTGAATTGGAAGAGGGAGCAAAGCTCATAGAGGAAGTAAAGGTGACCGTGGCATTCAAGTCTGCAGTGACAGCTGCAGTGCTGCCTGAGATGAGTGGAGGTGGTTGGGTTGGTGTCAGGAAGGTCGTAAGGGTAGGTGTGTCAGTGACAGAGACTGAAGAACTATCTAGCACAGAGGATGTGGTGGAACTAGGGAAGGTGACCGGAGATGTAGCTGCAGATGTGACCTTAGTGCCCGGGAGTGAGGTCACCAAGGCAGACAGTGGGGAGCTGGACACGGTGCCAGTGACATCTGGTTGGAAACTTGAGGCAGCTATAGACAGAGCCATACTTGTGCCTGAAGTCAAAACATTGGAGGTGATGTGGGAGGGACTCATGGACATGGCATGTGTGAGTGGGCCTGTGACAGTGACCGAGGACGTGATTGGAAAAGTCACAGCTGTGTCTGTCATGAGTGACTCTGTGGTGCTGCCCATGGATGAGGAGGTGAGAGCTGTGTCTGTCACGGTGGGCAGGCCTGAGCTATGTGAAGAGGGAATTGTGGGTGTGAGGGTCCCCAGTGTCCCTGAAGTGACAGGAGGTACAGAGATGGCAGTTGAGGACAAGCTGACAGTGGGGTGGCTGTTTAAGGAGGTGAGGCTGGGCGTGCTGAGAGAGGGAGGCAGGGTGGCCATGGTGACCAACTGTGTGGTGACAGCATTGCTTGCTTCTGAAGTGAGCAGGGAGGGCCAGGTGGGTGTGGCAGAGGTGTCTGGGGTCCTTGTGGCTAAGGTGGAGGTTGGAAAGGTGATGTGGGACAAGGAAACAGAGCTAGTAACAGCACCTAGACTGGGGAAAGAGGGTTGACCTGTTCCAGTCACAGCTGAGGTAGGGGGAGGAGGCTCTGCAGATGTGGGGGCTGTGGGCGTCAGGGAGGACTCAGCTGTGAATTGCAGTGTATGTGTGATAGCTGGAGCTGAGGGGACACTGTCCCTGTGTGTGGTCCCAACTGTACTGGCAGAGATGGATGAGAAGGCAGATACAGGAGGGTAGCTCGAGGCAAGGGGAGTTGGAGAGTTTCCAGTATTGATGGGAACAGCTGTCACACTGCTGGTGGTGTGTGTTGTGTAGACAAGGGTAGTGTCTGTGTCCCTGCTGGTGGGGTTAGGTGGGGTGAAGTCAGTTGGTGACAGGCTGGGAACTGTGAGGGTTGCAGTGAGTGACTCTGTGGTCAGGGGCTCCATGCTGCCCGTGGATGCGGAGGTGAGAGGTGTGTCTGTCACAGTGGGCAGGCCTGAGCTATGTGAAGAGGGAATTGTGGGTGTGAGGGTTCCCAGAGTCCCTGAAGTGACAGGAGGTACAGAGATGGCAGTTGAGGACAAGCTGACAGTGGGGTGGCTGTTTAAGGAGGTGAGGCTGGGCGTGCTGAGGGAGAGAGGCAGGGTGGCCATGGTGACCAACTGTGTGGTGACAGCATTGCTTGCTTCTGAAGTGAGCAGGGAGGGCCAGGTGGGTGTGGCAGAGGTGTCTGGGGTCCTTGTGGCTAAGATGGAGGTAGGAGAGGTGACATGGGATGGTGAAGGCGTAACAGAACTACTAACAGAGCTGGGGAAGGTCACCAGGGATGTAGCTGTAGATGTGGTGTGTGTAACTGGGAGCGTGGTCCTCAAGGCAGATAATGAGGTGCTATGTGTGGTGCCAGCTGTGACTGGTTTGGGGCTTGATCCAGACACAGAGGGCAGAACCCCCTTTGTGGTGGAAGTTAACACAGTGTTGGTCACTATGGAAGAAGGGATGGGTGTCCCAGAAGCCAGAGTGTCAGTGGGGGTGACTGAAGAAGTGGTTGAGGGAGCTGAGAGTCTGTCTGTCCTGGGAGACTCTGTCGGAAGGTCTATGTTGGGTGTCAGTGTGGCTTTCCCAGGGGATGTGGCAGCTGGGCTAGGGGAGGGAGGCCGACTCGTTCCACTCACTGATGTAGGACTCAGTTCTGGAGACAAAGGTTCTGCGAGGGTACTTGTAGTCATGGGTGGTGGGGTGGAGACAGCAGTTGTGTACACTGTGTGCAGAAGTGTTGGAGCTGAAGGCTCATTTTCTCTCGGTGTGGTCCCAGGCCTGCTGCCCGCCATGGCTGAGGAGGATTCGTAAGTGACTGGAATGCTTGTGCCCAGGGGCTGAACTGGAGTGTTTCCCATCGGAGAGGAAGTGGTGGTGTGTGTTGTGTAGACAAGGGTAGTGTCTGTGTCCCTGCTGGTGGGGTTAGATGGGATGAAGTCAGTTGGTGACAGGCTGGGAACTGTGAGGGTTGCAGTGAGTGACTCTGTGGTCAGGGGCTCCATGCTGCCCATGGATGCGGAGGTGAGAGCTGTGTCTGTCACAGTGGGCAGGCCTGAGCTATGTGAAGATGGAATTGTGGGTGTGAGGGTCCCCAGAGTCCCTGAAGTGACAGGAGGTACAGAGATGGCAGTTGAGGACAAGCTGACAGTGGGGTGGCTGTTTAAGGAGGTGAGGCTGGGCGTGCTGAGGGAGAGAGGCAGGGTGGCCATGGTGACCAACTGTGTGGTGACAGCACTGCTTGCTTCTGAAGTGAGCAGGGAGGGCCAGGTGGGTGTGGCAGAGGTGTCTGGGGTCCTTGTGGCTAAGATGGAGGTAGGAGAGGTGATGTGGGATGGTGAAGGCGTAACAGAACTACTAACAGAGCTGGGGAAGGTCACCAGGGATGTAGCTGTAGATGTGGTGTGTGTAACTGGGAGCGTGGTCCTCAAGGCAGATAATGAGGTGCTATGTGTGGTGCCAGCTGTGACTGGTTTGGGGCTTGATCCAGACACAGAGGGCAGAACCTGGTTTGTGGTGGAAGTCAACACAGTGTTGGTCACTATGGAAGAAGGGATGGGTGACCCAGAAGACAGAGTGTCAGCGGGGGTGACTGAAGATGTGTACACGTGAGTCACGGTGTCTTCTGTAAGCCTGTCTGTGGTGGGCTTTAGTGTGGTTTTTCCCGTCGATGTTACAGCAGGGCTAAGGGAGGATTGCTGACTTGTAGGGGGAGGAGATGAGTCCGTGGGAGATGTGAGCGTGGTGGTGGTCTCGGGTGCTGGGGTGGAGTCAACTGTTGTGTGAAGAGAATAGGGGAAGGTTGGAGCTGAGGGTACACTGCCTGTCTGGCTGGTTCCGGTCCTGCTGGCAGAGAGGGACAAGGAAGATGTGACCGGAAGGCTTGTAGTGAATGCACTTGAGTGGTTTCCAGTGCCTGAAGGTGTAGCTGTCCTACTGGGTGTGGTACGTGTTGAAGTGACAAACAATGTTGTTTCCAAGTTCTGGGAGCTTGAAAGAAATGGGAGGACTGTGGTGTGGGCTACTGATGTGATAGAACCTTCGTGGGTTGGGGGGATGTCCGTTGTGACCAGCGGGACAGTGTTGCTTGTAGAGGAGCTGGTGAGAGCTGTAGCTGGAATGGTAGAGACATCCATGGTAGGTGAAGCCACGGTTGTAGTTGTAACTGTGTCCCTCACACCAGAAGTGGTAGGACTTGTGGAGATCCTATCTGTGGAGTAGATGTTGGAGGTTGTGGAGCTGGAAGTGATGAGAGATGGGGTCTGGGTGGCCATGGTGACCAAATGTGTGGTAGATGTCCTGACTGCTTCTGACGTGGGTAGGGAAGGCCAGGTAGACATGAGAGAAATGTCAGGGGCCAGTGTGTCTGTGAAGGAGGAAGGAGAAGAGATCTCTGATGTCAACACCGTCACGGCTTTGGTTAAAGAGCTGAAGTCGGTGGCCTGAGATGCACCTGTAGACAAGGCCCCGGAAACTGGGAATGCCGTCTCCAAGGTGAATAATTGGGAAGTGTGTGTGACGTCAGTGGTGACTGGCTGCGTGCTCGAGACAGACACAGAGGACAAAGCAGGGGTAGCAGGTGAAGTCACCACCTTGGTGCTCACCGGTGTATCTGAGGACGTGACTGAAGGCGTGATCTGGGACGTGCCTGTGATTTCTGTCATGAGAGATTCCGGAGGGAGGTCTGTGGCAGGAATCAGGGTGGCAGTAGATAAAAGAGGCTCTGTAGATGTGGTGTTTGTGGGGGCTGGGGTAGATTCTGCTGTCGTGTGCAGTGTATGGGGGTTGCTCGGAGCTGTACTTTCTGTCTGTGTGTTCCCAAAACTGACATCAGCCATTGAAGTGGACAGTGTGAGGGAAGGGACGCTGACAGGAAGAGAATGTGGTTGGGTGTTGCCAGTGTTTGTAAAAGCAGCTGCTGCACTTGGAGTGGTGGTGCAGGCTGTACTCACTGGCGTTATTTCTGTGCTATTGACAGGAAGGGAAGATGGGGTGATACTGGTGTGGGTTGTGGACATACTGGGATGTGCATGGGTTGAGGTGGGTGTCACAACAGATGAACCACTGTTTCCTGTAAATGAGGAAGGAAGATCTGTAGCCGTGACTGGGGAGACGTCGGCATTAGGAGAAGATTCGGGTATAGAAGCGAGTGTCTCTATGGTACCAGGGGTGTTGGATGTCCTGTGGGTAGAGTGACTGTCTGAGGCTGTGAGTCCAGGAGTGCGATGAGAAGCTACCAAGGTGGCTGCGGTGACCAAATGTGTGGCAGCCGTTTCTGAGGCGGGCCAAGGGGTCCAGGTGGGTGTGACAGAGGTGTCAGGGGTCAGTGTGTGTGTGGTGGTTGTAGGGGAGGTGATAGCTGATGTGTTGTGTCCAACAGTGTTGCTTGGGAAGCCAGGGGAGCTGACCTGAGATACTGCTGCAGACGTAGCATGGATGGTTGGGAGGATGGTCGCTGAGGTAGATAAAGGGGTGGTGTCTGTCACGCCAGTGGTGACGGATTGTGTGTCTGGGGCAGGAGTAGAGGGAAGAATGTTATTTGTGGATGATGTCATCATGTTGGGGCTCATGGGAGAGGACCTGCTGGGTAGCTCAGAAAGCCACACATCCGTGGGGGCAACCGAAGAAGGGGTGGGAAGAGTCGTGGTGATTTCTGTCCAGAGAGATTCTGTAGGAAGGTCTGTGGTGAGATTCAGTGTGGTGTCTCCAGCGACTGAGGTAGCATGACTGGGGAAGGGGGTCTGACCTGTTCCAGTCACAGCTGAGGTAGGACGAGGCTCTGCAGATGTGGGGGCTGTGGGTGAGGTGAGGGCGGTGGGTGTCAGGGAGGACTCAGCTGTTGTGTGGATGGTTGGAGCTGAGGGGACTCTGTCCATCTGTGTGGTCCCAGCGCTGTCGGGGAGGATGGATGGAGAGAATGCAGACGTTAGTGGAACACTTGTATTAAGGATACTTGTGTCTCCTGCACTTTGTGTACTTAAAAGTGTAGTCAGCATACTGGAAGTAGAGGGATGAGATTCGATAAGTAGTGTCTCAGTGGTCTTTGTCGTGGGGTACGCTGAGATGGAGTTGGCGTGTGTTGCCGGCATGCTGGGAGCTTCCTGAGCTGAGGTGAAGTCTGTCGTGGTGCCCCACAGAACAGTGTCACCCACAGACGAAGCAGTGAGACTTGTCGTAAGGGTCTGGACGTCTTTGCTAGGTGACAAGGTTTCAGATATGAGTGTCGCATAGGGGGCTGATGTGCTAGAAGCTGTTTCTGCTGACCTGAGACTCATCATTGTAGCCATGAGACCTGTCGTGTCTGTAGGCAGGTGGCTGGTAGCTGCCGATACTGTGGTAGGGATGGCTGGACCATGGGAAGATGCTATGTCTGTGGTTCGGGATGTCCCCACGAGGCCTGAAGGACTGGAAATTGAGATTGTCCCAGGTGGGGGTGTTCTGGAGGTTGAGTCCGTATCAGAAGAAGCAGAAGGCAGAAATGTATTTGGTGGTGATGTTACACGGCTGGTGGTCATTGAGGTAGCCATGTTGGATGTGGAAATCGTCACCATGTTGACGGATGACGTTGTTGGTGTGGTATGAGAAAGTGCTGTGCTGATAGCTTCTCTGGGAGTGTCGCTTATGGGCTTATGTGTGGTTCTCTCAGAGCTCATTATTGTCATCCCCACAGATGGCTCACCTGAATCACTGGTTGTTTCCTTAGCAACAGAAGCAGCCGGTGTTGATTTATTGGTGGGGCCCAGGGAATGGGTGGAGGAAGTTTCTGTTTTGAGTGAGTTGCTTGCTGTAGGAAATGATTTGGTAATAATGCCTGTGGTGATCAAGAAACTGGTGCTGGGCAGGGCAATGTTATCAGGTACTGTCGTTAAAGAGGTTCTTGTGGAAATTTGAGAAGGAGCAGTAACAGACCGATAAGTAACCCCTGGAGTGAGGGGCAGTGTTGTATGGACACCTGATGGGGACATGGCGGTCACTTCTGTGGTCCCTGTGGGAGAAGAGGTCAGAGTGCCTTGGGTTGTGTATGTGGTTGAGACAGAAGAAGAAGAAGGTGGGGACGTTATTGCGGGTGTGCCACCCATGTCTGTAACAGTGGAAGCAGAGGTCATGGATGAGGTCACTTTCCCCACAGAGATGGTAGGTGTCATAGTGGTAATGGTTGTCGTTGGCTTGTCAGTCGTGGGAGTGGTGGTATAAGAGCTGGTGAAGGGTACACGGGTCATGGTTACACAGGTAGTGGTGGGGTGCGTGGTGGTGATTATGAGGTCAGAGAGCGGAATGCACTCAGTGGTGGGCATGTAGACCAAGACAGTAGGAGGACTGGTCTCAACCTTGATGACAAACTTGGACACAGGGGTTGTCACAGTGTCAGGACTGATTGGAGAGCCGAGTAATGACTCATAAGTAGGCTTAAAGTTATTGGGCATGCCAGCAGTCCTGGGTGTGTGTTCCCCGTTGTCAGGAGCTGAATTAGGAGATTGATGGAGGATGGGAAGCCACTGAGGCATTCCCCCAGCATGCAGAGTGCTGCTGAGAGCCATGCTGGCTGCTTCCATGCCAGGCAAGTGGGAGCTAGAGGTGGCTGTGGTCATGGATGGAGTCCCTGTGTCGGCAGAACAGAGGAATCCACAGGTGAATTCATAAGTCACTCCCTCAGTATCACTGTGGGGGGTCACTTCTCAGCTTCCACACCCATGTCACAAAGAACAGGGTATGCATCTTCTATGGGAGGAACTCACGGCTGGAGCCTTCTGTTCAGGGGCAGTAGGGGTGAGGAGCCCTCAGTTCCTGAACTGGCTGCTGAGTGTCCAAATTCACCTCGCTTTCTTTCTTTCTTCCTTCCTTTCTTTCTCTCCTTCTTTCTTTCTTTCTTTTTTTTGAGACAAGATTTCTCTGTGTAGCCTTGGCTGTTCTGGAACTCTGTAGACCAGGCTGGCCTCGAACTCAGAAATCCGCCTGCCTCTGCCTCCCAAGAGCTGGGATTAAAGGCATGTGCCCCGGCCTCTTTCTTTCTGTCTTTCTTTCTTTCTTTCTTTCTTTCTTTCTTTCTTTTTTCTTCCTGTCTGTTTTTTTCTGGTGGTAGGGGTGTTATGGGTGTGAAGTCTGTGTGTATGTGTATGTTAAGTCTCTCTGTGTGTTATGTGAATGTGGTTTGTGTTTGTGCTTTGTGTGTGTATGTGCTGTGAGTATATTTGTCTATTATGTACATGTAGTTGGTGTGTGCGTGTTGTATATGGTTTTGTGTATGCTATGTGTATGGTTTGTGTGTGTGTGTGCATATATGTTATGTGTTTGTGTTTTCTGGTATATATGTTATGTATATGTATTCTTGTATATGATTTGTATGTGTATGTTATGTATATGTGGTTTGTATGTGTATATGTTATGTGATTTGTAAGTGTGTTATGTAAATTTTGTGTATATGATAAGTATGTGATTTCTGTGTGTTATATGTATGGTGTGTGTGTTATGTGTATGCAATGTGTGTATGCTATGCGTGTGTATATGTGTGTGTGTGCATTTGTGTGGTGCATGCATGTTGAATGTGCAGGTGTGTGTATGCATACACCAGCGCAGCACACCAGATGTCTGCCTTTGCTGCCTTCTACCTTAACATCTTGAGACAGGGTCTCTCACTAACTGGAAGCTCGTTGTTTTAGCCACACTGGCTTGTTAGGCAGGCAGCAGACCCTCGGGATCCACCGTCTCTGACCGAGTGCTGCAGTTACAGGCACACAGGGCTCCTCCCAGCTTTTTACACAAGTACTGAGTCTATGAACTGAGTCCTCTTGCCCGCAAAGCATTGCCCCAACCTACTGGGCCATTTCTCCAGCCTTGCTTTTGCTCTTTTCAAACAGGGTCTCGTGCAGCCCAGAGCAGTCTCCAGCTCGCTACATAGGCCAGGATGAACTTGAAATACTAATCCCCTTGCCTCAATCTCAGGTATGATGAATCATACCTGGCCTTATGGGATTCATGCATGCTTGGTGTGCACTCTACCAAATAAGCCACCCTCCCCACGAGTCTCCCCTCCTTTCTTATCCACATCCCATCTTCCCTTCCTCTCCACTGTTGTCTTCCAGCTCTCTTGGATTTTGGGTCCCACCTTTTAACCCATGCCTGCCCTTTCTCTCCAAATTAGGAGACCCCCAGAGCTGGGCTGAGGGGTGACCCATACCATAGAAACAGAAATCAGCACTCAAGAGGGAAGGGCTGGACAGGGAACTCCGAAGGAGAGCAGGAGACTGGAGTTCATAGCCGGCTAAGATTAAGGGATGGGCAGAGAAGACCACGGAGACAGGAAGGGACCTGAAGGGGAGGAAGCATCCAGAAAGAGGTGTTTGAGCAGAGATGCAGATCTGGTGACCCTAAGGCTTAGAGGCCAGCAGGAAGCACAGAAACACTGAAGCAGCTGGAGAGGCAGCACAGTGTGTGAGAGAGCTTGCCGCTCTTCCTCACAGGCTGAGTTTGGTTCCCAGCATCCACGTCAGGTGGCTTAAGGCCGCCTGTGACCTCAGCTCCACTGTGTTTTCTGGCCTCTGCGGTCTGTGGCGCACGATGGGGGATACACATTTTATACAGTAGTTCTGTCCTAGCTACTAGATTACTTGGTGAGTCAAAACAAATTCCTTTTTTATTGTATTGTATTACATGTGTAAGGAAGGGAGCATGTACAAATGTGGAAGCCAGAGAACAACTTCTGAGTATCTCGTCTCTCCTCTTAGAGCTGATCTGGGAGCAAGCGTCTCTATGTGCTGAGCCATCACACTGGCCCAACAAGCTTCCTCTCCTCATCTCCAAATACACAGATGTATCTCTCCCCGGCAAAACTGTCAATCACAGCTTAGATGCCCTCAGCCGTCACGCCTCGGCCTCACAAGTGCTAGGATTCCAGGTATGTGCCAACACATGAAGGGGCCCCTTCGTTCATTCCATGTAACACATGTGTTACATATGACGGCACTAAGGATCAGACAGCCACAGAGGGAGTGAGCGTGAGGGATCCCCATCTCCTGTAACCTGGCTGTAGTATCTGTGTAGGGACCCAGGACATGCCCTTCCTAAGAGCTGGGATGTCACTTCTCAGCCCAGCTGCTGGAGAAGCAGAGAGCTTGAGGGTTCTCCAGCTGAGTCCCTCTCAGCTAAGGCTGTTGCTGAGGGTTCCAGTAGGCTGGGGTGCTCTGCAGCTGGGCTGTAGCAGAGATAGCCGCTGAAGGGCAGAACGGAGGGGGAGCTGGGGGTCCTGGGGTGTAGTCCTGGGGACCTCACTATTTTTTCTCCCATTGCTCCTTTTCTTTTTCCTTTTGGGGTGGGAGTGATCCAGCCTGGGAGGCTCTCCTGCACACTGGGTAAGCACCACTGTGCCTCTCCAGCCTGGGAGAGCCCGGGAGAAAAGCAAGGCAGGCTTCGAGGTTTCCCAAGGCGAGGTAGGCAGTAAAAAGCAGAGTGAAGAGGAGTGAAAGGGGGAGAGAGTGAAGAGGAAAGAGAGAGAGGGAGAGAAAGGAGAGGGCAGGGTGGAGAGAAGCAGAAGCTGGAAGAGAGAGGAAGGAGGGAGGAAGGTGAGGAAGGAGAAGGTGGTGGTAGCGATGATGAGGAGGAG
>NW_022196905.1:131309880-131311010 GCF_008632895.1 Mastomys coucha
GAGGAGGAGGAGGAGGAGGAGGAGGAAGTGGTGATGGTGATGATGGATGATGATAGAAAGAGCAAAGGTGTCAGGACAAAGGGGAAGAATTCCCCCTGAAAGGGGCTCAGGAGTTTGGGGGGAGACTGAGGAGTGCTGGCAGCTGCAGGGAGGGGAGAGAGCACGCAGAATCCAAGCAGCATTCTCAGCCCAGCTGCTGCCCCTGCAGCTTCTCTCCTCCCCATCCAGCCTCTACAACCAGAGACTGGAGAGATGCCCCCTTCCTGCTCTGCAGGCCTCACAGCCAACCCTCCCCCCAATCCTTGCTCAGGAGTCCCGAGAGTCTCACCAGCCCCTCTCTCCTTGCAGCTCCCCTCTCACCTGCTTCCCCAGGGGAGGCTCTGAGGAGCCAGAGGAGACTGAGCAGCAACATGGGCGTCAGCAGGCTGGGAGGACTCCACAAGGGTGCGCGGTGGATCCTGGTCCCAACACGGTGGACTGGATGCCAGGTATGAAAAACGGAACAAGTTCACCTTTGAGCTGCGCAGCCTCCCTCTCCTCTCCCCACTACCCGGACCTCAGTGCTGTAGAAAGGGAGGGAACAGGAAGCTAGGGCAAGCCTACTAGGGGCCAGGTGGGAGAGCCCCACCCTTGGCCTGCCTGTCTGTCCCCCGGCTCCATCCTTTCCAAGGACGCCTCCGCCTTCCTCCCCCTGCCTCCTGGAGAGTACAAGCCAGAACAAAGCCACAGCTGTGGGACGAAAATGCTGCTTTAGCGTTGAAGGCAGTGGTGGGAGAGGTTTTTTTGTTTTTGTTTTTGTTTTGTTGTTGTTGCTGTTGTTTTGTTTTTTTGAGACAGGGTTTCTCTGTATACCCCTGGTTGTCCTGGAACTCACTCTGTAAACCAGGCTGAACTTGAACTCAGAAATCCTCCTGCCTCTGCCTCCCAAGTGCTGGGATTAAAGGCATGTGCCACCACAGCCCAGGGCGGGGGAGAGTTCAAATCCCTCAGGGCCCATAGGCAAAAACTGTTAGAGGCCTGTAACACCCAGGCTGGGGAGACGGAGACAGGCAGGTCCCAGAGGCTCACGGGGCAGCTCGCCTCACCAGTGTGGGAGCTCACGGGGCAGCTCGCCTCACCAGTGTGGGAGC
>NW_022196905.1:131311219-131313286 GCF_008632895.1 Mastomys coucha
AGTGTGGGGGGGGGGTCTTTGGGGGAGGAAAGGTTGGGTGGGAGGAGGAAGAGACAAGAGTGAGCCAGGTGGTGTGGTGCACAACTTTAATCCCAGCACGTGGGAGGCAGAGGCAGGCGGATTTCTGAGTTCGAGGCCAGCCTGGTCTACAGAGTGAGTTCCAAGACAGACAGACCTTGCTGGGGGTGGGGCGGGGTCGGGGGAGAGTTGACAGTGGAAGATATACAATCAAAGTACATTACTCAGCATATATACCATCTACCACGAAAACATGCAAGAGCACATTCTAAAAACAGAAAAACAGAATGTGATTTGATTTTTTTTTTTAATTTGGGTGGCACTGGGGATCAAACCCCGGGGTCTCCGGAATGTTTGCAAGCCCTGAGCTATATAGCACCGGTCTATCTATGGTGATTCTGAAAGAGCGGCTGGGAGAGAGCTGAGCAAGTAACAACAGGCACTGCTCTCATGGAGGACTCTGGTTGGCTTCACACTACCTGTCTGAGTTGGCTCGTGACCATCTGTAACTTCAGTTCCAGTGGATCCGTAACCCTCCTCTGACCTCTGAGGACTCCCGCATGGATGCAGTGCACATACGGTCACTCAGGTATACACGTGTACTTTGCTAAGTAATCGCCTACCCCATAACCTCCTGCCCACCCTCTTCTCTGTTCAGGCAAGCATTCCCACAGATGTATGTTGCCATCTGGTTAATTACAACTCCAGTAAAAAAAAAAAAATGGCAGCAACCCAAGCTGGGTTATTGCCACCTCTGAAAGACAATGAGGGCCAGGTGTGCAGTGATTGTGTAGCCTGCTCCAGACCCTTGGTTCAACCGTGGTGGGGGCTGGGGTGGGGAGTGACACCAGGAAATCATAGAATAGCCACACTATGGGCTACCATGCTCAACTCAGAAAGAAAAGGCAGGAACACCGGGTGTGTGGTACAGAAACCATCTTGGGAGGTGGAGGCAGGGGGATTGTGAGCTCCAGACAAGTCTGGAGTGCATAGTGAAAGGGAGGGGGAGGGGAGGACAGAACACAGAAGGTGGGGAGGAGTAAGGAGGAGGGGATGGAAAACCTAGGTAGAAGTGGGTCACGGGGGCAGATCATTGTCAGAGATGCTGTCCCAGGCCGCTGTCTGTCTCTCTTCCTTGGTTTCCTAGGCTCCTGCACCACACCATCCTGTGGCGATGCTCCGAGCCCTCTAAAACAGTGAACTCAAATAAATACTTTTCCCTTCAGTGGTTTACATCAGGGATTTGGTAACTAATACACAAGGCTTAGCGGGGGATCTTTGAGATATCCGAGCATGCCCACAAAGGCAACCCCAAAATCTTCTCTCCTTCTCCCACCCAGCCATGAAGTAAGCAACAGCCTCCTGTACCCTGGCGCTTTGAGATGCTCCACCTCACCAGTGATCCAGAAACTTCTGTCAAGATAGTGAACACACATGCATTCGGAGCCAACCTGAGTTCAGTTCCCAGTATGGACGTAAGGTGGGTCCAAATCGCCTGTAACCTCAGCTTTGAGGAATCTGGCTTCCCCTTCTGACCTCTGTAGATAACTGTATTCATACATATACTCTCCCATACACACACACACACATATACATACACACACATACATAGACACACACACACATGTGCACACACACAGTCATAAATAGAAAAAATTTAAATAAATAAATCTTTTGTGTTATTAATATTATTTGAGACTGAGACAGGGTTTCCATGTATATCCTTGACTGTCCTGGAACTCACTCTGTAGACCACGATGGCCTGGAACTCGTAAATTCACCTGCCTCTGCCTCCCGAGGGCTGGGATTAAAGGTGTGTGCCACCACTGCCTGACTGTACCTCTCTTTTTTAGACAAGGTCTCTCTCAGTCTTTTAAATCTGTCCTGACCACTGTACTGTTTACCTTTGACAACTTGAAAGTAATTAGAAAGTGTATTTTCTTTGGTTGGTGGCTTGGTGAGAGGGTGGAGGAGTGTCTTCATAGAGGCAAAGGAGAGGAGGGAAGGGGGATGGGATGGGGGGCTTGTGGAGGAGGAGGGAGAAGGGGG
>NW_022196905.1:131313721-131318189 GCF_008632895.1 Mastomys coucha
AGATGGGGGGCTTGTGAAGGGGTAACTGGGAAGGGGGGATATCATTTGAGAATGTAAACAAATAAAATGATTAACAAATAAAAAAAAGTGTATTTTCTGTGTGTGTTTGAAGGTAATTAGAAAAAGATATGGTTTATGGTTGAAAGCACAACTTAGTGGTAGCCTTCTAGCCTACCATGCATAAGGCACTGGGTTCAATCCCCAGTAACATAAGAAATAGATACATTTTTCCATTTTCATGTGCATGTATGTGGCATGTATGTTTTTCATGTGTGTAGACACATGTAAGGGATATTCATGTCTGTGTGCACACATGTACATGGAGGCTGAAATTGTGCCAAGAATCACGCTCAGTTTCTGCTTTATTTATTGAGCTAGGGCAGCTCAGTCAAACCCAGAGCTCACCGATGTGACTAATCTTCTAGCTGGCTTTCTCTGGAAGACCCCATCTCTACCTCCAATCTTCATCTACATGTGCTCTGGGGATCCAAACTCCAGCCCTAATGTTTGTGGGAGCATTGTTTTAACCAGTGAGCAGTCTGCCATAGACAAATTGGTCTTAGATTTTGTTGTTCTGTTTTTTTGAGGCAGGATCTCTCTATGTAGCTCAAGCTACTCCAGCCTCCCAAGTCCTAGGATTATAGATGATCCCTAGAAGTTTGAGGAGGCCAGCCTGGTCAACAGAACAAGTTTAAGACCAGCCTAGGCTAAATAGTGAGATACCACATCAAAATAAACAACAAACAAAAAATAAGAGCAGAGCCTGTGAGATGGGGCAGTGGATAAGAGGGCTTGCCACCAAGTCTAATGGCCTGAGTTCAGTCCCTGGAGCCTACATGATGGGAGACTGGGAGAATCCTGAAAGCTAGTCTCTGAGCTCCACATGAGTGCCAGCATACACATGTGCTCTTCCTAACACACAGGGTTTTTAAAAAAATAAATATAGCTACCTCCTTAGTGATCAGTCTAATAAAAGGTAATAAAAACTATTAATGGGGGCTGGAGAGATGGCTCAGAGGTTAAGAGCATTGGATGCTCTTCCAGAGATCTTGAGTCCAATTCCCAGCAACCACATGGTGGCTCACAACCATCTGTGATGGGCTCTGATGCCCTGTTCTGCTGTGTCTGAAGACAGCTGCAGTGTACTCATACAGATAAAAATAAATAACAATTTAAAAAAAGCATTAACGATTTACTTTGTATTTGTTAATTGCATGCATATGTGAAGGGAGGTCTGCTTGCATGTGAGGGCAAGTGCCCCAGAACCATGAAGAGGACACTGGTGCTCCCTGAGACGGAGATGGAGTTAGTAGAGGCTGTTCAGTTGTGAGCTGTTCAGTGTGGATGCTGAGAAATGAATTTAGGTCATCTGCGAGAGCAGTACCCACCCTTAACCACTGAGCTATCTCTCCAGCCCTTTAGATAAAGAAGTTTAAAGGCTGGTAGACTGTGCAATTGGTCAAGTGTTTGCCTGGCTGTGAGAGTTGGTGTATTAGCTAGAAAGTGTCAGGTTATGTTACAGTAACAAGCAGCCCGTCCAGGCTCAGTGTTTTACAAACACAGAAGTTTGTCGTTCATGTGACTTAGTCACCCCATGTCTGTCCCCTCCTCTGGGATCTAGAATGATGGAGAAACCTGTTAGAGAGCCACTTTTGTCTCACTGCAGATGGAAAACCGCTGCCCTGATTTCGTTTCCATAGCAATGATAATATAACTTGAAAAAAATGTAATTTAGGGAAGAAAGTAGTTTATCTGGCTCACAGTTCCACATTACAATCTATCACTCGGATCCAATCAATTTCTCTACTCTTCTACAGTTGAGGATCACCTGCCAAGGGAATAGTGCCACCCACTGTGGACTGACTCTTTGCACATTAATTAATATAAGAAAAACCCCATGGGCCACCACAAAATAGATAATCTCTCATTAAAGCTTTCCTCCCCAGTGATTCCAGACTGTGTCAAGTTGATCATAAAAGCTAACCATTGTGATCAACATCTTGCTTTTAAAGGTTGTTTACCTTTAATGATGCTGTGTGTCCATCACATGTTCTGTTGGCTAAAACAAGTTGTGTGCTTTTCCTAGAACAGACAAGACAGGAAAGTAAAGATATCAGGGAGAAGCAATGGAAGTCATAAGCCAAGTCTGATATCAATGAGGCAGGGACATGTAATTGGTCCAGGGAGTGAACGTAACTATTTCTGATAAGTATCACAATATACCACAGATGGGACTCCTGGGTGATTATGGTTTCTGCTAATCAAGATTCTAACAGTGAGGGCTGGGTAAAGTACAAGCACAAGGACCAGAATTCAACCCTCAGAACACATGAAATAAACCAGGTACTATGGTGTACACTTGTAACCCCGGGCCTGGGGAGGTAGAGATAGGAAGATCCCTCGGACGCACTGGCCAGCCAGCCCAGCCTACTTGGCAAGCTCCAGGTTCAATGAGGTACCTGCCTCAAAAAAAAAAAAAAAAAAAAAAAAAATACAAGGTATGTATGGGGAGGTGGCTCTGTGGTTTATAGTGCTTGCCCTGCAAGCTTAAGAACTAGAATTTGGATCTCTAAAAACTCATGTAAATTTCAGGCAAGAAGGGGCACCTGTAGTTCCAGCCCTGGGAGGCAGAGACAAGGGATTCCTAGAGCAAGCCAGAGAGCAAGATTAGCCATGTCACTGAACTCTGGGTTTGATTGAGATACCCTGCCTCATTGAATAAGGTAGAAGAGCTGTTGCGGATAAATCCAGACATCAACCTTGGATTGCCTCCACACAAGTACACAGGTACCCTCCCACATGCACTGACACATGTACAAACACACACACAATGAATAAAAACAAAAATATGGACAGCGCCTGAGGGAGAACAGTTGGCATTGCTCTCTGGCCTCTACACACTTACATGTGTTCACACACATGTACAGACACATGCGCACACACAACATGTGTATATACACTACTTAACTAAGCATTAAAAACTTTTAATTCCTACAGTGGCACTGGTAGATGAAATGGAGTCCCTGGTAAGCTTTGCCAGAGCTGTACAAATGCGGACGAGGCCTCTTGTGGAAAACTCCCTTTCAGGAGCTTGGGCAGGGGGACAGCCTCACTTGGCCCAGGAGGTTGGTGAAGTCCCCGAGCTGTTGAAGGAGCATTCCTTCATCATGCTGGAGAAACTGAACATGGCGGTCACACTGAAAGAAGGAGATTCCTCTTTGGACTGGGCAGGGTTGGCAAGTTGCTTGCTCTAGTTTCATTTCTATTTCTGTGATAAAATTGCCCCAGGGAAAAAGAAAGTTAAGAGAGAAAGAAGTTTGATGCCTAACAATCCCATGTCACAGTCCATTACTGTGGAGAAGTCAAGGCAGGATCCTGAGACAGCTAGTGACATCACATCCACAGTCAACCGCAGATAAAATGAATGAATGTAGGTATAAAATTCCTTGCTCGATTGTGTTCTAGCTTGCTTGATTTCTGCACATTTCAGGACTACCTGCCTAGGGAATGCTGCCACCCCTAGTGGGCTGGATCTTCCCACACTGATTAACTTGAAGACAATCTCCCACAGATATACCACAGGCCAACCCAAGGTAGATGATCCCCTATTGGGGCTCTTCTCCCAAATGATTCTAGGCTTACGTGAAGTTGACAGTTAAAATTATTACAGTGCTCATAGAAGTATTCTAGGAGGCTTCTATCAATGGGAAGGTGGTGGTTTCAATACAAGCTCTTCTAGACACTGAGATCATTCGAGAAACACAGATGGTTACAGTTTATGTCTCTTCCTGGTCATTTTGTGAACACAGTAAAAAGTATTTGGGTTGAGTGCAAGATGATAGAATAAAAAAATAAGAAAATTTAAAGATAATAGAATAAAATCATCCTGTATTCATTTTCTTTTGTTCGTTGTTTAATTTTTATTATATCTACGGAGGCTGCCTATACAGCTTGTGTGTGGAGATCAGAGAACAACTTGCGAGAGTTGATGCTCTTTTTCAGTCGTGTGGGTCCCAGATTCAAACACAGGTCATGAGGCTTGGTGGCAAGCATCTTTATCCACCTAGCCATTTTGTTGGCTCTTGATGTAGCTTTGAGTCAGGTTTCATATAGCCCGGGCTGGCCTCAAACATGCTATGTAGACAAGACTGGCCCTGAACTACTCCTATGTCCCAAGTGTTACGGTAACAACAACTACACACCACCATGCCAGCCTTCAGCATCTCTTTTTAAAAATACATGTGTTTGTTTGTATGTTTGGGGTGCAAATACCATAGTTTACCATGTGAAGGTCCGAGAACAGCTCAGAAGAGTCAGTTTTCCTCTACCACCATGTGTGGGTCTCAGGGACCAGCCTTGGTGGCATGCCCTCTATCACCGTGTGTGGGTCTCAGGGATCCGCCTTGGTGGCATGCCCTCTATCACCGTGTGTGGGGCTCAGGGACCAGCCTTGGTGGCATGCCCTCTA
>NW_022196905.1:131318636-131324486 GCF_008632895.1 Mastomys coucha
CAGGGACCAGCCTTGGTGGCATGCCCTCTATCACTGTGTGGGGCTCAGGGACCCGCCTTGGTGGCATGTACCTCTAATAGCTGAGCGATCTTACCAGCCTTTAACATTGTTCTTGTCTGTTTTGAGGCAGGGTCTCTCTATGTGATCCTAGCTGTCCTAGAACTCCCTGTGTAAACCAGGCTGGCCTTGAACTCACAGAGATCTGTCTGACTCGGCCCCCCCCAAACCTGGCATTAAAGGCATGTGCCACCACAAATGGCTTTCTCGTCATCTTAAAATGAAGCATTAAAGCAATACTGAGAGGCCAGGTGTGGTGGCATACACCTTAATCCCAGTGCTCAATGAGCAGAGGCACATGGAACCCTGTGAGGTGTAGGACAGCTTGGTCTATGTAGAAAGTTCCAGGACAGCCAGGACTACATAGTGAAACCCTATCTCAAAAGAAAAAAGGCAATATTGAGAAGAAAGGTATATTTGCAAGTGACTATATATACCACAACCCACTTACATTATATGAATTTTAAATTTGTTTTCTAACTGTTCTTTCTGTGTATGTGTGTTTATGTATAGCAAAGCAAGTATATATTTATGAAGGAAAAATTAGAAAGACCTCCAACACAGAATAAGAAGGGCTCACTGGGCAGTGGTGTCACATGCCTTTAATCCTCCCAGCACTTGGGAGGCAGAGACAGGTGGATTTCTGAGTTCGAGGTCAGCCTGGTCTACAGAGTGAGTTCCAGGACAGCCGGGGGTTTTCAGAGAAACCCTGTCTAAAAAAAAAAAAAAAAAAAAAAAAGAATGAATGGCTCTAATGGATGAGCATCCTGTTTGTTTTGTGTGTGTGTGTGTGTGTGTGTGTGTGAGAGAGAGAGAGAGAGAGAGAGAAGAGAGAGAGACAGATTTTTCTCTCATATATATTATACATATTATCATATATATAGGGATATGTACACATGCGTATATAGATATACACTGGATAACATGTATACATATATATGAGAGAGATAGAAATAGCTCACCTAAAATCTAATACTTTTTTTTTAATTTTAAAAAACCAACCAGTAGTGTTTTGTTCATGTTTCCTGTACAAAACCAAGTGCTTAACTCTGGGGCACCCAAGGCTAGCTTCCATTGGCCATTTGAGATCAGGCGTTATCTATTGTTCCTGACTCTGGTAAGGATTAATAACCTCATAAAGTTAAGCACAGAGCTTATCCTCTTAGAAGGACGCATTCAGTGAGTTAGAGCCGTGAAATGACGTCGTTTATGGGTTTATGAGTTGCAAAGAAAGCTTGCGCAAACATGTCTCCGATGCCTAATTGTTTTTTTCAGAGAGACTTTGAAAGGCCACCCTGGTCAGCCTGAGTGTTCTCAAAGTCAAGGAGAGCCTGAGCTGGGCATCAGGTCTCGGCTTCCTCTGGTGCTGGTCTCTTCTTTCTTAGTGTCTTCCTCCCAGAGTGTGAGCAGCCAGGAGTTATTTTATAGCCACCCACCCTGCCCATTGCAGCAGGAGCAACTGTTGCTGTCCTGGAGATACCAAAGGGGGCCACTGGGTGGCTCGTGCCAGTGCAAACACAGCAGCGTAGTTAATGTTCACTCTTACAAGGCACCTTAGGTTTCTATTGCTGTGATAAAACACCACGACCAAAACCCTCTTGTTGGTGGAAAGGTTTATTTCAGCCTGCAGCTTGTAGTCCATCATCCCGGGAAGTCAGGACAGGAACCTGGAGGCAAGAACCAGAATTGTAGCTATGGGAGACCACTGCTTACTGACTCGCTCCCAATGGCTTTTTCTTAGACCATTCAGGACCACCCACATAGGGTAGCACTACCCCTGTGTGTTACGCCCTCCAACATCAATCACTGATCAAAAGAATGCACCACAGGCTTGCCCGCAGGCCAATCTGGTAGGGGCATTGTCTCAATTGAATTTCCTTCTTCCAAAATGGCTGTGTAACATCTTCTGGTGTGTGTGTGAGACAGAGAGAGAGAGAGAGAGAGAGAGAGAGAGAGAGAGAGAGAGAGATATTTCTCTCTCAAATACTATATATATTATCATATGTATAATCATTTTATCATATATGTAGGATATATATGATGTGTGCATATGTATATATATACTTGTATATATACATACACACAGAGGATAATATGTGTAATACACACACACACACACTTATATGAGAGAGAGAAATATCTCTATACCATAGCTTACATGTGGACATAAAACCTAACCAACACACAGGGCTGAAGCCACCATGCTGACACACAAGTGGGTCTATATCCAAGCACTTGTGGGGGATAAGGCAGGATGTTTATGAGTTTAAAGCCACCCTGAGCTATACAGGGAAACTCTGCCATGAAACAAAGGCAGCGCATAGTAGGCTCCACAGCATCCTGGTTCGATAGTGAGACTCTGAGGGTCAGAGGGAATCTGTCTCAGAGACAGAGAGAGGAAGAGAGATACTCTGCCTCAAAAAAGAGAGAGAAGAAAGAAAGAAGAAAAAGGTAAGGTGGGAAAAGAGGAAGTGAGAAAGAAGATCAGTAAGGAAACAAAAATGAAAATGTCTTTTTTTTAATTGTTTACTGTCTTTCATACAAAGTACCATATAGCCCAGGCTGGCTTTCAACTCCATACACATAGTGGAAGATGAACCTGAACTCCTAGTCCTCCTGCCTCTACCTCCCGTGTGCTGTGATTTTATAGATGTAGACATCCTGCTCAGTTTTTACTGTCAAATTGACTCAAGCCTGAGTCACCCAGAAAGAGGGAAACCCCACCTGAAGAGTTGCCTAGATCAGACAGGCCTGTGGGTATGCTGTGGGGGTTGTTTTGGTGGTTAATTGACCCAGCCCACTGTGGGCGGTGTCATCCCCTAAGCAGGTGGTCCTGGGCTGTATAAACAGCTCCCTGAGGGTGAACTTGTGAGCAAAGCAGAGAAGCAGCTGGCACACAGCATTCCTCAATGGGTCCTGCCTCCAGCTTCCTGCCTGAGGTTCCCGCCCTGGACTTCCCTCAACACAACTGTGATCTGTAAGTGTAAGCTGTACAAGCCCTTTCCACCCCAAGTTGTTTTAGCCAGAGCATTTCCCCACAGCCAACAGAGACCAAATTTTAATGGTAATCCACCACATGAAGTCCAAAACTTGGTTTTCTGGAACATCAACAAACTGAACAAAATTGTTAGATGGATGGACTAAGAAATAGAGTTGAGGGGCTGGTGAGATGGCTCAGCAGGTAAGAGCATCAACTGCTCTAACGAAGGTCCTGAATTCAAATCCCAGCAACCACATGGTGGCTCGCAACCACCCGTAATGAGATCCGACGCTCTCTTCTGGTGTGCCTGAAGACAGCTACAGTGTACTTATTTATAATAATAAGTAAATCTTTGGGCTGGAGTGAGCAGGGACTGAGTAAGTAGGGTCTACCGGAGCGAGTGGAGCCTACCAGAGTGAGTGGGGCCAACTGGAGCGAACAGAGGTCCTAAAAAGTCAATTACCAACAACCAGATGAAGGCTCACAACTATCTGTACAGCTACAGTGTGTACTCATATACATAAAGTAAATAAATAAATAATAAATTTTTTAAAAAAGAAATAGAGTTGAGAAGACTCAAATCACTAAACAATTCTGAAGAAATGAAAAGGGTCATAAGAGTATAGTGAAAACCACATGTCAAACACATTGAAAAAATAAATAAATAAAATTATCAAAATCCTAGAATCACAGACTCAAGAGCCCCCTGTCTTGTTTTAAAGACAGGGTCTCACTATAAAGCCTGTCTAGGCTTGAATTCACAGTGTAGACCAGGCTGGCCTCACACTGAGACCTACCTGCCTCTGCCTCCTGAGTGCTTTGATTAGAGGGAGGTGTTGCAATACCTGGCCTGACCACTGTGGTGGGAGTCAGAAAAATTCTCCTTCTATTGCATGGGTGGAGCCCAAGGACTGAACGCAGGTCGTCAGGACTGGCGGCAAGCACTTCCACAAGCAGCCATCTTGCCAGCTCACGGCTTTTAAATTAAGAGGGAAAATCTGAGTCGTGTACAGGACCTATTGTATATGTTCTGCTTGTGAATGTGAGTCAGAGGCAATTCCAGGCTCTGTGTCAGTGGAGAGCCGCTTCAATGCACTTCTGGGAACGACTTGTCTGTAAATCTGTGTAGGAAGAAAAGTTTATTCTCCCCCCCACCCTGCACCCTCCCCGCTCTCTCCTCTCTCTTTCCCCACCCCCCAGACAGGGTTTCTCTGTGTAGCCCTAGTTGTCCTGAAACTTACTCTGTAGACCAGGCTGGCATCAGACTTACAGAGATCCTCCTGCCTCTGCCTCCCAGCCAGAGCCACACAGAGAGATCCTGTCGAGGATCAGGGGGAGGTAATATATGCTCGCGAGCGCACGCGAGTGCGCGCATGTGTGTATGTGTGTGTGTGTGTGTGTGTGTGTGTGTGTGTGTGTGTGTGTGTGAAGTATACATTAAAAAGTTTGTCAACAGAGGCAGGGAGATGGCTCACTTGGGTAAAGGCGTTGGCCACCAAGCCTGACAACCTGAGTCAGATCCCCAGAATCTACATGCTAGAAAAAGAGAAGCTATTCTCAAAAGTTGTCCTCTGACGTCCATACAGGCAGGCTGCAGCACACATGTGCCCCTCCCCATGCTAAATACATAGGTAAATGTGAAGCTTTGTAATTAAACCTTGACAGCATAAAAATAGTACCTGGGGTTACTTGGAGAAATTAGGCTGGTGATTAAGCAAGGCTGGAATTTTCAGACAGAGCTTTCTCAGAGAGCCACAGAGGTCAGTTAAAGCTGATTAGTCAATTAATAAATGTATTAAATGATTTAACAGTACAAAGGTAAATACCTAGAGAGATAATAAAACTAAGGATAAGAGAGGAAGTGTGGGGGAGTTGGGGGGGGGGAGGCTAACAACATTCCTCACGTTAAGAAGTCAATAGATGTGGCTAAGGAAGTAGAGTTATATAACGGGCCGCCAAGATGGTTCAATGGGTACAGGCACATTATACCAGGTCTAAGAACATGAGGAGTTTGTTCCCCGGGACCCACATGGTGAGGAGAGAGCTGACTTCTGAAAGTTGTCCTCTGGTTTGAGGCCAACCTGGTCTACAGAGTGAGTTCCAGGACAGCCAGGGCTACACAGAGAAACCCTGTCTCGAAAAACCAAAACAACAAAAAAAAAAGTTGTCCTCTGAACTCCTTCATTCATACCGTCATACACTATGGTACTCTTGTGTACACACACACACACACACACACACACACACTAAATAAATGTAGTTATAGAAACAACATAATTGCAGATATAACTCTTGTCATTGCCTAGCCCACTGTCCCTTGAAGTGTCCCCAAATAAACCTGATTTTTGCCACCAAAGGAACAATTGGACCATCATGACATGGAAGATTCCCTAGGCAAAATAACAAGAACAAGTTATCAACTAAGAAGTTATGCTGGGTGCATTGGGTGGCACACACCTTTAACCCCTGCTCGTGGGAGACTGGGGTGGGGGAGAGTTGTGAATTCCTGCCAGCCTTGGTGACCCTGTCTGAGAAAATAAATAAATAAATAAATAAATACACAAATTTCTGAGGACTAGGGCTGTGGCAGCTTTGTTGGTAGAGCACTTCCAGCACGTCCGAAGCCCTGTGTCCTGTGTCCTTCCTATCCCAATGCACAGAGGTTGGGTGTGGTAGCATAATGATCCATGGAGATAATTATTGAAAACCATGCTGATTAAGCCAATTAAAGTTGGGAGCCTGCTTTCCTTTTTTCTTTTGAAGGGAAACAGAGGAGTCGTTGATCTAGGGGGGAGGGGAGTCTGGGGGGAGGG